>NW_025999896.1:1670301-1778329 GCF_001458135.2 Marmota marmota marmota | reverse complement strand
CATTCATTTCTCCCCCTTGTATTATTTTTCCCTTTCCCCTCACTTCCTCTTGTATGTACTTTTGTATAACCCTGAGGGTCTCCTTCCATTTCCATGCAATTTCCCTTGAATACAAGTTTCTATATTAGGAGAAATAAAAGCAAGGAAAACAGCTTTCCCCAGAAAGAAACACCAAGGAATGCTGTAGAAAGACAGTAACCATGACATCAAATATAGTATTGACAACAACAAACGTTAAATACTTTAACACCCTATTAATAAGAGACAGCCTAACACAATCATATACCATTTATAAGAAAGACATCTCCAAGTACCAAAATAATAAAAGATTAAGGATGGACACATACCTTAGCCACTTGCATATAAAAAGAAAGCATCTATCTAAAATAAACTGAAAAGCAAAAACAGAAACAAAAAGCATCATTTTATGTCAGGAAAAGGAATATTTTATAATGAATTATAGTCTTCTTAAATCTATGGATTGAATCTTTTAATATAGAAATATAGACAACAGAAAAGATCACCCTTTGCCCTGTGAAGCTAAAATGAGGTAAAGTCCTTCTACTGACACTGTTAGGAAACTTTTTTCTTTGGGGAAACAAAGACAGTATTGATAATGAATCCCATTATTATGTATAACTATAGTGCACCAGTTTTTTTTTTAAACTGGATTAGTATTGAGTAGTGATAAGTGATACGAAGAAAACTAGGCTATGGTAAGAACATGGAGAATAGAAGGATTAGGGAGCCGGGGAAAACTGATTTCATAGGGCAGTGGTTTAAAATGTACAAAAATCAGTAGCTTTCTTAGATATTCCTAATTATCCTTTACTATAGCCCCCAAATTAATAAATGCTAGAAATAAACACTACAGTTTTGGCATTTCCTGAATGTCACTATTTATTCTTTTGAGTGTGGCATCACATTAGAATAGTGTAATTGAGATCATTCACCACTAGTTCACTCATTTTTAAAATGTTGAATTGCGTGTTTATAGTTTATTCATTCATTTACATCTGAAGGACATTTTGATTCTTTACAGGTTTTGACAATTAATTAGATTGCGTGAATGTAAAGTTTTCATTTTACCTGGGTTTGTACCTAGACATAGGATTACTGGGTCATATGGTAGTTTTATGTTTAAATTTGTAAGAAATTACAAAACTTTTTTCCAAAGTAGCTGTGCCAATTTGCATTCCTACCAGCAAGGGATGAGTTCCAGTTGTTCCAATCCTTGTTAGCATTTGGTATTGTCAGTTAAATTGTAGTGTTTGAATAGTTCTGGTTTCTCATTGTGTTTTTTTTTAAGTTACATTTCCCTAATCTTTTGATGTGCTTATTTGGCATCTTTGTATCTATATCTTTTGAACTTTTTCTTTTAATTGGATGTTTCATTTCTTTTTTTTTAATGTTTTATTTTTAGTTGTTGATGGACACAATACCTTTATTTTATTTTTATGTGGTGCTGAGGATCAAACCCAGTGCCTCAGATGTGTGAGGCAAGCGTTCTGCCATAGAGCCACAATCCCAGCCCTAGTTTATTTTCTTATTGTTCAGTTTTGATAACTCTTGTTCTTTCCAGATACATATCATTTATTACATAAGTGATTTTCAGTTTTTTTCTTCCAGTCCATAATCTATTTTGAGTTAATTTTTATATGTACATGGATGGTATGAATTGAGGTTGAGCTTTTTGCCAATTGTTCTATCAGTGTTTGTTGAGAACATTATTTGTTTCTTCAAAGAATTGCCTTTTTTTGAAAACGACCAGAAGTCTATTCTAGGGCTCTCTGTTCCTTTGATCTGTATGTCTTTTATCAATATTATACTGCTTGACAAAACAATAGCTTTGTAGTAAATCTTGAAACTAGATAGTATGAGTCTTCTATTGTTGTTCTTTTTAAAAATTGTTTTGTCTATTCTAGTTCCTTTTTGTCTTTTCTTACATACAAATTTTAGAAATCAGCTTGTCAATTTCTCCCTCAAAAAATCTTGCTGACATTTTGAATGGATTGCATGAATCTATAGATCTATTGGGGCAGAATTGACAATAATATTGAATCCTCCAATTCATGAATATGGTTTGTGTCTCTATGAATACAGATCTCCTTTGATTTCTTTCATGTTTTCTAATTGTTTTTAGCATACAAGTCTTGCACGTTTTGTTGGATTAATAAGTATAGCATATACCTTCCTTAGTATAATTAAATATTTTATGTTTTTTATTTTTAAATGGAACTTTTGAAATTTAAACTTCCAGTTGTTCACTATTAATATATAGAAGTAGGGTTTTAAAAATGTATGTTGAGTTTTATTTTATTTTTTATTTTTTTGTAGATTCTTTGCAATTTTCTGTCTAGACACTCATTCTTCTTCAAATAGATTCATTGTTCCTTATTATTCTATTATTCTCCTTCCCAGTCTGTGCCTTTAATGTCTTCCCTTGTTTGGTTATGTTAAATAGGAGTGCTGCGAATAGACACCCTTGCTTTGGTCCTGATCTTAGAGGTACAACATTCAGTTTTTCACCATTAAAGATGATGTTTAATTGTGGTTCTTTGGTTTTTGTTTTGTTTTAAGATACCCTTCAATGGGCTGAAGTTCCCTTGTAGTCCTTGTTTGCTAATTTTTTTTTTTTTTAATAATGAATGGGTGATTAGTTTTGTCAACATCTACATCTACTTAGTGAACCTGTGGTTTTTCTTCCTTTATGGATAAAGTGAATTAAATGGTTTACTTTTGGGATGTTAAACTAGCCTTATGTTTCTAGGATAAATACCACTTGCTAGATTTCAGTTGCTAACATGTTGTTAAGAGTTTTTGTGCCTTTAGATTGTAGAAGAATACAACCAGTATGAAAGTTCCTTAAAAAACCAGGCAAGGAACCACCACCATATGACCCAGCTATACCACTCTTTGGTGTTTATCCTAAAGAATTAATGTCGGTGTACTCTAATGGTACCTGCATACCCATGTTCATAGCAGCACAATTCTTTTTTCTTTTTTAAATACCTTTATTTTTGTAATTTTTATATGGTGCCAGGGATTGAACCCAGGGCCTCACGCATGCTAAGCAAGCACTCTACCACAGAGCCACAACCCCGGCCAGCAGCATGATTCTTAATAGCCAAACAAACCTTGAAAACATTATGTTATGCAAAATAAGCCAAACTCACAAGGTCAAGGGTTGTATATTTTTTTCCTCATGTGGAAGTTAGAAAAACGGGGGGAAAAAGAAGATGTGTGTTGGGGGGCAAGGAATCTCATGAAAATAGAAAGGAAACCAATAGTAGAATAGAAGAGGGGGATCACGAGGATGGAGGAGGAGAGGGAGAAGGAGGTAATGAAATCAACCAAATTATATTGTTATATTGTGTGCATGCATGAGCATACAACAGATTCCACTATTATGCATCATTATACACAATGAAAAAGAAAAAAAATCATTACTAGATTAGGGCTCACAAAAATGGGAAAGGGGAAGAACTTGTGTGCCTTTGTTTATGAGAGCTGTTATTTGTTTTTTTCTATTGTAGTGTCTTTTTTCCAGTTTTAGCATCAGCTAAGTCTTATCTCTTTGAGTTATGAAATGTTTCTTCTTTGGTTTTCTGAAGACTTTTTACAGAGTCATTATAATTTTTTCCTTAAATGTTTTATAGAATTTACCAGGAAGCTATGTTTTCTTTGTGGGAAGGTTTTTAATTACAGATTTGATTTCTTTGATAGAGATGGGTCTATTCAGGTTACAGTTTCCTCTTGTGTAAGCTTTAGCATTTTTTGTTGTTGTTGTTATCTCCTCCTCCTTGCTGTGCTGGGGATTGAACCTAGGGGAGCTCTACTTTTGAATTATATCCCTAGCCCTTTATATATTTTTTAAAATTTTAAGACAGAGCCTCACTAAGTTATCTAGGCTATCCTGGAACTTGTAATCCTCTTGCCTCCAAGCATGACTCCTAGCAGTAATTTGTATCTTTTAAAGAAATTATTTCTTTCATATTAGTTGTCAAATATTTTGGCCTAAAGTGGTTTCTGCTATTTCCTTATTATTCTTTTAATATCTGTGGGATCTGCACAAATCCCTTTCTTATTCCAGATACTGGTATTTGTGTCTTTCTCCTTTTTCCTAATCAGTTTATCTGGAAATATATCAAAATCAATCTTCTCAAAGAATCAACATTTTATTTCATTGATTTTTTGTTGTTGTTTTTTTTCTTTCTTCTGATTTCCTTTGCATTGATTTCTGTTCTGAACATAAATATTTGGGCTTAATTTGCTCTTTCCTGGTCTTTTAAGGTAGGAGCTGAGATCACTGTTGAAAATATGGCTTAATTCAACATGGATTTTTTTGAGTACCTCCTCATGTGATTTTTGGAAGGTGCTTTGGAAAATACTGAGCTATCAAACAAGTCTTTAGAAGACTAACTGCGCTTTTGAAAGTAAACTTTTTCCCCTTAAATATCACTTTAAGATTGTGTCCAATTACATTTGTAGGGTTTTAGAGTAAAAGACTATTGTAAACTGTTGAGGTGCTTCATTTGGTCCTTGAAGGATGGAAAGGATTCACTGAAGCAGGAGCAGGATGTTGGAGAGAATCTTGGAGCACCTCCTTATTGAACTGATAAAGAAAGTAATGTGCAAAGTTAGCTAGATGGGTCTGGCTAGAATAGAGAATTTTCGGTGGTGGTGGTGGTGGTAGTGGAAGTGACAAGCAGCGCTGGGGAATGAAGTGTGGAGCAGGTTTGAAGGGCAGATTGTGGTGTCTCAAGTTTCAGATGATGGGCCTGGGGTTGTAGCTCAGTGATAGGGCATTTGTCTAACAGGCGTGAGGCCTTGGTTCAATCTCTAGTACTGAAAAAAAAAATGGCATTACAGATGCAAGAAGACAGCTGCTCTGAATGAATTAGGGGGGTATTTAATTTGGTTTAATTTTTGTGTATTTTTATTTCTTTTTATCTTTGCAATGCTAGGGATGGAACCTAGTGCTCTATCACTCAGCCACACCCTATGTTTTGATTTCTTTAATGTGCAAACCAGTTCAGAAAACTCACCAAAACCCTGGTATAATGAGTTGTATAGAAATTGCTCGGACCGGGAGAGTGTGGGGGTCTGAAAGTCACATGAAGGTTCAAACTTCAGGGTCAGAATATTAATATGCTCTTTGAACAGCTCAGTTTAAACATAGAATATATGAATACACTGGTTTATTTTACTAATAGTATATAAGGAATACAACAGAGTGCATGGACTCTTATGAAAGTTATTTATGCCAAAAATTTGGTAAAAATCATGGGTTTTATCTTGAAGGACCAGCAAGGAATAAATACTCGTTAATAGATACAGAGCTGGAAGGGCTGGAACTAGAACCCCAGATTGCAGTTCCCACCGTCTTGCCAGTGTCCAGCAAGGTACCCAGCACTGGATTTCTCCCAGGAGACCTTTATTAAAGCTAGTGAGGGGGCTGGAGTTGTGGCTTAGTGGTAGAGTGCTCGCCTAGCATGTGCAAGGCCCTGGGTTCGATTCTCAGCACCACATAAAAATAAATAAATAAAATAATGGTTCTGTGTCCAACTACAATTAAAAATAAATAATTTTTTTTTAAAAGCTAAAGCCGATAATACTGGGAATAATGAAATAAGACAGTCTTGGATCTCAAGACAGTATTGCGGGATCTCAATTGCAGTATTGTTTGTCTAGTTACAAATTTTTCTTAAAAGATGAGGCAGCTGAGAGAGGGTGTCTGAGAATGTTTCCTAGAGGAAATAAAACTGAGGTGAGGGTGCAGGGACCCATAGGAGGTATCTGATCTGGTTGTGGATCTAGGAAGAGCAAGTTGGAACTTCTTGGAAAGTAAATGAAGAAAGGAGGCAAATATTGGCCCTTTACGGAGAATGTTGCCTGTGGCAGCAGAAGGAGGACTAACACAGTGGTTCTGAGCTATTAAGAATTAAATTAGGGGCTGGATTTTGTGGCTCAGTGGTAGAGCACTTGCCTGTGAGGCACTGGGTTCGAGTCTCAGCACTACATATAAATAAATAAATATGAAATTATATCAACAACTAAAAAAAAAAAAGAAAGAAAGAAAGAAAAGAATTGAGTTAGGGGAGCAGGCACAGTGGCAAATGCCTGTAATCCCAGCTATTCGGGGGCCTGAGGCAGGAAAATTACAAGTTCAAGACCAGCCTCAGAACTTTGTAAGACTCTCAGCAGCTTAGTGTGATTCTGTCTCAAAATTAAAAAATAAAATAAAGGACTGGAAGTGTAGCTCAGTGATAAAGTGCTCCTGGGTTCAATTTTCAGTTTCCCCTCTCAAAAAAAGGAATTAAATTAGGGGGAGGGGAGGGATAGAGGGGATAGTTGATGGATACAGGTATACAGTTGGATAGGAGGATGACTTTTAATCCGGCACAGTAGGGTAACATCTGAGTTGATGAATATGCTAGTTTCCCTGATCTGATGAGTACACGTTGTATACATATATTGAAATGTCACATTGTATCCCATATATATGTATAAATTATGTGTAATTAAAGATAAGAAGTATATATTTAATAGAAGAACTAAATTAAACTTCAGAGTCAGGACATGAATAGGCTCTTTGTTCAACTCAGTTAAAACATAGAATATAAGAGTAGATTGGTTTATTTTAGTAATAGTGTGTAAAAGAGTATGACATAGTGAATGGACTATTTCTCTTTCACGAGTTATTTATGCCAGAACAACAGTGAGATCCTTACTGGGTACCGATGGCATCTACCAGAGGAAAAGTAAGCGCAGATAGGTAGTGACAGAACAGCTACCGGGGCCAGGCCCTGTGACTACAACGCTTTTTTGGAGCAAAGGCAAACTTGTTCAGTCATGTTAAGGACACAGGTGCTCAGGCAGACAGGCCTGGGTTCTGGTCTCAGCATCCTTGCCCCTTGTAGCTGCATGACTTAAAAGAATTACCCAACCTTCCTGAGGTGTATTCCCTTCTCTGAAAAATAGGGATAATAATTCTTATAAGTAATTAGAAATCATATATGCTATGCTGGTAATTTTGTCCATGAGTTAAATGTTAATTTGAATTTCACTTTTTCATTTGAATAATTTAGCTGAATCCTTAAATGATTGAATCACTTTAAAACAAGAAATGTTTTTTACTGTGAAACTGTGTTTGATTTTACCATTGTATGTTCCTTTGTTATAGTTGGTCTGTGTAACATTTTGACTTAGTGGTTAAACTCATATAAATGTTCATCCTTCAACCTTCTCATTCAGTGTTTGATACCTTTTTCTCCTTTAAGATCAGATTAATAATGGTTCCTCTCTGGTCGTGATTATTCTTAAAGCTATCCAGAAAAGCAATGCTTTCCACACCTGGCCATCCCTCAGGATCTTGGGGTGGGGGTGGTATTTTCAGTCCCTACCTCCAGGCTGAAGCTCCAGGAAGTAAGATTTTTCTAGAACTACCTGGTTGAATTTGATATGCAGCAGGGTTTGAGGATCAAGGTTGATCAGGCATCTGAAGTCATCTAGGCCAAGAGGTGTAGAAGAGTTGGGTCAGTTAGTGACCCCCAGAGAATCTGGAACCATAATAGGTGATAATGAGTGAACTCGATTAGATTTAGGACTAATTGGGACAGAAAGGATTTAACTTAGCTTGAGAGGAGAGTTGCTAATATTGTATAGGCTATTAATTAACTTTGTTATATCAAATATTATAAAACCAGGCAAATCATCACTTTCTTTTTGTTTTGCTCTGTTTTATAGATCGTGAGGACCAGTCAATTCTTTGCACGTAAGTAAATGTTGAATGTTCAAACTTGTTTTGTTTTTTTAGAAAGTGGAAAATCACTTTTCATATGTGGGAGGGGGAAGTAGAGCAAGAGTTTGATGTAAACTTTGTAAGTTATTTTAAGACTAAGATTATATAAATTGCTTAAATTTGGTGTTACTGTTTGATTGTCAAACTGGGCTTTTCACACATTTTACAGTGTTGGTCTGTGAAATTTGTATCTTTGTTTTGTATGTTTAAGTGTAGGACTGCTAGACATTTCAACAATTTATTTGTTTTACTCTATTAAGCATTTACCGAGCATGTGCCTTGTGTACTGTGTGCTAAATCTAGAGATGCACAGCTGAATAAAACAATGTCCACAACAGGACATGCTTAGATTTGTACATTAGAAGGGCCACTCTGACTGCAGTCTGGAGGAAGAAGAAACAGAGAGACCACTTAGGAGCCTGTTCAGTTATCTAGGCAAGAGATGGTGGTGACTTCAGGTACTGATTGTGAACCCAGACAGAAGCAATTGAATGTAACTGGTGTTAGGTTTAGAAGACAGACTTACTTGGTGATGTACATGCCTGAGAACAAAGAGCAAAGAGAGAAGCAGTTATTGATGAAATTAAGATCTGTCCTGACTGGGAGCAGAGAAGGAAGAACAGATTGGAGTGGAAGATAATGAGTTTGCTTTGGGACATCTTGCACTTGATCACTGTGGCTCTTCTGCAAATGGCTGGCTGTGAGGCTTGGGAACGAGAATGGTCCATGCTAGAAATGCAACTCTGAGGTGTCTACAGCATGGGTGCTAGTGGAAGCCAGGATGGTGAATGCAATTGTCTTAGAAAAAATATGCTGAGAAGCCAGGCACAGTGGCGCATGCCTGTAATCCCAGCAATTTGGGAGGCTGAGGCAGGAGGACGTCAGGTTTCAAAGCCAGTCTCAGCAGCTTGGTGAGGCCCTGACCAATTTAGCGAACAACTTGTCTGTAAATGATAAAAATTTAAAAACGGTTTGGGGATGTGGTTAAGTGCCCCTGGGTTCAATCCCTAGTACCAAAAAAAAAAAAAAAGAGAGAGAGAGAAAACGAAAGAAAGTAAAAACATGCTGAGAGAGAAGGTAGTGTATGGAATCCTAAGGAAAAGCAACATTGAAGAGCCAGGCAGAGAAGGAAGCGCTTCAAAGGCCATCCAACATGGAAGAGGGGAGGTGACCCAGCATCCAGGGAGGGAGGCATTGCATCAAAGGAGTGATCTGATGAAGTGAGGGGTGCAGAAACGTGTGCTGCAGAGAATGGAGTGTGGGGAAGTGGACTGAGTGCATGGGGAAGAGGAAGAAGCCAGATCCAGTTGAGGAATGGAGGGGAGGTGAAAAGGTTGGAAAAGGAAATCAAAAGACCAAGTACAGACCTACTGCTTCCAAACAGTTGGAGAACATGGAGAGTAGTGGTTGAGTAGTGTGAAAGCTCAACAGACGACTGGTACTATTATTGGTGGTGTTTTTAATGAGGTCGAGATGAAAAGCAAGTGAGAGGTAGACAGTTGGAGCAGCAGCGTGGGGACAGGAAGGAAGGAGAACCGATGAGCCAAGTGGACTGTGAGAGGCAGAGCTTGGCAAGTTGGCCCTTCTGCAGTGACAGCCATTAAGCTTGAGTCCTAGAGCTGATAAGTAGGGGTGGCAGTTGGGAACCAAGAACGTTCTTATCTAGTGGTTTCTCCTTTCTGGGCAGTAGAAAGTGTGTTATCTAACCCGAATGGGAAGAGTGGCAGGGCAGGAGGTTTGAGGAGAATTCATCTGTTTTGTTCTATGAATTTTCTTCTGGCATTGTTAAGCCTCAAGGAGTTTTGTGAATAGGCTTTTTCCAAATGATAGACCATTCTGAAACTTACAGTCGAAACTGTGTGATTCTGTCAGGTGCAGAATGCCTGCAAGATCAACTAATGGGGATGTTGAGGCAGGAGGATCGCTCATAGGAGGCCAGCTTAGGCAGTTTAGCAAGACCCTGTTTCAGAATAAAATTTTTAAAAGGGCTGGGGATGTATGTAGCACTGTGGTAGAACTCTCCTGGGTTCAATCCCCAGTGCTGCAAAAAACAAAGCAAAACAAAACTCAACAACAAAAATCAGCATGCTTCACAGGCTCCCCAGCAGTTGGGTTGGGCTCAGCTCGTTGGCCCTGCTATCTGGACCAGGTTCAGCTGGCACACCTGAGACTTGCTCCTGAGCTCACTCCTGTGGCTGTGGGTGGCTGGCTTTTAGCCCAGGTGCCTTGGCTTTTCTTCATTTCCTCTTGATCTCCAGAGTCTAGCCCTGGCTTTTAATGGGGTGGTAGATAATTAATATGTGTTAGTAATTTGGGAGGGTTGGGTTCTAAGAGCAGCAAGAGGGCAAGCTCCAATGTGTAAAGGCTGGTTTCTGCTGTGTCCCATTTGCTGTTGCCCCTTTCCCAAGCCAGACACACAGCCAAGGCCAGATTTGGCAAGGGAAACACTACAAAGTGAGCAGGAGACAGTGGAGGCCTTTGCTGTGGTCCATCTACCATGAGGCTGTGGGAATTGAACCAAATGCAGCCCAACAAAAGGTAGAGGACTCACACCTCTTATAGACTTAGTGACTTGAGAGCTCAGATAACCATTTTTGAGAGGGACTTTGAGGAATGTGAAAGGAAAGTGACCACAACACTCGGAGCAACCAAAAGATCTTTATTGCAGCAGTGCAACAAAGAGAAAGGAAAGAAGGAAAGAGAGAGAGAGAAAAGAGAAGAGATGAACAGGGAGAGAGCAAGAGCAAGAGAGAGACAGAGAGCGCGCGTAAGAAAGATAAAGAGCAAGAGAGAGAGAGCAAGAGAGAAAGAGCAAGAGAGAAAGAGCAAGAGAGAGGGGGCCTGGCAGGAGGGAGTTTTTATAGCCCAAATCTAATGGGGCCTCTGGGTCTGCAAGCTGCCTTGTTGGCCCAAGGGGGGGTTAAGTGTTCAGCCTTAAGCAGGGTTGAATGTTCAGACTTGAGGCAAACAGGTGATAAAGGACCAGATAGAGGGGGGTTTGAGTGCGTGGGCTATCTTGCAGCCAACATCTGTTCAGCCTGCCCAGCAGACAACAGAGTTCAGCCTGCTCTGCACCCAACAGAATGTCTGAAAGCAAGAAATACCTCGGGAATGGCTGCTATTTGACAGATCAGTGAGCACCGATTTACTTCTGTTACCAAAAGTGACCATTGCAAACGTGAGCACTTGCAGTTAGATGCTCTATATCATTTTTAGATTGATATTTGTCATCAATTAATAGACATATTTAAGAGGTAAGTCTTAGCACCTGGGTTATGTCTTCTTGGGCACAAAGTAGCTGCCATCAAGTATCATGTTCATTTTCTTTTCTATTCAGGTTTTTTTTTTTTTTTTTGGTACTGGGGATTGAACTCAGGGGCACTTGACCACTGAGTCACATTCCAAGCCCATTTTTTTTTAATTAATTTATTTTTTATTAGCTATTCACGATACCATTTTTTTTATTTTATTTAGAGATAGGGTCTCACTGAGTTGCCTAGCCTCTCGCCAATCATTTTATTATGAATATTTTCAGATATAAAGCAAAGTCGAAAGAATTTTTCAGGGAATACCATTACATGCATTACCAAGATTCCACCATTTTTAACTATACTTGCTTTATTCTCTCTATTGATCTGTTTATCCTTCTGCCTACTCTCACTCCATCTGATTTGTGTTGGGGGAGGACCCCTGGTTTGGGGCCTATAAGTAACTGACAACAGATTAACAAGAGAAGAGACAAGGTTTATTTTACACCTAACATAGTCAGTGATTGCTGAGAGCCATAGCTCGGAATGATGCATGGCATTTTTGCCAGAACGAGCGGTTGAGAGGTGATGCCAGCAAGCCATTGAGATGATGATGGTTATGTTAAGCTGTGTATTCAATTGTATATTAGACCCCTGCTGTCCGCCTGGAGTTCTCCAGGGCATTCCTGGGGAGTTCGTGTAGGTTGGGGAAGTGCCTGGAGGAGGGATTTCCGGTTGGTGTGTGGTGTGTCCCAGGGAGAAGGCCGCGTATGTGGCGTTCCATTGGGGGAGTTCGGAAATAAAGTTTGTTCCTGATTGAGTAGCTCCTGATTTGTGCCCAGCCAGACTGCGGCAAGTGATAAGTAACTTTGGGGGAAATTGCCTGAAAGAAATTGGTCATATTAACAAAAAGAGGAGGGTGGTGGATTCCAGCACTTCAGTGGACATTTGGAGGGGTCTGTGGGACTCTTCGGTGCTAATGAACAGTTGAGTTCATGGTTCAGGTACTAAGGGTCAGGCTTGTCCCACTCAGGAAACTCCCTGGAAGGGGATCCAAGGCACTGACACCGCCCCCGCCCCCGCCCCCCTTAATGCTTTAGCTTAAATTTAGGCAGCATTTCTTTCTGTGGCTGCTGATTAGATGTTTTCATTGGAAAACATTCAAGGTATTTCAAGTTAAATTGTGCACTCACCCCAAATACTTCAGCATGTACAGTTAGTATTAACTAAGTCCTAGAATTTTCAAGTTTTGAAATAAAGTCTACATATAATTAAAAACCCATCTTTTTTCCCCTCACTTTTTTCATTGATGCATCATAGTTATACATGCCGATGGGATGTGTTGTTATATATTCGTACATGCGCACAATATAATTTGGCCAATTTCACTCCCCAGCACTTTTCCCCTCCCTCCTCACCTCCCACCCCTAGGCTCCTTTCCTCTACTGATCTCCATTTGATTTTCATAAGATTTGTCCCCATCTTCCTTTTCATTTTTTAAAAATTTTTTTAGATGTTAAAAGACTTTTATTTTATCCATTTGTATGAATTTATTAATGCGATGCTGAGAATCCAATCCAGTATCTCACACATGCTAGGCAAGCGCTTTATCACTGAGCCACAATGAAGCCTATCTTGATTACAAAATTTCTGTCCTTCCTAGTAAGCTGCTTTGTAAAGGAACTGAGTTTTGGAACGATAGGAAATATCTATTAGTGTTGTATACCTATAATATATATATACATATATTTAATATATAGAGAAGGTAATATATATGTGGTGTCTTTCAAATCGAGGTTATCTAAAGCAAAAACTACAGGCAAAGGGTACTGTAAATCGAGAATGAATTTGACATTACAAATATCCAGAGAGAATAAAAGCAAGGGCAGGATTTCTTACTGGGAAAATCAGGGTACAGAAGAAATAAAGATCCCAGAATTGACCCTGTATTAATCATCTGCTTCCCTGCTTCTGTACATTGTTGTTCCTTATGTTTTTGTTTTGAATTGCACATCACTTTGAGAAGCTAGTGAAAGCTCTAGAAAACACAAATGCCTTCAGGTTGAAACTCCTGATCTTTTCTACCTTAATGTGCTTCAACAGACACAGGGCACCCCCAACCAGAAGGCTTCCTGTTTTGTTTTTAGGTTAACTTGGCCTCTGTGAAGGCCATTAAGAGCTAAAAGAGCAGGGTATTGGACCCATATCTCTCCCCTAACTGGTCCTGCATAGACCCGCGGTGGAACTACCAGCCACTGCAAGGCTGAAACTGCTGCATTGTACATCTTAGTTTGTTGATAGAAATGAGCCCAGATTTCCTTTGCCCTCCTTCCTATTAAGCTTGGCCTATTGCTCTCTTTCCTGAGGGTTCTTCCAGTTTTCTTCAAGAGAAGTCTGCTGAGTTTTCTTTTTGGTTCTCTTACCCCTTTGCTTTTGTTCAAACTGTGTTTATTTCCTCTGCTTCCATCTGGGACAGATATTCCATTTCTTTTTTTTTTTTTTTTTTGCACAAATTATATTTTCTGCCAGGTGCAGTGGCACATGCCTCTAATCCCAGCGACTAGGGAGGCTGAGATAGGAGGACAACAAGCTCAAAGCCAGCCTCCACATCTTAGCAAGGCCTTAAGCAACCCAACGAGACCCTGTCTCTAAATTTAAAAAAAAATATTAAAAAAGGGTTGGGGATGTGGCTCAGTGGTTAAGCACCTCTGGATTCAATCTCTAGTACCACCCCCCAAAAAGAATTACGTTTTCTGCCATCTCCTTCATATTAAAACCAGAGGTCTTTTGGGGGGTAAACTTCTGTTTAAGTCTTTACCATCATCGTCATCATTGATCATCAGCGATCATCAGCATAGCTATTCATAGCACTGACATTTCTTGAGAGCCTTTTGGCCAGGCACGCTGCTAGGCTCTTACATGCATTATCTATTCCATGAAGTGATTATTTTAATTTATAAACCAAATCTCAAAAAAGCAAAGTAACTTGCCCAAAGCCCTATAGCTAGGGAGTTTGTGCTAGTTAGCTTTTCATTGCTATAACAAATGCCTAAAGTGAGTCAACTTATAAGGAGGAAAGGTTTATTTTGACTATGGTTTCAGAGACTTTAGCCCAGGGTCACTGGTCTCTATTGCTTTGGGGCTTGTTGGCTATACAGAATGTTAATGCTGGGAACACATGATGGAGCAAAGCTGCTCGTCTCTTGGCACCAGGAAGAGGCCAGGGTCCTGATATCTCCTTTAAGGGTACACGTCAAATGACCTAACTTCCTTCCACTAGATTCCATTTACTAAAGATTCTCCTACCTCCCAATAGCACCATGGGCTGGTGACCAAGCTCTCAATACACAGGCCTTTAGGAAATAATCAAGATCCAAACTATTACAGAGCAGGAGAAGGATTTGTGTCTAAGTAAGTCAGTTTTACTCCATAGGCCACATTTTCAACCACTATACCAAAACTGTAGAAAATGAGTAACTTAAAAATGTGGTAATTCAAATTTTCATGTGCATATAGTACAAGAACATTGAAGCAGACAATAATGGCTACTGTTTTTTGAATGCTAATTATATATTTTGGTTAGACTGTATTTTTTCTCCTTTGTGTTAGGAGCTGTCATTCCCAAATTATGATGGAGAATTTAAGAGTTGTAATCTGCCCTCTTGGAGGGGCTTAGGAGTGGAGTTTGGGAATACACATCTATCGTTGAAGCAGTATTCTCTATAGCAAAGTTATCTTAGATCTGAAATATGGAAAAATGTAGCCAAGTTCATGAGCAGTTGGTGAAGCACAGCTGCATAAGGGTGACATGCCAGGAAAAAATGCTTTGAGGACCCTGTCCAGTGAATGAGCAGGGTGAGCTGGGAAACCACAGAGACAAACTAAACTGAAAAGCAACCATCATAACTGGTTTTGAGACAAGTCATCATCAGGCTAAATGAGAGGCTCATTTCTTTACATAATAAAAAAGGACCTGTTTGAAACCAACCGCCAATATCAAGATTAGCACCAAATGCTAAGTATTTTGAATAAAGTTAACATCGGAACACAGAAAACCCCTCTCATTGCTATTAAGAAGTTACACTTGAATAAAATCCATCTGGGCCTCTGGCATCCATCTGCTCCCTGCTTGATCAGTGTCCCCTGCCACTCTCTGCCTTGATTGTTATATGAAATCCTGGCAGCTGGCCAGCAGGTTCTGGAGTGCACCAAGCTCCTTCCCCAGCGGTTTACCTGCTAGCTCTTGCTCCCGCAGGAGGGGTCTCCCTCACCATGGCTTCTGAAGGCAGCTGTGCCTTCTTCTCTAACTTCCTTCTTTTCAGTGTCTTATTTCCTTCCTAACATTGCTCACATCCTATAATTATCTCATTTGTTTTGCTTGTTTATTTTATGTCTCATCTAAACTTAAGCTCCACAAGGACGTGGACTTCCTTCACGGCTCTATCCCTAGAACTTAGAAGAATGCCTGGCACACAGAAGTTGATTTGTAAATATTTGTCAAATGGCTCAATGGAAGAGCTATTAAATGAATGAGTGAAAAATCATTACCTTATCTACAGACCAGTGGTAACCAGGTAGCATATATATTGACATTAATGACAGGAACAAAAAAAATGTGAAAAAGACACTAGGAATAAATGCATAGGACCCATATTCATTCAGTCAGCAGTATACATCAAGCACCTGCTAAGCTAGATACTGTGATATCAAAGATCAATAAGGCAAACAAGGGCCTTGCTTTTTTTGAACTAAGGAAGATTAAAAAAAAAATTTAACCTGAAAGACAGGGAGAAGACATTGTTTTCCCTAAAAAAAAAAAAAAAAAAGTATGTGTATTGATGCCATTTAAATTGAAATTACACCTATTGTTTTCTATTTGTAGGGCAGAGAGATGGGTCAGGGATAGCAGAACAAAGTTATTTGAGGTTTCTCTAGAAAATAAACCTCAGAAACTACTTCTTTCAAAGAGGAACAGTGCTCTGGCCAATCAAATTTCCTAACTCCTGCATTATAGTACCAGCCTTGTATGGGCCATTATGTATAAGAAATAAGTATACAAGATGAAGATAAGCATGTCATCACTGGAGAATGAATGTCTTCATCAACCGTGTGTATTAGGATATGGGCAAATTATTTGAGGAAAAATTAGATTAAATTATTACCTCAAACCATATTTTTTTCAGATTGCTGAAAGATTTAATTATAAAAATGAAACCATCAAAGTTTTAGAAGAAAATACAGATGGATTTAATAATACAGATGATATAAAAATGAGAGTTTAGAAGAAATAATTTCAAAGCAGGCCTTTTTAAATATCAGTGGTTGGCAGAAACTTTAAAACCTTGTAGATTGGAGTACCTAAGATTCCGAAAACTTCTGGGTGGAGAAACAAAGAAGGGGACTATTTGTAATAAAACAGTAGAGGTGTTCAGTAAATATATGAACTATCCTTATAAACCAGTGAGTAGGCTATGCCTAGTATCATCAGTCTAGGAATTAGTAAGGATCAAATCTGTCTACATTTTACAGATTGAATACTGAGGCCCAGAGAAGATTGTTTCCTTACTCATGGTTGTAAAACTGGTCAATAGGATCGCTTTGCCCAGTCCTCACTTTGGTAGAGATTGAGGTTATCTAAGTGCAGAGAGTCAGGAAGATGTTACAACCAGTAAGTCCTCTGAAAATTTTAAGTCATGGACAGTTGCAGTTTGTTTGTTTTGTGGTTCTGGGGATCAAGCCCAGGGCCCCCTGCATGCCAGAGCAGCACTTTACCACTGAGCTACACCCTAGCCAAGTTGTGTCTAGTTCAAATAATGCAATTCCAAGTACAGTTTCAAGAATGGTGCCAGGATTTGTTAGAAACAGTAGATTTTCAAGCAGTTGAGGAAATGCTTAGATTATTTATTGGCAATATAACATTTTTGAGTTTCTAGATTTTTTTAAAAAAATTAATCTAGGTATTAAAATTTGTATTATAATCCAAATTGAGACTTTCATTGATTATGACTATAGGTTTGCTTTGATTGTGTCTTGAGGAAACCTTAAGTGTTGGAGCAGAGAAGTCATAATTCAGGTGTCCCTCGGTGCCCACAGCACCTTCTGAATTTTCAAGCTTAGTTCTGTGTAGAAATTTAAAAAACAAAAAACTTTTGAAATGTCACCAGCTTTATTTATTTGTAAATATGAATCTCATAAAGTGATGGCATTTGTCCCCATTCACCACAAAATTCATTTTTTTCCTCATTTTGACAACCAATTACATATAGCCTTTGTGCTAACACTTTATAAGGTTATGTGAAAACAAAAAGAAGTTAAGAGAAGCAAATGCAATTATTAACTTGTGAGGCCACAGTCCTTGGGGTCAGAGAACCTGGTGTGCAAGGCCAGCAGCCAGTAGGAAGGTCTTAAGGAGGTCATGTTGGTGCAGAAGAGAGAATTGTCCTTATCTAGTTCAAAGGATGAATCAAGAAGGATTTTAGTGGCTTTGAAGGTCAATGTCAGTAACCAGTGGGCATTCCAAAGTTCCTGTCAGCTCCTTTAAATTAAATCCTCATAATTGAATTGTTTTAGGATTTCGGTTTGCAGTGCTAGATATTTCTGGTGTGGAAGTTGTTTTGTTTGTTTGTTTGTTTGTTTGTTTGTTTACAAACACTAATAAATTTAAATTTAATTTCTCTGGTGGAAGCTTCTACCCCTAGCAACCAAAAAAAAAAGAGTAGTGGACATTTTCCTGTGATGTCTTACTGCCACCTACTAAGGAATCTTTATTTGGGTTTATTTGATTATTTATTTGGGTTTATTTAATCTTTTTTAAAAAAATAATTTCCTAACTACTGCCAGTGAAGTTTTGTTTGTTTATTTGTTTCCTGCTTTTTCTTTTCTTTTTTACTAGTTCTTGTTCTGATTCGGTTCAGTGGTAGCAATTGTAATTTTGGAATGCATGGTCAAGCTTTCTTTAAAACAGCTGATGTTAATATTTCTTTCAGGGGTGAATCAGGTGCCGGAAAGACAGAGAATACTAAGAAAGTCATTCAGTACCTTGCTCACGTTGCTTCTTCACATAAGGGAAGAAAGGACCATAATATTCCTGTAAGTTTTGGCTATGTTGTTGTTTTGTAAACCTTAGCTTTTTTCTTTTAAAATTTTAGAAGTGAACCAAGGAAACACATGTACTCTTTGCACTGCTTTGATTGACAGCTCCCTGGTCGCCCTCTATCCAGCAGCCTTTATTTTCCCCAACTCAAGAGGAGCCAGGCAGCATTCAAGGAAATTGTCCCATGAAATGGGTTTTCTTATAGGGCAAATGAATTATGGCTATGGCTTGAAGCCTAATTTCTTGCAAAGATTTGGTGAGAGTGATTAAAAATTGATGAGCAGTGCTTATGAAGATTTCTTATTTTTCATCCAAAAATAAAAATAAAGTCCTCAAATGTTTTTAGCAGTCTGTGAACTTGCAGAGTAGCCTTGTGCTGCTGCCAAAGGTTATGTGAGGGGAGGGGAGATACATGGGAAGAATCAATGCTAGAAAAGATAGAAATGTAGAATATAAATGCTAGTTATCCTTAATATTTTTAGAGATGCAGGAATGGTACTTGATACAGCCTGAGAGAATGCCAGCCAAAGTGGCCTTCATAGTCTTTGGCCTTCATAGTCCTAAGCTTGCACACTAGCTTGGTGCTTTGGATGTGGCTCCTGCTAGGGAAAGATCCAGACTCGCTAACATTTGCTTATCTGTTTGTAATGAACAGCAGGACTCGCCTAAACCAGTGAAACACCAGGCAAGTGCTTTTCTTTGTGCTTCTTAGTCTAAAGTGTTTGCGCTAATTTGTCTTTAGATTGAGTCTCTTCTAGAAACAAATCCCATCCTTAGTTCTGAATCTATTATTTTTTTAAAAAAACACCTAATTTTGAAAAACTTATTGCTTAGAGCCTTCTTCTTTCCTGAGAAGATGCATGCCATTTTGCTTTACATTTGTTTTCCAGATTAATTTTAATATTTATTTGCCCTTTTATCATGACATTGAACTGCATGTTTATGAAGCCTATAAATTTATGGTTTCATCTAGCAAATACTAGCTGGTATTATCTAATACTTCTGAAACTCATGGGAACTTAGCTTTGTGCCACACATTAAATTTTGAAATCGGGGTCCAACTTTAAAAGTTGTACCTTTAGGGTTAATAAATTTCTAATCTGTTAAAGTTTTGTGGCATTGAATAGTTTCTGCCTATATATGTTTTAACCTAAAAACCTCATTGTAATTGATACACAAAATAAGTTAGACTTTTCTTTGTGCTGGGCAATTAGTGGAGGAGTGTAATTCTTCCTAATTATCAGATGCCTTGCCTGCCCTTTAGCTCCACATTCTGACATTGGCTAAATTCTGACATTGACCAAACTGTGAACTGAAGCAGGACCTCCATTTCCTGTTTCCTGGGAGGAGGGGAAGGCAGAACCAAGCCAGATCCTTAGATAGAGTGGGACGTCTGGCCTTGGATGTAATCTTTTCCCTAACATGGAAATGGTTTTGGTTTTCTGTCTTCCACAAGTTATGAAGCTAATATAAAGTGAGAAGCAATAATGTTGAGTTGTAGAAATGATTTATTGATATAAAGGAATGCTCATACATACTTTAAGGAACCATCAGAGATACTGAGGTTTTCAGATATCTTTCTTAAAATTTTTAAGAAATCATCAGACACTGAAGCTGTACTAGACCTATGAAGGCCTGTGATGTTCTCTTGCTCCTTTAACTGCATTTCGGGCCAGGAATATAAATTGGAAGGGTTAGTGAAATAATCATTATCCTATGGGATATTCTTTGCCAGTTAAAGAGGGAAAATCCAGACCAGAAACCAGCTTTTCATTGCGCTTCAGAGGTACATGCTGTATGGCCTCTTAATCTGTACTTAAGAGTGCAGATTAAATAAGTGACATACAGATTTAGGTTTTCTGAATCATCTATGGAGCACAGGAGCCATTATTGTTGACATTTTGTTTCGATGTCATTTTAAACGACAGTGGATCCCTGTGTATGTGAGTAGCATGCCTCCCCCTTGATTTTACTGTGGGCTCAGTCAGCCCTTGGGAAGCAAATTCTCCCCAAGAAGGCAACCGCTGCTTTGGGCCTGGCTTCGCTGCCATAGCTGATATGCATGTTGTGCTGCATGCGTCGCTGTGCACAGAATACCTGAGGCTGCCTTTCCAGAGTTTATTTTGATAGTAGTCTAATCAAGTAGTAGCTGTGGTGATGTTTTTAGAAATACAGCTGGAAGAATACTGGTTCTCAATTCATTTTTCTTCTCCAATCCACCTAAGGAATATGGGACAGTCATTCCCATAGGGGAGAATGTCCTGTCAGGAAATTATTTCTCCCTGCTAGTTGTCCCTGCTCATGACTTGCTCACCCCATTTTGAGAACTACTGCCTTAAAGTAATGTGGAAAGTCTGTACAGTTATCCCTGTTATTTGAGGGGCCTTGGTTCCAGGGCCCCCATCCTACCCCATCAGTTACCAAAATTCTTAGATGCTCAAGTCCCTTATATAAAATAATGTAGTGCAAGCCAATAAAAAAGTGAACAAATGATTTAAAAACAAATAAAAATAAAATAATGTAGCGTTTGCATAGAACCTGTGCACAACCTCCCCTATGCTTTAAATCACTTCTAGATTACATATAATATCTAATGCAATGTAAATGCTATTTCAATAGTTGTTACACTGTATAGTTTCGGGAATAATGAGGAAAAAAGTCTGTACATATTCAATAAGGATACGTTGTTTTTCCTGAAAGTTTTCAATCTGCATTTGGTTGAACCTATGGGTATAAAACCCCACAGAAGGCCAACTGTACATTGCAAGGGTTCTGTTTCTTCTGGTTGGTTTTATTCCACAGGTTTGTGGAACTTTATATACAAAACAGCCATTTGTATACATTTCTAGCATTTTATCACTACACAGTAGTATGAATTGTTAAAACAAAGGGGAAGGGATTTCTGGGTTCCCTGTTTTGTCAGGCATTTATTTATTTATTTATTTATTTACTTACTTACTTGCTTATTCATTTTCAAAACAGTTTTATTGAAATATAATTCACACATCATACACTTCACCCATAAAGCATACATTTTAATGTTTTTAGTATGCAATTCAGTTATCATCACAATTAATCTTAGAATGTTTTCATTATCCCAAAAGAAACCCTGTAATGAGTTCACTTCCCATTTCCCCCAGCCCTTGGCAACCCCTAATCTATTTTCTGTCTTTATGAATTTGCACATTCTGGATATTTCATATAAGTAGATCATACAATAGATGGTCCTCTTTTTTTTTTTTTTATCATGGGTGTTGTGTGTGTGTGTGTTGCTAAGGGACTGAACCCAGGGCTTCATACATGCTAGGCAAGCACTCTTCCACTGAGGTGCATCCCAAGCACATAGGAGATCTTTTCCAATTGATTTTTCACTTAACATAATTCAAGGTTCATCCACATTATAGCATGTGTAAGTGCTACCTTCATTTTAAGGCCTAATAATATTCCATTGTAGTCAATATGTCATTTTATTTATGCATTTACCAGTTGATGGACATTGTTTTGCTCTTTTGGACCATTATGGTTAATGCTGTGAATGTTTAGGTCCACACTTTTGTGTGGACATATGTTTTCATTTTCTCTCATGTATCTTCCTAGTGGAATTGCTGGATCTCATGCTGATTTTGACATTTTTAGGAACTGCTGAGCTATTTATTAAAAGACTGTTGGATTTTGCATGTACGCTAGCAACATATGAGAGCTGCCGTTTCTCATATCCTTATCAACACAAGGCATTGTTTTTTTAAACCATCCTGGTTGTGCACTCATTCTCTGATGCTTATCTATAAAACTTCATCTTAATTTCAAAAATCTGAACAAATAAAAGAGAAATCAATTTTCAGGGTTAAAGTCACAATACTTAAGAAGTAAACTTTAAGCAAACATTCAACTATGAACTTGTGGTTTACTTTTTATAACAAAATTGAAATCTTCCTTGGCTGTATGCCCTTAGTGCCCACCAGCTGAGTGCAAGCAGGGACACTGCCACCTTTATTCGTGATAATCTGGTAGAGTTTGTTGCACCTCCAAAGCCTCAACCCAGGGCAATTTCATAGCAGATTTGAAAATGAGTCTTTCAAAACTGAACTATCCCCCTCAGAATGAGTCCTTCAAGCCAGCCCGCCTGCCTCCCTGCCTCCCAAGTTAGCTTCAGAATGATTTTGTATCTTTCCTTAGTTTGGGGCCACTAAATTGCCTTGAATCAAGACAAAAAGTGATAAATAGCAGTGGCAAGTACAGAAACTACCTGTACTGCCAGGCATGGTAGCACACACCTGTAATCCCAACCACACAGGAGACTGAGACAGGAGGATGGCAGTTCTAGGCCAGCCTCTGCAATTTAACAAGACCCTGTTGCAAAATAAAGAGGATTGGGGATGCAGTTCAGTGATGAAGTACCCCTGAGTTTCAATCCCTAATATAAAAAAAAAAAAAGAAAGGAAGGACATGCGCTGCCAGTTGCAATTAAAATCTGGTTTTCAACCTGTGCTTGCTTGTAACATCCTGCTTTATCCCTCTTTTGGTAGTCAGTTGGACACCTGCACTTGGCCTTGCCAGACCTGCAAAGTGCTGCATAATCCCAGTCCCGGCCTCTTGCTGGCTGAGTTAGAGTTTTGAAGGATGTATATATTTCTTTTTTTTAATTACTTTTTAAAATTTTTTTGAAGAATGTGTATTTTTCTTAATCATTTCAAACTCATTCCATTTCATACAGCAAGTGTATTTTATACACTTTATAAATACAAGAATATAATTTTTACCATGATTGATGGACCTTCAAAACACTATCTGACTCTGGATACTTAAAATTTAAAAATTAACCTCAAAAGTTAATGCTGCTTTCTTCCCCTCTACATTCCCAAATAAATTCCTCATTGTCATATAGAATAGAAACAGGGGACATTGCCCCTTTGACTCTAGTGAAACATTATTAGTCACTATTCCTGGATGGTTTTTTGGTTGAGAGATGGTAGTACCATTTGTCTCATCATTAAATTGTTTAATACAGGAATGACCATGGTAATTCCTAATTTTAAGGCCATTTTTATGTTTTTTGATACTACTTTTTTTTAATAGATATGCAAATCCAAATTCTTTTTTTTTTTTAATATTTATTTTTTAGTTTTCGGCGGACACAACATCTTTGTTTGTACGTGGTGCTGAGGATCGAACCCGGGTCGCACGCATGCCAGGCGAGCGCGCTACCGCTTGAGCCACATCCCCAGCCCTTGTGATACTACTTTTGAGTTGAGCTTTTTGAGATTCATTTATGAGTTTTTAAGGTCTTTATTTGACCTCATTGATGTCACAGATCCATTAAGGAAGTAATTATGTGACATTAGTGCAGTAGAGACAACAGTAGGGACACAGGAGTACCTGTGTCTATAGTGACGATGGTGACTATGAGGACCTTAGCCCAAATCTTAGTTTTTTCTTTTCTTTCTTTCTTTCTTTAATGTGTTTGTGTGTGTGTGTGTGTGTGTGTGTACCAGCAGGCTCGCATGTGGTACTAGGAATTGAACCCAGGGCAGAAGGGAAAAATCAATAAAAAAACTTGATCTAAAGAATCTTTGTAGCTACCTCTAGGGAATATTAAAGGAGGGATATGCATTATTTGCTTTACTTCTAATTTAGGGAGACACCTTAAGAAAAGATCATGAAAGTCTTTTAATTATGATTTGGCAGGATGGCATCTAACTTTGAGGAATTCATGTTCTAAGCCTTTGCTCTAACAGTGGCCATTTAAAGGTAATGCCACTCTTACCAGAACTTCAGGGTTGATGCTCTACATCAGCCATGATCTATGTCAACTTAATACAAATTGAATTGGTTTTAAAAAAAAAAAAAAAGCCTGGGCATGGCTTTAGAGGCTGAAACAATTGATGAAAAGTCAATATACCATAGTCTGCAAGATTCTATTGTGGGCACACTGATGGAAGTGACCAGTGACTTCCAGGGAAAAGGCAGTGTGTCCTGTCACAGAGTAGTAGACATTCTTAGTGGTGCTCTCAGCCATCAGAATTGGTTCAGGATGTCATGTTTAATAAAGTTGGACAGCCTGAATGTTTTAGGGAGATTTATGTAATAGGCAAGTGTTTGTAAGTCAGTAAACTGAAAGATTTACTGTACAAGGAA
Organism: Marmota marmota marmota; assembly: GCF_001458135.2. Lineage (NCBI taxonomy): Eukaryota > Metazoa > Chordata > Mammalia > Rodentia > Sciuridae > Marmota > Marmota marmota. The sequence goes on along the minus strand of NW_025999896.1, from coordinate 1,754,049 downwards.
AAAATTCTCTAATGCCCAGAATGTGAAGCAGTACTGCATAATGACTTCACATGGCACAAGGTTCTTAACAGGACTGGCTCCTGACTGGTTTCAGCTGAACACGGTTATGGACTACAGTTAAGACCTGTGACAATCTGGGCAATCCAGATGAAGCATCCGTAGCATGTCTCCAGTATGAGTGCCCCACCTTTCCATCTGCTTGATAGAGCCCAAACCAGAGCCTGGATACTGATGCTGAGATCTTTACTTGGTCTCATTAATGTCCAGATCCATTAGAATGGAAGTAATAGCCTGACATATATTTGTACCTGTTTGGGGATTGGATAGTAGTGCAATGCTTCACACAACAAATATCCACTAATTTAAAATTTACATGTGGTTCTTTATGTTCCACATTTTTTTTGCTTAGAGAATGATATTTTCTTTTTTTTAGTATTTATTTTTTAGTTGTAGTTGGACACAATACCTTTATTTTATTTATTTATTTTTATGTGGTGCTGAGGATCGAACCCAGGGCCTCGCGTGTGCTAGGCGAGTGCTCTACCGCTGAGCCACAACCCCAGCCCGAGAATGATATTTTCTATTTATTTTTTTTCTTTAGATACTGTGGGCATTTTAAATTATAGGGGTAAGGTTTGTGTTTGGAAAAAGCAGATTTATTTAGGTCATAAAAGATAATTCTGAAATTACATTCTGAAATACAACATCACTTTCTAATGCTTTCCTCCTCCAGAAATGTCATCATGCTTTCTCACAGAGCTTTCTGTTATGTTTCATAATTAAAACACATATTAATATATTTGCATCTTTTGTTTATAAAATCTGTTTTCTAGTCTAATTTGCATATAAATATACTGACTAAAGCAAACATTATACCAAATGCTCTATACATAACCTTTTAAATTTGAGCAAGTGAGTATCTTGCCATCTTTGCCAACCTCTGAGAGTTAAGGTGAGGAATGGCCCTGTCTACATCATTGAGATATTAGGTGAAACCCTTGGAAAGATGGAAGGTCTTACACTAATACAGTAGTAATTATTAACTTAGCCACCTTCAGTGTTTCGAACAAGGCAGAGCAAAAAATAAACAGAAGTGTAAGTGTTAATATGTTCTTGATTGAGGTATCGTGCTAAATTTAATTTCACAGAGACCGGTTGATTTGCTTTGTTTTCACAGTTCTCTGCCTAGTTTACGTGCTGATTTAAGCTGATTTCTGGTCAGTGTGACATTTTCTTCTCCTGTGACCACTTTCTGGATGTTGATTTTTTTTTTTTTTTAGCAGAACCCATTAGCATAACCAGGACTGAGAAGCCATAAAAAGTTGCTGGATGGCAAAATGAAAGGACTGAGGAAGAGAGGCAGTTTTTGTGGGTGTCCCTCCCCCTTTTCTTTTTTCCCTGAGGACTGGAATAAAGACCTTATATTAACATACATCTGTTTTTATTTATGTGTGTGTATGTGTGTGTGTGTGTGTGTGATGTCTTACAGGGGGAACTTGAACGGCAGCTTTTGCAAGCAAATCCAATTCTGGAATCATTTGGAAATGCGAAGACTGTGAAAAATGATAACTCATCTCGTTTTGTAAGTTTAAAAGCACCAGAAACTTAATTCCTCAGATTTCTAGTTAAATGTCTACTGTGATTAAGCAAATGAATTGATTTTTCTCTTCCTGTCAAGAAAAGGCAAACAGATGTAGCAAAATTTTCTAGTAACCACATTTAGAAAAAAGGAAATAAAAAAGTAATGGGAAAATAATTTAATCATATTACATAGCAGTATGTAGCCATTTATATTACTGTAACCTCTCTGAACCTGTTTCTTTATCTTTGATGATAACACCCCTTGTGGGGTTGGTGTGGCAATAAAAGGTTGTGCATTTTTTGAGTCCTTAGCATAGCAATAGGCATAATAAGTGTTCAATAAACAAAGTTGGTATTAAACGTAGTAAATTATCTTTGTCACATCTTGCTATTTCTATAGGATATCAGCTACTAGTAATTCTCATTAGACATTTTTCTTAGCTATTCAACTATTTCAATTCCTTGAAGATTCTTCTTTTTTCCTCAGTTTGACTAGGCATAGTCTTTTACCCGAGGATATTATCATGTTATCTGTGAGATTTCAATGTTCAACTATTTCTACTGAAGTTGTTCAACTCAATTCTACTATTTTTCTCATCATCATCTGAAGTATTGATAAAAGTCTTAGAAGGTCAGGAAAAATGAGAATTGAATTTCAATGACTCTTTGGAAGTTTTTGGAAACCTGGTATCATTGTGACATACTTTTAAAAACTGGACATATGAAGTCATGAACCGCATATTAATTTTTTGGTAGTGTGGTTTCCCTGTCTATTAGAAGTGACCTAATTATCTCTGAGGACCCAGTGAGCACAAAGGTAGCCAGAAACCGTCTATTAGTTTTTAAGGCTGTCATAAAAAAGAACCACTTACTGGGTAGATCAGACTGCAGAGACTTATTTTCCCACATTCTGGAAGACAGAAGTCTCAGATCAAGGTATCAGTGGGGTGTGGTTTCTTCTGAGGCCTCCTTTCCATGTCTTATAAATGAATGTCACCTCCCTATGTTTTCATAGGGTCTTTCTTCTGTGTGTCCATGTCCTAATCTCTTGTGAAGACACCAGTCTGTTGGGTTAGGATCCAGCCTAATGATCTCATTTTGACTTTTCTTTAACAACCCCCACTCTAAAGTCAGCTTCAACATGTGACTTTTGGGGGAGACCATTCAACCCGCCCACCTTCAGAAGTAGCAGTAATACAAGAGACTTTTGCATTATAGAAGGAAAAGGTACCTGTTTGTTTAAAATATTGTTCATTCCTAGAGGATAATATCTAAAGATACACTTAGGATCCTAAGTGCACTTAATAGTTATCTTAGCCCAAGTCGAGTAAAGAACGTTCCTGTGTCAGTAGGAGGCACACCAGTGACTTTGGATTTATAAGCAATCTTAGGAAACTGAGCTGCTTTTCATGTCCCTGTCTTTCCCCTGGATCTTTCCTGTTGAGTCTGAGCCACAATTAAATTTTAAATTCTTCCTACTGAAAAGCCCTGTGTTTAGTGGCTATGTCATGAGATGGGAGAAACAGTGAGCTTCCAACTTTGGTATGTAAATCTCCATGAAAATTTTCAAGGACTTTTTCATGGAAAATCCTTTTATTTTACCGCATATCAAGTTACCCATGTATTCTGATTTTTTTTATCCCCAAACCACACTCTGAATTCAGGAGAAATCATTTTGTGCCCAGTTGTCTCATTTTTGCCTGGAAAAGATAAATATGTTAAGCCATATTTCTGTCCTTTGGTAAATAATGTAATGATTCTGTTACCAAATGGCAAGGATTTATCTACTTGGCAAAGTGTGTTTCTACTCATTAATTTGGGGTTTGGAACAGATATAAAGTATTCTATATTTGTTATCTATTGCTAGTAACAAATGAACTAAAACCCATGGCTTAAAACATTTCATATCTCATAGTTTCTATATGTCAGAAATTTAGTAGCAGTTTAGCTAGGTCTTTCTGGCTCAGCCTCTCAAGACATTGTTGATTAGAGCTGTCGTCATAAGAAGTTCTGATTGAGGTTAGAGGATGATCTTCCAAGCTTTCTCAGGTAGCTTTTGGCAAGAGTCCCCAGTTCCTCACAACTGTGGCTGGAAGCCTTAGTTCCTCATCTTGTAGGCCTCCCTGCAGGGCTCTTTGAGTGTTCTCATGACATGGCAGCTGGCTTCCCAGGGCTAGCGATCCAAGAGAAGGCAAGACAGAAGCAAGACTCGGTATCTTTTATGACCCTGCCTTGGAGGTCATGTATCATCGCTCTTGTATTTATGGGTTACACAAACCAAGCCTGCACTGTGTGGAAAGGGACTGTACAGGGTGTGAGTGCCAAAGGTGGGGATCTTGGAGACCATCTTGGGAACTGGCTATCATGAATCCTTAGCAGGATCTCCAGCATTGACATATAAGAGCTTTTAATCTACAATTAGCATCACTCTACATGGTTCTTAATTGGGGTGGCGGGGGGGGGGCTTCTCAGGGGATGTCTGGGGACATTTTTTGTTCAGTTGTGGGGAAGGGCAGTGGTGTGCTCTGGCATCTGGTGTGTAGAGGAAAGGGATGCTGCTAAACATTCTACGATGCACCAGACAGTCCCTACAACAGAGAATTACCCAGCCCTGAGTGTCACTTATGCCAAGGTTGCAAAACTGTGCTCTCAATTGTTCCTTCAAGTTACAGCCCAAACTAAGGTGATAACTTTTTGCAATTATTTACAAAGTAATAACATGAGTTTGACTAATACTTGTTATTTATGCTTCCTACTCCAAAGGTTGATATAAATAATTCTGGTAGAAACCTGTTTTATATTTTGCTATTAGGAAGAGTCTCTGAGATTGTTTTGTAACCACCTGCAGCAGGAAAAGAGCAAGAATTAGCCATCTGATCTAAGTTCCCAGCCTTTTTCAGCCATGTACCACCTTCCAAAGTGCTTGCACTACTATATGATAACCTTTAAGTATGCTATATGTAAAAGATATATTAAAGGCTGATTTTTGTTTCTATTGGAAAAAAAATTTTTTTAAATTAGGCAATGTTCTCAGAGCTATTCATTCAAACAACAAACGGGCTAGGTTGTGGCTCAGTAGTAGAGCATTTGCCTTGCACGTGTGAGGTACGACCGGGTTTTATCCTCAGCACCACATATAAATAAATAAAGGTATTGTGTCCGTCCAAAACTAAAAAGACTTTTTTTTTAATTCAAGAAAAAAAGCAACAACAATCAAACAAGAAACAAGGGTATTTTGAAATGGTTGATTTTGAAGGCTTGTTAATTCTTACAAGGTCAACTTTTATCGATGTATATAGAATTTTTTTTTAAATGGTTTAGTAGTTGGTTTCTATTATTATCATAAAGCTTTAACTATACAACACTCAAATGAGTAGTTGATTTTAGTAGTCTCATAAAAAAATAGTAATAATTCCACTGATTGGATAATGTTCAGTTAAAATATCCCTTTAGAGTTCTCTATGGGTGTTGCCAGTGCTTTGGTTCTCAGCAGATTTGGCAGTAACCAATGTTGACTCACTTTTTAAATTAAATTGTGTGTAATTTTGACTTTTGATTTATTGTGCAGTTCAATTAATTCTTAAGTATCTTTTCTTTACCAAGCAACTGGGCTGCTTACTTGATATCTCCACTTGGATGTCTAGTAGATTTCACAAATTTAACATACCCTAAATGGAATTTTTTTTTTTTTTCAAAATTTGTTCCTTTATGTCTTAGGTCAATAAATAATACCCTCAGATCACTCAATTGCTTCAACTTAAAACACAGCACAGGCCTAGGAAGATAAAATACCTAGGGATCATCTTTGATTCAACCTTTTTCTCATGGCCCATCTCCTAGCTGGCAGTGAATCCAGTTGGTTTCTAGAATGTGTTTCAAATCTGTCTACATTTCTCCTTCTCCTAACTACCTCGTCTAAAATCCTATTCCAATTTCCTAAATTATTCCCACCACAGTGTTCTGTGTATGTCCCTAGCAGCACTGATAACCCGCTTATTTATTATCTCTGCCATGAGGATGTGAGATCTCTGACAGTAAGGACTTTGCCTTGTTCTCCTCAGTGTCCCTAGTTCCCAGCACCATGCCTCAAACATGCAAGGACATAGTAGGTGTATTTATGGGATTCATTTAGTTAAAATCTGATTGCCTACTAAGTGCCAGGTATTCTAGGCCTGCAGAATGTATCAGTGGGCAAACTAAAGCCCCTGGCCTCTTAGGGTTCACCTTCTTTTTGGCTTTCATGTTATTTTATTTTCATAGTCCTGGGGAGCAAACCCAGCGCATGCTAGGCAAGTGCTCTACCACTGAGCTTCATCTCCAGTCCTGATTTTAACTTTAATATGTTTTTGATGACATGCCATGATGCAAGGTTGTGCTCACCTCTGAGAGCGTCCGTACCCCAGTTTTAGGAGCATGGGTAGGAGTCATGTGGGAACCAGTGGCTTCATGGACAGGCTGGCCCTTGAATTGAAATTGGTGTCATACAGACAGAGTAATGTGATGTTGAAAAATGAATTGTGTGTACAATGAGATTTCATGCAGTCATTATTTACAAGCCACATGCTTGCAGTGAAAATATTTGAAACTATAAACTCCATAAGCTTTAGAAGCCATTTGGTTCCATTTCTTTGATCTGATATAGACAACTAATTTCCTGAAGAATATCTTTTCTTTCAAAGATGCTAGCATATGGTTTGTGTTAAAGGGGGATTCTTTAGAAGAGCATTACCCGTATGAAAATAATCGTTCACAGTTAGTCCTGTTCTCTGTTTATGAGAAGTAAAATGCATTCCAGATGGAGGAGATTTATGTAAAATGAATGTCTCATAATGAAACTTTAAAAACAGGGACTTCAATTTCAAAATGATTGTTTGGATCAGCAGATACATCTCTCCTCAAAGTCTTAATCAGAATCACTTTCTCTGTACAGATCCTTTTTGTTTTTGCAAACCCACCTATGCCAGTTTCACAATTTCCATCTATTGTGTGCCTTTTGATAGATAATTAGGCCCTGGTAGTTGTAGTTTGGTAAAGCCTGTAGGTATATCTCCTCCCTCCAGTTTGACTCCCAGGTTATAATGAAAGCAAGTGGGAATTCTCACCCTCACATGCACTTATTAGTAAGTAGACGCTAAAAATAACTGTAAAATTTGTGTAAGGTAAATGCAGCTCAGTTCTAAGTACTCTGCTCAAAGTTTTTTATCCCTCAAAGATCTACCAAAGCACGTGTGATAATATCAGAAAGATTATGGTCTGCACCATAATCTGCAACCAGATCAGAGGCTGCACATAGCTTGGGAAAGCCCAGCCTTCAGCAGCACAGCCTCCTGGGCCTGCCTGAATCTAAACACCTTGTTTTGCCAGAGTGGGGAGGCTCTGGATATTTCTAACCAGCCAGTCAGCGTCTCTTAATGCCACTCATGTTGCCTCAGTAATTTCTAATATCCATTATTCTAAGTAACAATTCACATTAAAACTCATTTTACAAATAACAAAGCTTCTGGTGTGGTTCCGAGATTAAGATAGCTGAAGCATTTAAGGTAGCCATCTGGCCAGTGGATTAAACGCTAGCTAATTACCCCTGGAACGGTTTTCCGTTTAGGGCAAATGGCTGGCTCCAGAATGGAGATGAAAACAAATAATTCCCTCTCTATGCTAAAACATCTTAAAGTAAATTATCAGCTCATATGACAGTTTCAGTAACAAATTAGGAAGGGAAAAAACATTTTCAGAATGTGAAAGTAACCTGCATTGCCTTTGTATTAAATCGCCAACTAACCAATAATCTAGGTTTAGTTTTTATGGATATGTTGTAATCACCCCAGAAAACGATAGCAATTCAGAACAAATGAAACTGAATAATCTTATTTTCTTTATAATACCAAAGTATTAAATATCCAGGTTGTTCTTTTGCACCTTTTAAATGAAGTGTTAATATTTGCATTTTAGGCCTGGAGGCACAGCCCCTGGGTAAAGAGTCTGCCAGAGTGCAGGAGACCCTGGGCCCCATAGTACATAAATAAATCTATGTTTTCTATAGAGGGAGAGAGAATTCTGCTTGTCTTGCTATTCAGAACACTTAGAGTAAGTGTATGGTCTCAGTTCTTGTATTGCAACACAGTCAAACTGAAAGTAGAATTAATATTTAATGTTGTATTCCCCCCGCCTTTTTTTTTTTGTCTTTATTGGTGAGATTCTGGTTGAATATTCTGAGTACCATAATCTAACCTTTATGAAAATCAAATGTGGAGTGGGTATTTTCAGCACAAATTAATTAATTCTTAAAGAGCATTTATTTATTGATTGATCTATTTATTTATTTTAAGAGAGAGAGAATTTTTTAATATTTATTTTTTCAGTTTTCAGTGGACACAACATCTTTATTTTTTTAATGTGGTGCTGAGGATCGAATCCAGCGCCCTGCGCATGCCGGGCGAGCTCATTACCGCTTGAGCCACATCCCTAGCCCGAGCCTTTATTATTAATATGAGAAGGTTTTTTATTTTTTTTAGTTGTAGGTGGACACAAGGCCTTTATTTTTATTTATTTATTTTTATGTGGTGCTGAGGATCGAATCCAGTGCCTCACTCGTGCCAGGCGAGCACTCTACCACTGAGCCACATCCCCAGCCCCGAGAGGAAGTTTTTTAACTTACAGATTTTATTCCTCCTCCAAACTCCCCACTAAGTAAAATGAAGAGTCCTATTTGCTCATCTACACAAGTCCTCGACTGTCTCACACTGAAGTGATGTCACATTCTGTGGCCTGCTTCTCACCTAATTTGCCACCATGTCCAACATTAAGGGGACTATTTAAACCCTAGATTATTTGAGGATTGTCAGTAAAGTCTTTCTCTTTGGTTCTGAAATTTCACTTTATCATATGTCAAAGCCTTTGGCTCTTTTATCTTATATCTGAGCATAAATGTTGCTTAGCATAGAGGTGATCATTTTTCCACTTTATAAGGTTTTTGTTTTGTTAAAGTGTTTTCAAAACAGAATCAGCTCTAGAGGTTTGGCTTATAACTGAGGCTATTAGTTACTGTATATACTGTTTTCAGAGATACTTGCTTCTTTGGGGCTGTAGAGAGGAAGCAGAGTGGGAACATTCTCCTTCCTCCTATATCCTAAACTCCGCCTGCCTCTTTTCACTTACTGTAAGGGATAGAGCAACCACAGTTCTGAAAAGGACATTTAGCTAGGGAGCTGGTGAGAAAGTAAGAGACTTCATTTATTTTTCCAAGTAGGTGACCACATGTCTAAATTATTCTGGAACATTTCTTCATAGGTTACCTATTCAGACGGCCCAAACCCTAATTTTCTGCCATTTCTCCTTTGACTCTAACATTCTTTCCTAATTTATAATTTTCCATGAACTAAGGGGAAATTAAATTCACTAAATATAAAATGAATAGCATTTAAGTTTAGTTTTAAAGTTGTTAAGAGTTCAAAGTAATCTGTGTAATAATTATTTTCTTTATAATACCAAAGTATTATAAAGAAATACTTTATATTTCTTATGGCCCAAATAATTTTTGTCTTATGGCCCAAATAATTTTTCTTTTTTTTTTATTTTTTAATGTATTTCGAACTTCCGTTTTATTTAAGATGGTAAAGCAAAAGTAAAGACTTGAAAGTTTAAATAGCTATTCTGAGATGTATTCAGTATGAAAGTCAGACAGGTTGGGGAAAGCTGTGTGTTTTACTGGATATAACGAATTTTGTAAGAATTAGATGACACTGTATGATTTTGATTAACCTCTCTGCAGTGTTAAAATGAGAAGTTTGAGAAAGTATTTGCTTGGGCAGTTCTGTTTGCAATGTATCTTTTGCAGCATGAGAATAATAACATTGTCTTTTGACTACTGTCTCTTAAAATAGCAGTTCTTAATTAACTCAATGAGGTATTGTATAGCTGATACAGCTGTTTAAAATTTATAAAGAATTTTAACCCTCACTTACAACATCAGGACCCAATTTTAGTTTTTGTGTTTCTTTCTTGAACAGTTCTAACTGTTCTTATGGACTAGTAGTTTGTTAACTTTGTTCTTTTTTAGGGGTCTTCTAAGAAACAAAGACAAAATATACTTGTTTTTAAAATAAGACAAAATTCATTCTCTTATAATTACCATATAAATCCATTAGACCATTTTATAAAGCAAATATCTGGTATGGAGTATTATTATTTTTTCTGTATCATGAAACGTTTTGCTGTTTCATTATCTAAGGAATTTGTTCATCTTTATCATTATCAACTGTGCTAAAATAAAATTGATTAGAATAATAAAAATAATGGAATTGCCCGGAAGGATATTACTATACCTATTACATCAGCCTTTAGTTTTATGTCCAGCTTCTTTCACGTGGCATAATGTTTTTTAGTCTAGCCATATTGTTGGGTTCAATCACTGGTTTGTTCATTTTTATTGCTGAATAATAGTCCATTGTATAAATAGGCCACAATTTTTTATTTTTACACAGGTTGATGGGCATTTGGTTATTTCTAATTGGGGACTATTAGAAAATAAAGTGGCTATGAATGTGCAAGTTTGGGTGCACACATGTTTATCTCTCTGGGGTAATTAAAGAGTAGGATTGCTCAGTCATATGGTAACCATGTTTGACTTTATAAGAAACTGGGCAAATTTCTTCTGTAGGAACAGTTTTTCATCCTCTCCAGGGTTGTATGAGAGTTCTCTGGTTGTACTGTATCCTTGCTGGTCTTTCTTTAAAATTATAGCCATCCTGGTTGATATGTAGGGGTATTTCATTGTGGCCATTTGAATTTGGATTTCTCTCATTACTCATAATATTGAGCATCTTCTCTTAAATTTATTGACTTCTTTTTTTTTTTTTTTTTGGTAGTAGGGATTGAATTTAGGGATGCTTAACCACTGAGCCACATCCCCAGCCTGTTTTTATTTTTTTATTTTGAGACAGGGTCTTGCAAAGTTGTTTATGGACTTGCTGAGTTTCTGAAGCTGGATTTCTAACTTGCAATCCTCCTGCTTCAGCCTCCCAGGCCACTAGGATTACAGGCATGCACCACCCTGCCCAGCCCCATTATATTCTTTGATGATGTATCTATTTAAATCTTTCATCTAATTTTTTTACTAGTTTGTCTTACTATTGAGTTGTGAGAGGTCTTTTTATATTATGGGAACAAGTTCTTCAAATATTCTCTTTCGGTCTGAGGCTTCTCTTTTCATTTTCTTTACAGGGTCCTTTGAAGAACAGAAATGTTAAGTTTGAATAAATCCACCTTATCATGTTTAAAAATTTGATGGTTCACTCTTTTTACTTTGTGAGAAATCCTTGTTTAAAACTTCAGTCATAAAGATTTTCTTTTGTTTTCTTTAGGAAGTGTTACAGTTTTAGCTCATGTTTGGATCTATGATATATTCTGAGTTAATATTTTTATATATAATGTGAGGTAAGGATCTATGCTCTTTTTGTTTATTTTGCTTCATTTTGCCTATTTTCATGTACCATTTATTGAAAATCCTTCACCTATTAAATAACCTTGGCATCCTTATTGAAAATGAATTGACCTTATATGGATAGTCTGCTTTTGAACTCTGTTCTCTTCTTGTTGTTTATTTTTATTTTTTTGGTACTGGAGATTGAACCCAAGGATACTTTAATACGTAGCTTCACTAAGTTGTAGAGGGTCTCACTAAGTTGGGGAAACTGACCTCCAACTTGCAATCCTCCTGCCCCAGCCTCCCAAATCACTAGGATTACAGGCGTGTGCCACCATGCCTGACCCTGTTCTGTTCTGTTAATCTGTTTCTCTGTCCTTATACCAATACCACACCATCCTAATAAATTTATAGCTTTTTGAAATCAAGTAGTACAAGTCCTTCAACTCTGCTTCTCTTTCTCAAAATTATGATTACTCTAATAAGTCATCTTCATTTTCCCTCAAATTTTAGAATGAGCCTGTTAATTTCCTCAAAAGGAGCCCTCCAAACCCTCAACTGTTCTCGTGGTCATATGGTTACTAGGATCAGCCCTTCTTAACAGTCTCAGAATAAGCCATCTTGATCATGTTTCTTCGTTTTATAAAGTGTTTAATTTGGGCTTTAAAGTTATATTTGTGAGTTAGGTATATTTGCTTTCTTTTGCTTTTTTTTTTTTTTTTTTGTGCTATCTCTAACAATTTGGGCTTTTCTTTTGCTTTTTGGGGAGTACTATCTTTTACCAATTAGGGTACTCAGTGTTATGAAAACTTTATAAAATGAACTATGAAATAATTACTTTCTTTTTCCCTGAGACAGCTATATAGTAAGGGAGTCAAATGTTCCTTTAAAATATTGTCAAAACTCTTTCACAAAACCAATCGAGCATTTTAAAAGAAATAATTGATTTTGTCATTATTATTATGGCCTATTTCAATTTTCTCATATTTTTTTCTTGAATGAATTTCTATTTTCCTAAGAAATCATCTATATTAATCATATTTTTGACGAGACTGGAATAGTATTCTTTTAAAGCTATTAAAATCTTCTATCTCAGATTACTTAGAAAAGCTTTTAAATCTCTAAATGACTAGTGTTCATTACTCTCTTTGTGTTAACATTTCTAGTTTTATTTTGTTATAGCCTGGGAAGGTGGTCTTTGTCTTATTGTTGATTTTTTGATACTTATTGCAGCTTTTTTTTTATTTGAAACAGTATATAAGATCTATTTTGGTAGCCAATTTATGGGTGGGTCCAGGGAAGGACACATTTTCTTATGATTTCAATAATCTCAGATCATTAGTGTTCTTATTTATTTTCAATTTTCTTTTTTACATTTATTTTCAGGGAAAGTTTATTCGGATCAACTTTGATGTAACTGGCTATATTGTTGGGGCCAACATTGAAACATGTATCCTTTTTCATAATTGCTTTGTCCAAAATAAGGACCCAGTCTTTCCACAGCCCCACAGCAACCCTGGGTGACGTCATCCCACTGTGCAGGTGAGAAGACTCACCCTGGAGACAGTAGGACATGGGCAAAGGCTTTCAGCTACTGCATGTGAGCTCGAGTGGTGTGGATATTGTTGTTGATGATTGTTAAAGCCATGTCCCAACCTGTGGGCCCAGGAAGGTGGAGAGCCCCATGGCCTGTGTGGTGAGGCATTTAGGTGAGTGTTACTGCAGGTACACAGCAGCTATTGTCATGGTCACCGTGTTTTACCATCTGCCTCTAATCTTAGTAGGATAAACATGTACGCAGCAAAACAAGCCTTGTAAGATTATGGAGCTAGAGTGATTTAGCTAGAGGAAAAGATAAAATGCCAAGCGCAGTGGCACATACCTGTAATCCCAGCGGCTCAGGAAGCTGAGATAGGAGGATTGCAAGTTCAAAGCCAGCCTCAGCAAGGTCAGGCGCTGAGCAACTCAGTGAGACCCTGTCTCTAAATAAAATACAAAATAAGGCTAGGGATGTGGCTCAGTAGTCAAGTGCTCCTGTGTTCAATCCCTGGTACCCCAAAAATAAAATAAAATGTCAAATATATAGAATACTCCTAAGAAATGTCACATGCTTGGAATGGTCTTAAGAAATAATAGGAATATATAAAACAAATGAGATAGAGATGCTGTAACAGAAAGGAATCTGAATAATAGTGTGCAAATTAGAAGGGATACAGATGACAGTTGCCTGATGATTATTAGAATAATTTCCAGTAATAGAAATATATTGTTTCTACCCCTCAGGTGAGGCTCAAGGTCAGAGGATTGCAGGATGAAGGCCAGCTCAGCAATTTAACAAGGCCTGCTCAGCACCTTAGCAAAACAGTAATCTCAAAATATAAGCCAGGCATAGTGGCACACACTTGTAATCCCAGTGGCTCGGGAGGCTGAGGCAGGAGGATCTCAAGTTCAAAGCCAGCCTCAGCAAGTTAGCAACGCCCTGCCTGTCTCAAAATACAAAATTTTAATTAAAAAAAAAAAAAAAAAAAAGGAGGACTTGGTGTAGTTAAACACCCCTGGGTTCAATTCCTGATTCCAAAAAAATTAAAATATAAAAAGATTGGAGATACAGCTCAGTGGTAAAATGCCCTTGTGTTTAATCCCTCAGTATCTAAAAAAAATTTTTTAAAAAGAATGGTATTTTATTTGTACTTTCAAAGCCAGAAACATACGTGTACACCACATACACGTACATACACACACACTTCATACTAGTCTAACAATTTATTTTTCACTAAATGTGGAGGATGTTTGGGATAGTCTGACTAAAAATTCAGGCTATTTGGCACATGCCGAATTAATTCATTTGGTGGACACAGGGAAGGTTTACTTTAGAAGAGACAGTCATCTGCTTGCAAAGCAGTGAAATAGAGTCTGCAAGAGCCCAGAGTGACTGTAACCCACATATGCTTTTGGAGCATCTGCACACAGTGGACAGAGGGCCCAGCCAGCCTTGGATTGAACCCTAAATCCACAGGCAGGTGGGTGATAGTCTGAAATGTAGTTGTTTGGTCCAGCTGCTTGCCTCCGGGAAGGCCAGCCAGGGGGCAGTGGGTGGCAGCAGGCTGTAGGCACTGACCTACCTCAGTGGTTTCAACTCAGTCAAGGGAAGGCCAGTGGAGAATCCAGTGACAGTCATCACCCAATCATAGCCACATCTCAAGGCACTTGGAAAAGTTACCGGAGGGGCTGGATTAGAGAGGGTAGCACCTAAGAGATATGAGGTTCTCAATAAGGGGGCTCTCATAGTAGCAGAGTTAAGCACACCACCAAGTTTTGGTTCCTAGCTCTATAACACATTAGCTATGTTGTTTTGACCAATTTCTTTGTACCTTGTCTTCTTTATTTGTTATATTAATTCTAGTATAATAGAGCTTCTCCTGCCCTAAACAATTGTAATTTACTTTTTTGGGTACAGTTGGGGGGGGCACTTGAGATTGAACTTGACCATTGAGCCACATCCCCAGGCCTGTTTATATTTTATTTAGAGACAGGGTCTCACTGAGTTACTTAGCACCTCACCCTTGCTGAGGCTGGCTTTGAACTCCAGAACCTCCTGCCTCAGCCTCCCGAGCTGCTGGGATTACAGGAATCATAGGCATGTGCCACCACGCCTGGCTTGTAATTCACTTTCAACAGCTTCCGACCGTTCCTTGTACAGTGTTGTGTTCTTTAAATGTATCTAAGTTAGCAGGAGGAGGGTAGGGTGGGGCAAGAGAAGCACCCCACAACCTTCCCATCTTTTTTAAGTTCCCTCCTAACCTGGTAGTTCTAGATTCATGAGAGACACAAATTGTATGTATTGTTTTATTCAGATACAAAATATAATCCTTTAGAATGGTTCATTATAGTATAGTTGATATATATCCAAGAAAAAACATTTTGTAAATTAAAATTTATTTAAACACGGAAAGAGGACCTCCTTTTAATAATCCTTAACCATCTCTGCTCAGACCTTCTGGAAAAGTCTCGTGCTGTTCGTCAAGCAAAAGATGAGCGTACTTTTCATATCTTTTACCAGTTGTTATCTGGAGCTGGTGAACACCTGAAGTGTAAGTGACAAGGGTCCTTCCTACTTATATTTAGTAAAATATCATTTCTAATGTTGAATTTTTTTGAGAAAGGAAAATCTCAGGAAATAGTGGTTTTATACACATGTGTCAAATCTCTAGCTGGTTAAATCATGAGAATGAAAATGAAATTGAACTTCCACATCATGGAGTAAGTACTGTAAGTGGTAGGTTGTTCTACATTGTACTTTCATTTCTTTTTAAGATTTTTAAATCAGAGGAAAATGATGCATGTTTATGAAATTCTGTTTCAACATTTAAATGTCGTGTTCAACATTAGTAGATGTCATGCTAAGTAAAATAAGCCAATCCTCTAAAAACAAAGGCCAAATGTTCTCTCTGATATGTAGATGCTAACTCACATCAAGGGGGGAGGTTTGAAGTTCACTGGATTAGACAAAAAGTAATGAAGGGAAGGGAGGGGGTGGGAATAAGAAAGAT
Organism: Marmota marmota marmota; assembly: GCF_001458135.2. NCBI lineage: Eukaryota > Metazoa > Chordata > Mammalia > Rodentia > Sciuridae > Marmota > Marmota marmota. The sequence goes on along the minus strand of NW_025999896.1, from coordinate 1,738,497 downwards.
AGTAGAAAGAATCAGACATAACTTTCCTACGTTCTTATGTGAATACACAACCAGTGTAACTCTACAAAAATGGGAAGTTATACTCTATGTATGTACGATGTGTCAAAATACATTCTACCATTAAATAAAGAATAAATTTTAAAAATTAAAAAAAAAACACTTATAAGTAGAAAGGTAAGCAAAAATATATTTACTTAATAAAGTGAAGTAGAATAAACATTTTTATTCTTGGATTTATACTTAAATATAGATTATGCTTGCACTAATACTAGAAAGACCCAATGGTGGGTATTTATTTTCTTATTGTCATAAATCACGAGGACTAGAAGCTTAGGATTGGACATTGTTAAAAAATTTCTGGTCAGGGTGAGAATTTTACTGAGTCAGAAATATATGAGGCAGGGAGAAGGTGTATAATGTTTCAATCTCTTCTGTGTCTCAAATTCAGTGTTGTTTCTCCATGATTATTGTTATCTAGATATTACAGTAGACATATATAAAGTAAAACTTCTCTGGGGACTAGGCTTGGGTCAACCAAAGGCATCTCTAAAAGCATTGAACTCAAAAATTAACTAGAGAAAACCTGCAGGGGAAATACATAAGCAACAAATACACAGAGTGGGTGCCTAGGAGAGACTAAAAATTTATAATTGTGCTGTATGATAAGAACAAAACCCTCAGGCTTTCCGACTGATAATAACTCTGCACCAGGAATGAATTTTAAAAAGATGATCAGAGTGTTGAAAGGAGGTAGAAAAAGAAAGCAGGCAGTACCTAATAGAAATTAAACATGATGTAATGAGAATCAGAGGGAAGGTGTGATCAGCAGAAGCCCTCTGCAAGACAGCAAGATAGCCAATTACAAAGAAGGTTGGGGGCACATTTGCACATCTCTTAAAGGGATAAGTACCCTCTCTGTTCGGAGAACTCCTGAGAAATGTCCTTGTGCATCTTTGAGCACACTTGTCAAAAGAATAATTGATCCCTAACTTGGGGTCCTAGAGTGCCATAGTTACTAGTTATATCTATTATAATATCTGTCATTAGCTAGGTATGGTGACACATACCTGTAATCCAGGAGACTCTAAAGGCTGAAGCAAGAGAATCCCAAGTTTGAAGCCAACCTCAGCAACTTAATCGAGATCCTGTCTCAAAAAAAAAAAAAAAGAGCAGAGGTGGGAAATAGCTAGGGATGTAGCTTGATAGTAAAGCGCCTCTGGGTTCAATCCCCAGTGCCAAAATTTAAAAAAAAAAGAATCATTATTTAAACAAACTGGCCTGGTCTGAAGACAAAGTAACCACTAAACAAACTGGCTTGGAAAGACATGGATGTAGCTCATTGGCAGAGCAGATGCTTAGCATGGGAGGGACCCTGGGTTTCACCCCCAGTACCACCACCAAAAAAAAAAAATTATTATTTAAACAAACTGGCCTGGAGAAAGAGTTTTTCAGGGCCTTTATGGGGCTGAGAACTTGAATGAATATCTACATAGTTTTCATATAGACCCCATAATGTTTGAGGTAAACTATAAAGAAAAAGCATGAGTTTTAAAGCTTTCCTTAAAAAGATGGCTAAAAATGTTTAAATCTGAATAACTCAAGAGTAAATAAAGTTTATCTGGAAACTTTGCATCATTTCCTAGCTATCCCGTATGAAATATAATATTGTACGAATCACCATCCTGAAAGCTCCTGCCTTTGTTGCTCACAAATTTGTGTCTATTCATGTGTTTACATGAACATATAAAGAAAAAGTATGTGCTGGTGATGGATTGGATGGGAAAAAGCATGTGTTGGTGATGGGTTGGATAGTGAACTCCACTTCTCCTCGGAGACAGCAGCAGTCAATTGCAGGGGTGCTTTAGTCTGTTTATGAGTATTTATCAAATTTTATTCTGTTGTATTTCCTTTCAGCTGATTTACTCCTTGAAGGATTTAATAACTACAGATTTCTCTCCAACGGCTATATCCCTATTCCGGGACAACAAGACAAGGATAACTTTCAGGAGACCATGGAAGCAATGCACATAATGGGCTTTTCTCACGAAGAGATCCTGTGTATGTGTGATTTCTCTAACATTCACAGCCTCACTTTCATAAGCCCAATAAGTTTGGAGTAAATAACCTAAACTAGAAAATGAGTGGGAAACTAATGAGAACTGCCCTTAATTTTATGAACTCTCAAAGACAAATTTTATTAAAAAATATCACATACGTAATTTGTAGCGCAAAATAAATTAGAATAGGTCTTCGTTACATTTTAGTGAAATATTTTCATTAATTTTTTCTTTCTTTTTATCAACATGAAGCAATGCTTAAAGTAGTATCTTCAGTGCTACAGTTTGGAAATATATCTTTCAAAAAGGAGAGAAATACTGATCAAGCTTCTATGCCAGAAAATACAGGTAAACTAAATGAATAGTGATTTTATTTCTATTTCAGTGGCTTCTTATGTTTGCTAAGAACATATGAAAAACACGAACATGTGCTTCCTGAGGGACTCTTGAGTAGAGTGGCAACCCTGAAAGAAGCCGGGGAAGGGTCCCAGCTTACATGGGAGAGGCATTGGTAATTGAGGGGAAGGGAACTAAGGTGTAGCAGACCACACAGTTCACCTGGAAAAGAGCTACCTGGAAAACCCTGGTGTTGCCAAACACGCAGGTGGTCGCCAGCTTAGAGTGGTTCAACCTTATAACGATATGAAAGCAGACCCATACAATCATTCTGTTTTCCACTTGTGATACAGGATTCAGTAAGCCATGTGAGATATTCAGTATGTCGTCCTAAAACAGGATTCATGTTGGGTGATTTTGCCCAACTGTAGGCTAATTTAAGTGTCTAAACATGTTTAAAGTAGACTAGACTCAGCCATGCAGTCTCAGTTTAAAATGGATTATCAGAACATCACCACATCATAAATTGAGGAGCATTCTCGTAACTGAATTTTCAAAGCTGGATAGGAATCTACATTTTAATAGGAAATCCTCTAGTTTGTAAATGTTCAAAATGGATTTAAATTTAAAGCACATTTTAAAAATGTGTTTCCAAGACTTGGGAGCTTTCATTTGCTTCTGATGGTCTATAGAAAAAAAGAAAAGCCAGGCATCCGAATATGTTCTTTGATATGAGGATGCTGACTCGTAAGGGCGATGGTGGGTGGGGTGGGGAGCATGGGGGGAATGGAGGAACTTCAGATAGGGCAAAGGGAAGGATGGCACAAGGGGGTAGGAATGACGGTGGAATGAGTTAGACATTATTACCCTAAGGACATGTATGAAGACATGAATGGTGTGAAAACACTTTGTGTATAACCAGTGACTTGAAAAATTGTGCTCTATGTGTGTGATATGAAATGAATTGCATTCTGCTATATGTATAACAAATTAGAATATATAAATAACTTAATAAAGGAAAAAAGAAAAGTCAGGCATCACTGATATGGCCTGGTCTGCCTGACTACCTGGGAAAGTCATCTCATCCCATAACTGTGCACCGTGGCCCATGAAGGTTGACATAAAGTCACATCATCTGCCCCTTGAAGTAGTCCTTTTTGTAACCATTTCAAGGGTCCTTTGCAATTTAATTCTGTGATACTCTTCTAAGTGACCTGCCTCTCTTGCTGTGTCATGGTTACCATTTCCTGACCCTTACATGTATCTTGCCCATTCAAAGTAGTTGGATTGGCCTATGGGACTGTGTCCCCCTGTGGCTTCCACATGGTGAAATTACTGTTAGCAGAGCAATGAAAGACGTAAAGTGAGACAGATGTGCACCTGCATAGCTTAGCTTTGAAGTCATAAAATGACCCATAGGTAGAAGAAGATCAGGTCACCGAAGGCAAGGAGGGCAGATGCTATCTCATTATCTCTCACTTTTTAAAAATGGGTGTGTGATTACCGTGGAAGAATGGAAGGTATTTTTCATCAGACCTAAACACATTTAAAACACACTTGAAAATGTGTTTCTGATGGTCAATAGAAAAAAAGAAAAGCCAGGCATCGAATATTTGTCTAACTTTAGAACAGCTTAATAATCACTAGAGTTTGTCAAGTGTTTGTTGAGTGTTGTGATTCCATCCTGAGTACACATGGAGTATTTAGGGGTTTTACCTTTCAGTTGCACAGAAACTCTGCCACCTGCTTGGGATGAATGTGATGGAGTTTACTCGGGCTATACTTACCCCTCGGATCAAGGTCGGCCGAGACTATGTGCAGAAAGCCCAGACCAAAGAACAAGTAAGTTCAACATTAATTGTTATTTCAGATTTGCTGGAGTGATAAGTGGGAGTCATTTGACCTTCTGATTGGCATGCACAAACTGAATCAATGAAAACTTCATGAATATTTCTTAGTATTAAATGAGTACATTTTTTCCAGTAGCTTATTTTTGAATTTGAAACATCATCTCTAGTTGTCCTGGGGAGGGGAGGCAAATAATCCAGTAGACAAATCTTAACTTAGGAGCCAAACCAGCAGCAAGACCTCCATTACCTTGTTCCTGTGCTTGTACAATAGCAAGAATAGGGGAATGGCATTTACCATTTAATTGTGGACTATTTTAAGAAATAGATTAATAGTTGTGTAAGAAGGTTGGAAGGTGGCAAAGTGCCAGCTAACAGAGTTGATGAGATAGATAATATCGCTCAGAGCCCCAGGTGTCTGGGGAGGAATTTATTTTCCCTGGGCATTTTTACCTATTCCCTAAAATGAGTAACCCCCGTTTTCATTTAATTGTACTAAGAATGCCCTCTGCTGATGTGTAAGATTGGGACATGATTAAGTAACACATGTCATTTCAGGTTTCTTGAGTGCTGGATAACAATCAACTTCACATAATAGCGGTAAATGCTTTGTTGAGACTGTTTCCAGGATAATGGGTTGATGTTATTTAATTATAGGCAGATTTTGCAGTAGAAGCACTGGCAAAAGCTACCTACGAGCGACTCTTTCGCTGGCTTGTTCACCGTATCAATAAAGCTCTGGATAGGACCAAACGTCAGGGAGCATCTTTCATTGGAATCCTGGATATTGCTGGATTTGAAATTTTTGAGGTATTCTTTGTTCTCTCTTTCCTTCCTACATTTCTTTTTGTTTCTTCTTTTAACAAATGTTAAGGCTTATTATGTACCAGGTTCAGTGCCAGGCACCAGGGGCATAATGACAAATGAACAGGTACAGTCCCTGCCATTCTAGAAGAGAGTCAGACAATAAATGGCAAACAGCTACTCAGTTCCCAGATGTGTGAAAGGCTAACACAGTGAAAGGTGCTGTGACAGGAAGAACAGGGAGGACCTTTAGACCGCCTGTTCGGAGAAGGTGTCTGCAGGCATTCCCAGCATAATGAGAGTGAGCCCTCTGGTTCTGTATGGGGGAAAATTTGTCAAAAGTTAGAAGCTACTGGAAAGCCAGTGTGTCTAAACAGAGCTGACCAAAGGGAGAGGGGAGTTGGGGACATGGAATGTATTCTGGCACCAAAGTAGAAGTAGGGCAACATCAAGGAGGCCAGTGTGGTAGACCAGGGGCAGGGTGAGAGTGATCTAGCACAAGAGTCGAAAAGAAGCAGTGTGGAGGAATGAAGGTCGGTGTCCACATGTTTGATAGTACACTGCATCAGTGATCTGACCAGATTTGTCCCATTACCATCGACACGGCAAAGGTTTACAGTCACACACCTGTTAAGGATTTGCAGAGAGGCTGATAAAATTTGCTCTTTGAAAAATTTGTATCCTTATCTCTATAAATACATATACAAGCTGTATCATGATAGATGTAGTTTGTCTCTTTTCTTTGATAGATTATATAGAAGGCACAAATATTGACTTTTCTTGCAATTAGTGTATTACTTTAGCCACTATTGGATACTGAATTGTCTAATTTTAAAATGAACTTCTTTAAAATACTATTAAGTCAGTCTATCCTCATAAAAACTGAACCATTACTGGGATAAGCAATTCATCCACTAAGTTGGACTGGACATTGCTACTCTAAGAGATTGTTTTAGTATATATTGATATATTAATTTGTAAAAAACTTGAGAAATCTTGAAAAATTGCTGGGTACAAATTACATTTTTTTAAAAAAAATCTTTCTTCTACATAAACACCAGAAGATAAAAATGAAAGAAAAGATCCCCATTTCCAACTTCACCAAAAACAGATGAAATACCTAAAAATAATTTTAAGAAAAAACAGATAAGATTTAAATGAAGGCAACTTTACATTGCTGCTATCAAAAACAAAACAAAACAATAAAGAGACATACCCTGTTCTTGATGGGAAATTTTAGCATCATAAAGGTATAGGTCTTCCCAATATTTATCTATAAATCGAACATACTTGTTTAAAACCTATTAGTAGGAATTTTAAGGGAAGGAAGAGAATAGGCAATCTTCGTGTTAATTCCAGAAATACTCAAAAAGAAGAGACAGTGAAAACTGCGAAGAGAGTACTGAAGACAAGGCATAGCAAAAGAAATATGTATTAATATAGGAATATGCAGACAGAAAAAGGTACATACATGCAAAAAATACAAAGCTGTTAATGAGCATAATTTATCATCAGACAGGATTGAAAAAAGCCTCAATATCCATCATTGAGTGAGTGGTTAAGTTTTAATCGTGATGCAGAGATATGGGCAGAGCAGTGCTGTGCAGCCCCAAAGAATGAAGTGGTTATATACTAATATGGAAAGACTCCAAGATAAATTGTTAAAAAGAATCAAGGTTATACACACATGTATGAGGACAGAGAGTATTTCCAGAAGAACCACAAGAAATGGGTGATACCAGCTGACAATAGTGAGAACAATTAGGGGTTGAAGAGAGACTGACTTCAATGCAACTCAATAACACTTGTATGTTTTAAATTTTATACCATGAATTATCAATTTAGAAACAGTTCAAAAAATTGGCAAAACAAAAAAGTCGGTTCTTTGAAAAAATAAATAAAATTGATACACCTAACAAAGAGAGAAATCAAATTACTAAAATTTGTGATGAGAAAGGAAATATCATAATGGAGACTACTGAAATACAGAAGATAATCAGAAACTATTTTGAAAATTTATACTCCAATAAAATAGAAAATCTTGAAGATATTGAGAAATTTCTTGAGACATAAGAATTACCCAAACTGAATCAAGAGGACATATACAATTTAAACAGATCAATTTTAAGCAATGGAATAGAAGATGCCATCAAAAGTCTACCAGTCAGGGAAAGCCCAGGACCAGATGGATTCTCAGCTGAGTTCTACAATACCTTCAAAGAAAAATTAACATCAATATTTCTCAAATTATTCCATGAAATAGAAAAGGAGAGAACCCTTCCACATTCATTCTATTAGGCTAGAATCACCCTAATACCAAAAACCAGACAAAAACTCATCAAGGAACAGAAACTTCAGACCAATATATCCCTGATGAACATGGATGCAAAAACTCTCAATAAAATTCTTAGCAAATTGCATATAAACACTTATTAAAAAGATAGTGCACCATGATCAAGTGGGGCTCATCCCAGGGATGCAAGGTTGGTTCAACATATGGAAATCAATAAACTTAATTCATCACATCAATAGACTTAAAGACAAGAATTTCATGATCATCTCAATAGATGCAGAAAAAGCATTTGACAAAATACAGTGCCCCTTCATGTTCAAAACACTAGAAAAACTAGGGATAGTAGGAACATGTCTCAACATTGTAAAAGCTATCTCTGCTAAACCAATTCTTTTGTTCTGGGAGTGTATATAACTCAGTGGTAAAGTGCATGCTTAACATATGCAAGGCCCTGGGTTTGGACCCTAGCACCACAAAACTTTTTAAATCAATTATTTTTAGATGTAATTAGTAGTTTAAATAAGGATTACGTTCTGTTGCAGGTAGTCCAGGCTTAATAGAGCAATAGATGTCATAATCAATTATAAGACAAAGCAAAATCCATTTATATAAGAATGAATAAGCACAATCAGGCAATCTCTTAAATATTTATGTGGCTTGTCCTATGTGCTAATTAGAAAGCAAGGTAGGCTCTGCCCCTGCCCTCCCAGTATGACCTCATTCTAAAACAGCAAGTACGAACAGTTCTGCAGGCTGTGGAAGATCCGAGCGGCTTTTTCAGGCCATAAGTCTATTCCTAGGAGATCGATTAAATTCTTTCTAATTGAAAGTCACTTTTTATAATGAAAGAAGTTATTTATGGATACATGCTACTCATGTGAACGGTGTGGAAACAGAGAAAGGGCTGTATACTTAGGGTATGTAGGATGATTACTCAAAGAAAATTATACTTATTAAATTCACCCATCTGTCCATTCATCCACCCGTCAGCACAATAGAAAAATGGGCAGAGTTCACAGAGGAAGAACAGAAGTGACTGTAACAAATGAAAGAAATATTCAGATTCACTTAATGAGAACAGTGCTATGTCACTTTGGATATTGGCAAAGGTCAAACATTGAATAGGAGAAGTGCTTGCATAGATTAACCCAGATCTTTATCCTTCCTCAGCGTTCTTTGTATCAGACCAGTCTGAGCTCCCAGCAGCAGCCCTGGAAAGTAAAGACGATTCTTAGATGATTTTTTTTTCTTACCTCACTCTGGAGCCCACATCCTCACTGAAGGGTAGAACGGGACAGTACTGATTCATCAGCTAGAACCAGTAATATCATGGATACCTGATAACTTCTAATGAACTTTTTGGGTAACTAGATAATTATTCCCATCTTCTCTCCCTCCCCATGTTTGGACAATGACTTTCAACATCTGTAGCTGAACTCCTTTGAACAACTGTGTATCAACTACACCAACGAGAAGCTGCAGCAGCTGTTCAACCACACCATGTTTGTGCTGGAGCAGGAGGAGTACCAGCGCGAGGGCATCGAGTGGAACTTCATCGACTTCGGGCTGGATCTGCAGCCATGCATCGACCTGATAGAGAGGCCCGTAAGTGTGTCCTCACAGTTTGGCTTCTAGTTCCTGTTCAAGCAGAGCCTTAAATTTTGTTCTTGGCATAATCCAAGATAGAAATTATCCTCATCAGTGTTAAAGTAGTTTTTCAATCTAAATGTTCATCTGGGCATGTAGCTTACTGGTAGAGGCTTACCCTAGCATGCACAAGGCCCCCCACAACCCCACACATACTCCTACTAATAAATAATAATAATCTAACTTTTCTAGGAAGGTGATGCTGGGATAAAATATCCTATTTAAAAATAAGTGACATCCCAGTAAAACCCTTCTGTTATCTTTCCTTTCAGCTTTGTTCCTATCCTCACATGTATAGTTGTGTTGAATAATGTAGTGTGGTCTTCACGGGTGGCAGAGGTCCCTGGTGGTGGTGCCTCCCCTGTCTCCCATCATCTTAGGTAATTCAGGGACATACACTTAGCTGGGGGTAAGCCATGTCGTGTAAATCCATTTTCTACACAAAAAAAGTTTGTCCTTGTAAGTACAGAGATGTTTTTCTTTGGGCAGATTGTTAAAATTTGAAGTCTTGGGTGGTTTTGGGCAGGGAGGGGGGCCTTTTGGCAGATGTATTTTTAGTAGCAATCTTAGCGCATCAGAATTTTAGCATCATATAAAAGCACATAGAACTATACATAGTTCATTTGCTTTTTGAACTACTCCATGTGATTGTGAACAAATAGTAATGATCTGGCTATGTATTTCCTGGCAGATAGTTGTTTTGTTTTGGTTTTTTTAATTTATTTTTTTAAACAGAGTTTCACCAAGTTGCCCAGGCTGGACTCCAACTTGTCATCCTCCTACCTCGGCCTCCTGAGTAGCTGGGATTATAAGAATGCACCACCATACCTGGCTTTCTGGTGTTATATTTTACTCACCATAATATTGGTTTTGCTTATTTTATTCTAGTGTCTGTCAAAACATAGAGAAAAAAAAAAACAATGTGTAATTAAGGCTGAGATATCCCTCCCAACCCCAGTATTAGGGTTCTAACCTAGAGCGTCTTGCATTAATACCTGTAATTTACATAAAGTTCTAGCACTACTAAAGTAGGCCTATTGCAACAACAATCCCAAGGTCTCCCCTAACAGGGGACCAGCTTCAGCAACTTACTGAGAAAAGCAGTTCTTTTTCTTGTTATGCAGTCTCTGTTGCTGCCCAGAGTCTGTATTTAAAGATGGTTGAGGCCCACTGTCTGGAGATCTTGGATGGCACAGTCCCTGCAGTGACAAGTTAGGAAGAGGAGGAACCTAGAAGACATTCACTCCATTGAAGATGTAGTCCTAGTACATTAGATATGTGGGTTTAAGGAATGCAACAGATAATTTTCATTTGGCACATTACCTACATAAGGAATCATTTTACTTTTTAAGGCACTTGAGCTACATTTTTGGAGCAGAAATCTCAAATTACCTGTAGTGGTAAGGATGGCTGGGTAGCTTGTTGCATCTTTTGGAGGTAACACTCACAGCATACTTGCAGTAATTTCCAGTTAGCTTTCACATCCACACCAGCACACAAGCACATTTCATTGCTGCTCTGTTGCCTAAAATCACCAAGAAATTTGTTTGGAAATTTGTATCAATAAGGGAATGAAATATTTTGTGTTAGCACTGTTGACATTATTATTGATGTTATTTGAGGTGTTTATATCTGTGTGTCCTTGTGGCACTCAAAGGCCTACATTTTAAGACTGCCTTGATGGTGTCCTTGCACTTATGCTTTAGAATGGAGGAGAACCTGGGTTAAATTCCCAGTACCACCGCACCCCACCCCACCCCCACCAAAAAAGAGAGAGAAAGGGAGAGTGGTTGCAATATTTTCTTGAAGAAGAATACCTTTAAAAGTGTTCTGGAGCCAGGCACCATGGCACATGCCTATAATCCTAGCAGCAGGATCACAAGTCGAGACCGGCCTCAGCAACTTACTGAGAAAAGAAATAAAAAGGGCTGGGGACTTAGCTCCGTGGTAAATTGCCCCTGGGTTCAATCCCCAATACCCAAAAATAAATTAATGAATTAAAAATAAATAAATAAAAGTGTTCCAGTCACACCTGGCTTGGAGATGGGTGGAAGCCTGTGAGCCTTGGGGTTCAAAAGCTTTTTACAAACCTCTTGACCATTATACAAAAACATAGACTCCTGAACTTATAGTTCTTTAGAAATACCCAATTAAAAGAAGTGATAAGAGATTTTGACATTGAAGAAAAAAAAAATGAGACTCATTAACGGTTCTTTGTAATCATGCTGTCACTGAGTCATTTAGAAAAAAATTTAATCGTATTTGGATTTCATGTCAGAATTCAGGAATGTTTTCACTAATGGGACTAGAAATGTAAATCACTGTAGAAGGACAGACGTTTCGGTTACCTTAATATTAGTGTGGCACTTTCTTACTCACATCTGTCAGGTGATGCGGGGAGATTGACCCACCTGCCACTCTGAGCCCTGGCTCCTCTGGATTACCTAATTCTTGTTGCTTCTGGTTATCATCTTCTTTTAGCTGATCTGAAACCCCAAAAGTTCTTTCAGGTGAAGGAGCTGTGGGCTAAGGTCTCACTGCATAAGGATTCTCCCAGCTTCTACCTTCTGGCTTTGAAATCCACCTTCACCTTTCTCCACCCACATTATTACATTTAACTCTAACCTTTACTTTGTTTTAAAAATAGTACTTGTATAGATAGTTAGCTGTTCCCCAGTAAAGATAATGGCCGGGCTGGGGATGTGGTTCAAGCGGTAGTGCGCTCTCCTGGCATGCGTGCGGCCCGGGTTCGATCCTCAGCACCACATACAAACAAAGATGTTGTGTCCACCGAAAACTAAAAAAAATAAATATTAAAAAAAAAAAATCTAAAAAAAAAAAGATAATGGCCTGTGTGTTAAAGAAAACTGATATTTGAGTTTTCTTCTAAAAAGCTGGTTTTATGGATATGTCCTAGAACTGGCCCAAGTTCTGTTGTGGATGGCATAGATCATCCTATTTTTTAATTGAGACACAACTTACATAGCATAAGATTGTAACCTTCTAAGTGCTAATTCTACAATATTTTCATCACCTCTCCCCCAAAAGCCCCGTAGCCATTAGCTATCAGTTTCCATTCTCCTCCCAACCCCTGGCTGCCAGTAATCTGCTTTGTAACTTTGTGGATTCACTGAGTCCTCTTTCCAGTGAGCTCATAAGTTAGTGACATAAAGTAGGCTCTCAAAGTCTGCTAATTCATCAATTGCTTTATATGTTCATTTTATCACTCTCCATGAACTCTACTTAATAATACTTTTAAACAGTTTACCAAGTATGAAACAATATGCTGTATTTAATCATCATTTAAACAAAAACTTACATTGCTTAAGATGTATAATGCCTGAAACAAACAGTTGGTTGAGATTTTATAATAATATATCCACCAGTCATTGAATATAAACAATTAATTTCATCTCTACAGCCACCTCCCAGATCCTTTCTGGCTTCTTTATTTACTGCTTTTGTGGGCCATTTATTTAGAATTAGTTTACTTAAAATTTACGTATTTTGAAAGTTGGCTAGAGAAGTTACCCATTTTCTTGTTGGTACAGCAGTTTGAGATCTCCGTGTTTGAATTATAAACTTGTTATGGTTTGGAGATTACTTTCTATCCTAGCAGTAGTTTTTCACAGATCTGCGTAAAACTAATGGCTTTGAAAGATAAGCTGTCAACCCGATGGCATCTGACATGCAAACCTTGTCCTTTCTTGCTGCCTCTCATCATCAGGCTAACCCTCCAGGTGTCCTGGCCCTTCTGGATGAAGAGTGCTGGTTCCCTAAAGCCACAGACAAAACCTTTGTTGAAAAATTGGTTCAAGAGCAGGGTTCCCACTCCAAGTTCCAGAAACCTCGGCAACTGAAAGACAAAGCTGACTTTTGCATTATACATTATGCCGGGAAGGTAAGAGAGTCCTTATGCTGGATAACACAATTAAAATCACTGTTTTCTGTTGCTGCGTTTTATGAAGGTGTAACAAAGGTGTCGACAGACGTTCACAAACACTGTATATGGTATATATTATAGTTGGCTTGCCTTTGAGACAATCCAGTTTTTTCGATTGTTCTGTGAAGACTTTTGATGAAAGCTTAAGAAGGTTTTTGTTCTTGTGTTTGGTTTTGTGTTTTCCATTTCACCACATTTGGCTTTGGTACGGGTAGGTGGACTATAAGGCCGACGAGTGGCTGATGAAGAACATGGACCCTCTGAATGACAACGTGGCCACCCTTCTACACCAGTCATCAGATAGATTCGTGGCAGAGCTTTGGAAGGACGGTAAGGATGTACTTATGTTTGTAATTAAGCTTGGCTGGAATCTTTTATAGTTAAGATTTGTTGATGATTCTTTTTCATATATATGTGTATAAACATTTTTTTTCTTACTTTAACATCTTTCGCTAGAGCAGGGCTGCCGTTATATCGGAAGTTATCCATTTTAAGATACTTGGGTTAAGAAATGAATAAGACATCTGCCCTCTTGGTCAGATGCTGTGGGGAGTGCAGGAACAAAGAACTACAATGCCTCAGCTCTCCAGTGACAATTCAGCTATAAACTGAGGGCACAGGGACACAAAACCGAGAAGCCCTGCATGTGCCATTTCCCAGTGTGTACAGGTCTGCCAAGCTGCATCCTCCATCATTGCCACTCCCGCCACACACAGAGGCTGGTGAATGAAGTCTCCCAATACCCTGCATATGAATCATTTTCTTTTATTTCCATTAGTCCTCATAGTTTTTTTTATGTACATGAACTTCAGGTGAAGATTTTTGGTGACATTTATCAGAGATCAGATTTTACTAGTACCAGAAAAACAAAAAGCCTGTGTGTCTGTACACAAAGAAGGAACACATCATCTCTTAGAGCTTAGCTCTTGCTGCTGCACCTCACTCTGGTTCTGTCCTACCTCTTTGCTTGGCCTCGGGCCATGTAGGACCTTGGCCTGGAACTGCCTCCACCAGGCCTTGACTTTGAGGCCAAGCATGTTTGGAACTGTCTCACTTCTGTTTTCTCTATAGCATCTCAAGACCTAAGAGTCTAGCTGTCTTCTGAGAGATCAAGGGAAAGAAACACAAAAAGTATAAAAAAGAGGGGTCAGGGTAGTTGGGGCAAAAGAAAGAGGGAAGACTGAATGCAGAGAAAGGGAGAAGAATGACCACGCACATCAGGTCAGGTGCAGGTAAGGGAGCCTGCAGGGTGGGGTGCAGTGCACACATGTATGAACATGTCCTGGAAAGAGACTATGCCCGAGACTATATTAAAAGGAGATTCTGGGGGAAAGGTTAACTTTCTGATAAGTCAAATGGAAGTTTTTCATCTTTATACCTTTAAATGAAAGTCTTCAACTGGCTACTAGACGCACAGTGTCATTTGCAATGATCTAGTCAGTCAAGGGATACTACCTGAAGACAGAGAAGAATTGCCAGGCCCTTGGGCAGAATTTGCAGGACCCAAGCAAGACAGGACATGCATCTCTAGTCCTAGCACTTGGGAGGCTGAAGCAGGAGGATTGCTTAAGTCAGAGTTTAAGGCCAGTCTGGGCAACATAGCAAGATACTGTCTCAAAAAACAAAGAATTTGCAGAGCCTTCAGAGTGGCCCTGCTCTTTGTGTTGCCAGAGAGTGTTGGTGTGGGATCTGAGAAACTGGGACTAGAGTGGAGAAAAAAGACTGAGCTCAGGTCATTACAGAAAGATGAGCACTGGCAAGTTGCCATGCAGATGGGAAATGCTTCACAAAGGAGAGAGGGGTGCAATTTTGTTCCCTTGGGAGTCCATTCAGTTGTGAGTGGTGGACACTGTCAGTCACAAAGTGCACCGTGCTCACTCAGTCTCCTCCTGGTGCTCTTTCCAGGTCTCAGAACACAGCAAAAGGAAGGGGGATACACACACAAACTATTGAGTGCCAGAGATATCTGAGATCAATGCTGTGTGAATGGTACAGAGTTTTTAGGAATTTGCATCAGAGGAAGCAACTCTTCTTTTTCTGGGGTGCTACAGTAAAACATCATGAAAGAGGATGCAGCTTTCTTTGTCCTTCAAGGATAACAACTTATTGATTAAATGATGAAAGCTAACATGTTCTGAGCGCTTACTGAGTGCCACACGGTGGTTTTAGCACTAATTTTTAAGCATTTACATCCTGAGCACGCCTTCAGCATTTGCAGATAAAAAGTCTTATTACATGAACTAATTCATCCAGGGCTAAGGATCTAGGAGAGGGGTTTTTGTGAGTGAAGTTGGGTGGGGTGGAGAAGGGACATAGAGGGATCCACCACTCAGGAGGAACATCCTTTTTGGCTTCATTGTAGAGCTGGGGCAGAAAGGGAGAGTGGTCAAGAAGGAAGGCTGGGGAGATGGTTGGGGCCAGGTTCAATCTTGAGGCCGCCTGATGGCCCAGTTGGAGGGGAGTTTTGACTTTAATGAATAGAGCATGAGTAGGTTTGTTCACAGTCTGAATTATAACAAGTCAAGTGGGCACTGGCTTGCTGGTAGGTTGGTGAGAGATTCTGGAGGTCAGGAGTGTGAGGGAGGTGACTGAGGACAATAGTGGGCCTGGAAGGCAGGCCTGGGGAAGGGGGATTTCCCCACGGAAGCCTCCAAACCTGGTTTTCTCTTTCTTTCAAAGCAAAACAAGATATTTGGGAAACACTGATAGTTTAATAAAGGAAATTGGGGCCTAGGTTTACACACATGTTCTGACATTGTGTTTCTTAAGCAAAAACCATTTTGAATGAAATACACATGTGGAGCCCCAGTCCTGTAACTGCAGACCTTGTCAGGGGCTTCTCATATGTCTGTGGGATAGACCTGGAAGCAACAAAAGGTGTGTCCCCTGCCCTCCGAGAGCTTGTACTGCAGTGAGGAGTCCAGGTAGACCCAGATGCTGTAATAGAACTGCACTCATCTTTAGCTGGCTCCAACCTTCCTAAGTGTCCTCCTTCCATTCTTCTCCGTTAGTCTTAGATCATCCCCAGATACTGGAGAGGTCTTGGGCAGCAGCGGGTCAGGGTTTAGGTGAGAGGTGGGAGGCTGAAACGATGAGTTCCAATTTCTGATCACAGATGACAGGTCTTATAGTGAAGACCAGGTCTGGAGATTCCTTACCTGTGATTTCTATTTAATAGGTACAGGAAAGTTATTAAATTACAAAATGCTTAGGTGAAACTCTGGCCATGTTGCTGAGCCCCTTCAGCCCTGTTCATCTGTACTTGTCTACAGCTCTAACTTCACAGGCGGCACACTTTTTGTAGCCCTGTTTATAGCCCTTGCTTTCCTACAGTTATGTAGGTTGAGAGTGTGTTTGGCCACTCTTGTTAGAACAGGCCAAGAGGTGTCCCAGGTTTGTCCCACCTGTCCCAGGTTTGATCTGTCTCTGCTAGCTTTTGCTCTGGAACAGTCCTGTGTGTTTGCACTCCTGATAATGCCCCTTTTAGCAGAAAATCCTGTCTCCTAACAGCCTGGGTAGACAGCCTGTTGAATCTGAGTGGCAGAGAAGATCTGAGAGGTCAATCACTAGAGAATAGGGTGCTGTCCTCTAGGGTGAGGGCAGGTGGAGAGGCAGTACCACATTGTCCAAGTTTGAAGACTGTATGTTTCATATGCAAGATCAGTGGCAGGCTCAGAAAAGGATTTGGATTCAAGATAGAGAGATTCCTGATTGCTCACACAGAATGTAAAAATAGGTCTTTGAGGATAATGGGAGGTTTTTCTCTAGGAAAAGAAAATAGCCTTAGTTGCCTATAATCCCAGTGGCTCTGGAGGCTGAGACCGGAGGATGACAAGTTTGTGGCCAACCTCAGCAACTTGGTGAGGCCCTAAGCAACTTGGTGAGACCCTGTCTCAAAATACAAAATAAAAGGGACTGGGGATGTAGCTCAGTGGTAAAGCACCCCAGTTAAATCCTCAGTACCACGAAAAAAAAAAAAAGAAAGAAAGAAAGAAAAGAAAAAGAACCCTGGAAAAACACTTGATTAACATCTAATTAGTTGCCTCTTTTCATAGCCACTGAATTGCAAATGCAGAAAAATGACAAGTTGACCATGAATGGATGGAGATATGATATATGTATACAGCTTGCCTGTGGACACAGTGCCTTGAGTATAAGACCTCTTGTGTTTAAATCCAGTTTGTGTTAGGGTTTACAGAGTTTTCTCAAGGCCAAACCAGGAGGAATAAGATGTATTGGTGGCAGCCCTGCCCTAGAGATTCTTAGTGCCCCACTTTTTGCTAAAAGACGTTTGGGATCTCTCTACTAGTACAAAGGATTTCTTGCCACTTCTGAAAGAAAACTAACGCTTGCATTTTCATGTCAATTTTCCACTTTGGGTATTTTCATGATTGATTTCTTAGGATTTGAAATTATTTTAACATTTTGCTGCAACAGAACTTGAATTTTATTATCTTTAATGGTAGCTACTGATCTTTTAGGAATTTGTATTTGAAGTACATTATGTTTCCAAAATCTGTATTGGAACTAAAATTTCACAGCAATATGAAACCCATTAATATTTACTTTGACCACAGTGCTCTAACTTAACTGCAGTCTTGTCCTGATTTATTAATTGCAAGATCTTTTTATGATAGATAGCTCAACTAGTACCTTATTATTCTTAACTGTCCTCCAGCACTTACCTGGGGTAATCATTGAACATCAATATGATATGATGCTCACACCTAGAGTTGAGAATATGCTCTTTGATTCAGTTTAAATTTATTTTATAAAGAACTTTGTCCAAATGTGCAAATTCTCTAACCAGTAATGTTTGCATGGGATTTGCCCTGGACTGGCTGCTTCTGTAGCCCAGTTTCAGTTTACTTGTGATGTCAAATGTCTTTCACACTAACTGAAGTGTTTGTGTATTTGCTCTTCTGTCCTCCTGTTTTTACTGTTTCTCTGCTTTAGAGATTCAGAATATTCAGAGAGCTTCTTTCTATGACAGTGTTTCTGGTCTTCATGAGCCACCAGGTGAATGTATACAGCCTGTAGCCTCCAAAACAGAAGGGTTTTAAGCCCACAGAACAAACTTGGGGAGGGCTGGCAGGGTGGCTGGGGAGGGCAGGGTACACTGGGGGGTTGGGGTTGGGGTTGGGGTTTCTGTTTTTGTTTTGCTCATAGGCTGCATGAACCTTTCATTTCATGCTCAGTTTTATTACACTTCAAGGCAACTGTTTGAGTGCATAAACAATTCAATTGCTACTGCCTCTACATTGCTTCTTATTTTATGCATAGCACTTGTAGCATTGCATATTAAAAGATACGTCACTACCTTTTTCCAATAGCACCATTTTGATACACAGTCCTCCAAGGGAATTGTAAGGCATTGATCTACTAAATGACATCTCCTTTGTCTTTGAGTCACCTTTAAATTTTAACTCTTAAGGAATTCCGAGGAGGAGTTTTTTGGTTTTGGTTTAAGTCTCTACCATTTTGTGAACAAATAATTACATATTTATCTCAGGTATATTGATCTTGTTAAACCTTTGATTTGGAATTGGTATGCATATCTAGCTAGTTGGACTCATCTTTGTAACTGGGGGCATTGAACCTGTCTACAAGGTTTGATATGTGTAGCTCAAGACTAAGATGGAGTAGAATGTTGTTAGAATTTATACTTTGAACTTGAAATTGAGGTCCAAATGTTTCAGCTTTGTAATTTGAGTTCTCAGTCCTGTTTTAAAATACATACCAGTGATGGCTAGAGGGCCCCCCAAAAGCCCAATATAAAATGAAAGTCACCCAGCTTTCCAATTTTAAGTAAAATTGACAAGTAGCAGAATTCAAAGAAAAAGCCAAATTCATCTTATAAAAATTTCCCTTATGAATTTTAGAACATGATAATATTGTTATCTAAATCCTTCTCCAGGGTTATTTTTAAAAATGTTAAATGACTGTGCCTAATTTAGTCCAACTCAAGATTCCTGCCATAAATTCTAGCTCAGATACTGTGAGAGACATATAGAGTGCAAGCTTGGTGTGGGAGGGGAGGATAGATCATGCCAAAGAAAATTTGAGCTGAAATGAAAATTGCACAGAACCCCAAAGAAAGAAACCTGCAAACTCAGTTACCTTGGGCCTTAGGGAGCACCGACAGTGAAGAAGAAGTAGAAAGAGAGAGAGAGCACTGAGCACTAGCTCTCAGCTTCTGGTCTGCCTAGGACTTGTGCTTTGTCAAAAGGTCAGTGCCTAAGCTCTTGGACATTCTCCCAAAGTAGAGTGCCCTCTTGAGATTAATTTTCTGTCCCACTTTTGGATTTCTAATCTTGTAAGAGAATTCCAGATTGTGAGGTCTTTGAGAGCAGGGCCTGTTGCTCTCTGTCATTTCCCAGTAACTGGCACAAAAGGAGACACACCATGAATGAGTCTGTAAGTGAGAAAATTGCTGGGTGGGAGGGGTAACAACCCCATTCCCACTTTTCACACACAGCAGTTTCCCCTAAAACCCCCACCCCAGCCTTTCCTTCCCCTACAGTACAGAGGCTCCTGTGCAACCATGATCTTTGGGTGCATAGACCAGGCATTTTTCTGTACCAGCAGGATTCAGTACAGAGCCACTCTTGGATGATTTCATTGTAATGAGAAAACAGGAAGTAAGCACCCTCCCCTCCCCGACACACACACACACACAGAGTCACACACATTCTTACCTTGGTGCTAAAGATGTCCCTGGCTCTGTCTCTCTGTGACGTGGCCTTTGGTTGAGTTACCTGGATGAACCAATTATGAAGGGTCTTAATCTCTTCTTCTCCTTAGAGGCCTGTCCATCTACCATGGCCAAATATGGTCTGTGAAGTTGTGTACAGTAGTTCTATAGCAATTCTTTCTCTCTTCATTATGTGTTTATGGGTTCAAGAGACCCCAGGGAAATGTAAGAGGTTTAAAACCGAAAATGTAGGATATTGGTATTTTCAGTGTTTTCTCAGAAAATAGTGGGTGAGGAGGTTCCTGGGGACCGAGGTTGTGATTGCCTATGATAAGCTGACCTTTAGTGAACATCTATTTAAGGAAGTCACACAACGCTGTTATGGACCCTGTGCTGCTGGGCACATTTGTAATGTTGGGAAATTGAAGAGCATGTAGGCTTTTGAGGATAAAAATGAGAAACTGAGCTTTCAAAAGCATCAAAGGACAGGTACAGGAGAGAAAGGAGCAGGGGCGAAGGGGATCCATCCCTAGCAGCAGAATGTGGAGGTCCCACAGGTTTCTGCTGTAATATCAAGCACTGTTTTCTTTTACATCTGTTTTGAAAGTCTGGACTTCTGAGATGGACCAGTCATGGAGAATGCAAGCAGACTTAAGTAACAAAGAGGGATTCCAACTTCAAAGTTAGTCAGGCTTTTGGACTTAAAGGGTTAGAGAGCTGTTTAATGGCTTTTAGACCTGACCCAAACCAGCCTGGAGGGACAATTATGACCCTATCTGCCCTAATGCTGGCTTGAACCTGCAGTTTCCTTCACAGAGTGACACCATTCAGGCTCTTTGAACCCTCACATTTGCTAGATCGCAGCTGACAGAGCTGAAACAGTACCATGAAAGAAAATGTAAGAAGAGCCAGGAAGCAGGTTTTTATTATAGGTCCCCCAACCCCTTTCTCAGTCTTTCATAGAATCAGCCCTTGAAATGAGGGAGCAGCAGTTAACTTGAGACTGTTAAGGAAGGGGCTGGTTCCCAACCCTGGAAGGCTTGTCCAGTGTCACAGCTCTTCCAGGGCTTCCTTCATCCTGTGATCTCCACTGGACTCTTACCTATCTGCTCACCATAATTGAGAGGAAAGACTTATGTGGTAGCCAGGCTTAAAACCTAGCAGTGAGGATGTTCTGACTTCAAAAGCTTTGAAGCAGTCTTTTTTAATCCAGTAAGACATTAAAGGCTGTTCCACTTAAAATAAAGCAACGTGACTGATAAAATGGCAGCCATCGAATTATGGGCTGTAGAAATAAAGTACTTTCTTAGGATCTGTGGTTTGGGCCTAATACAATTTTATGCTTAAAAGTGTCATCATCAACGGATGAAGTTTTGCTGTTGTTGCAGTGTAGTCTATTCTTTCATATTTTTTATCTTGAGTCTTACCAGTAGATTGGCACTCAAGAAGAAGTAGCATTTGGAGTTCCTGAGGTTAAGTGGGGATGATGACACTGGGCTTTCGGGGTCCTTGTGAGCCTGCACCTGATGGGGATGTGTAGATACATGGTGTTGGGGAGTCGCCATCGCCATTGCCATGGCCTCGCCTGCAGCTGCTGCTGGCACCCTTGTGGCTGTTGCTGTTGTAATTATGAAAAACAGACGCTCAATGTTTATTTCCTTGGTTTTTGTTTAAGGCAAGTCTACTTTTAGGCACTGTGTCCCATGGCCCAGCTGATAGGTAGTCATGCTAGGCTGCCAATATTAAGATGTTTGGGACAGCGATCAGCTAGGGAAGCAAGGACAATGGTGCAGTAGCACCCTGGGAGGAAGAAGGGCTTCCTGTTTGCCAGACACCTTGGGCTTCTGAAAGAGATGGGAAAACCTCCATGGGGAAGGGAAGTTCAGCTTATTGCTGGTGCTTGGGTTAAGAAAGATTGCTTTCTCCTCATATCAACCTCTGGACTTCCTGGAATAATTTCCAAATACTCTAAAGCAATGATTGTAAGAGATTGGTTGTAACAGCCTTTGTATAATGGTTTTAAAGTTGTTGTTATTATGGAAACATTATGGAGACACCATTTGACATTAAGATTGTTTCTAGGAATTCCGAGCAATTTAATATTTCTTTCCGAACATGGTTTTAACTGTTAGTAACATTTTTGTCTGTTAGAGTAGCATAGTCTTAACTTGTTGAAATGAATACTAAGAGCCTGGGACTGTGCTGCCTGTGGAGGCTGTTGAAATTAACAATAAAGTAAATGGCCCACTCCTGGTTTCCAGCTATACTAATTAGAATTCTGGCTACCTGGCTTAAATATTTCAAATTAAGTTTAGTGGCACTAGTATTTGGGCTGGGTTTGAAGAACATAAAAATCTCATCTTTCTCCTATCTCCTAGATTGTCCCCTAGAAGAACAGCCATTAAGAATTCCTGCAGCAGACAATAATATCCCTCATATAAAAACCATTTATGGTAGCTTTGTAATGACATAAATGACACATTCCATTTTCTCTGTTAAATGGATGTTTAAGCATCTAAAGTCTGACTATTGAAATTTTTATAGAATAATAAAATGTCAGTGCAAAATACTTTTAATTCTTTGCAGGCATCTGGGAAAGCAAATAATTTAAATGCCCACCAGCAGCCCTCACCAAGCTTTCCTGATACCCGAAGGAGAAGAGTTTGTGGTGGGATGATGACCAAGCCTGTCTCACACTGAGCCAGTGACTGTGAAACACCGTGGGGCTTGGGCTGTGTTAGATCCCGAAGGAGCAGAATTGCTGCAGATTCCTTGCTTCCTACTCTAACCATTTTCCCCAAGAAAATACTCTTAAAATAGCAGCTATTCTGGGTCTTGATTTTGAAATACAGTCATACTTTTATATCATTTTGGCCCAAATCATTTAATAAATTTCCCAAAGCATTTCTCTATTACCCACAAGATGGTTTTGCTTATTAGTAGATTTTCACTGAGTTTAAAATTTCAAATTAAAAATAATAACAAAGTTCAAATCATTCTTTTTTTAAGAATCTGAATATTTAGTTTTTAATTACTTTTATTAAAATTAAACTTGAAAATCAGGATTATTTTGCTCACATTTGTCTAATGTAATGGCAGTGTTGGACATTGGCAGCATGTGGTGCGTAAGAAATACCCTTATAGGTCAACATCCTGCAAAATGAATCCAGTGCTCTTTTCTCTTTGGTGGTGGTAGTCATTCATTCTTTTGGTAAACTTGGTGTTCCTTCAGCAATTACTTATTAAATAGCCACTGAGTGCCAAGCACCATGCTTTACCCAGTGCAGGGTGGTTGGGGAGGTAGTAGTGGTCATCTTAACTGATTGTCAGGGTCAGAGGGACCATGGGAACAGCTCCCTGGCCCTGAGTGTGAGATGCTGGGGAAACATCCCCTGGGGAGCTTGGTCTGGCTGAGACGATGCAAGGAATAGTGTGGAGGTTTGTCCCAGGTATCTGTCCTTAGACAATTTGAAGCTCAGGAGGGAGTGGCCTATTTAGGCTTGTAGGTGGGGTGGGAACCAGAGACTAAGAAGACTTCTTAGATGATTGCCACTGTGGTACTTCAGGCCTGTAATCCTAGCTACTCAGGAGGCTGAGGCAGGAGGATTACAAGTTCAACACCACCCTGAATAACTTACCAAAACCCTGTCTCAAAGTAAAATTTAAAAGGATGGGGATGTAGCTCTGATAGATCGATTACCTAGGATGGGCACGGCCTTGGGTTTAATCCTGAGGTTAGGTACAGGAATGGCAACTTAAAATTATTGAAGAGCCTACCAAGATACTGGAGGGTATTGGCAGAGACAAAAGGACAGAATGGAAAGTCACTGCATCTTAGGGGAAGTATAACCAATTTGCTGGAGTTGGGGGTTGTGTGGGAAAGCAGCTAGAGGCGCTGCCACTGAGCTCTTGCATGCTGTGCGGATTCTCCCCCTTCTCTATGTAGAAGTCTCTGGCTCCATTTCACAGGGAGGAACTGAAGCTTGGAGACATTGGGGGATTTGCCTCCAGACCACACAGCTCATGGGCTGGCAGGTGTTTCTGACTCTGGGTCAAGTTCATCGCTGTGCTGTGTCACTGAGCTAAATTATTTGAACCATATCCAAAAGGCTGTGGGAGAAATTTCAGGAATTTAATTTCAGGTTCGTCTTTTAGAAATGGCTATTAATCATTACACTGGGACAACAGTATAAATGGAAGGAATAGTGTGGCATCCAGGGACAGAGGATGAAATGGGGGACCAGAGGAAGGAAGTAATAAGAAGACATGCAGAATCCAGGTCGGAAGGAAGGGCACAGCCAGGGCACCCCTCTTCCTCTTTCTCTGGCACTGTCTCCCCTACCAAGTCCTGATGCTTGCTTCCAGACCTCATTTCTTTTTCTGTTCTCCCTTCAGGTAGCTTATCCAGTCCTGTAACTTTAAATAGTGTCTATAAGCCAACACTCCCTAATTTACCTTTCTGGCTCAGACCTCTCTTCATAGAAGCAGGCTACAGCATTCAGCTTGTCTCTGGTATCTCACCTCCACTTTTTTTTTTTTTTTTGGCGTCGATGAACCTTTATTTTGTTTATTTATTTATATGCAGTGCTGAGAATCGAACCCACTGCCTCACACATGCTAGGCAAGCGCTCTGCCACTGAGCCACAACCTCAGCTGCTCACCTCCACTGTGATGGAGAGTGCATTTCCCAGCCCCAGACCCACCTCTCTCCTTGTCTCAACCACCAGCCACTTATTTGCCTCAAGCCGGAATCCTAGAATCTGTTCTTGAAATTTCTATCTTCCCTTGCAGAGCCAGAAAATCAGAAAAGCAAGTGCATCCTCCTGCTAAAATATGTCTTGAATCTTTCTTCTCTATCCACCTCCTCTTTAATCTCACTAGTTCTCTCGCAGGCCACTCTGCCATAGCAGCCAGAGGACTGTCATGCTATCATTGCTCATGATGCCCTGGCAATGGCCTCCCTTCACTTCTTTCTGGCCCTGGACTTTCCCTTGTGCTACTTCTACCCACTGGGATGGTCTTTCTCACTGGCTCCTTCTTAATCTTTGGGTATTAAATGGCATCTCCTCAGAGAGATCTGGACCACTCAGTTCTCTCACAGCATCTTGTTCTTTTCTTTGGTGCATTTCTATTTGTGGCTGAAATATATTTGATGTCTACTTCACATTTGCACTAACTTGTACCACGCATGTTAGTGCCAGATGCCATTCTGGGAGCAGGGATGCAGTGTTGAGGAAAAGCAGACACAAGCAGCATTTCACAGGGATCTGAAGAAGGCAGAGGCACCTGTGAGAGGAGAATGCAGGTGCCTGGCACGGTGCTGGATAGTCAGGTCTGTCTGGTTAGAGTCAAGCGATCTCTTGGGCTGAGAATATGGCTTGAGAAAAGCAGAGGGTCAATATCCATGCTTGTATCTTACCATATTCTAGAAGGATTTCAAGTGGCTTGAGTTTGGATCTCTAGAGAGTCCCACAGTTGTAAGGAAAAGTGGGAGAAAAGTCCTCAAGGACCTTGAGACTGAAGGAACTGGCAGAAGACAGAGTGCTGAAGAAGTTGCGGGTCATAAGTCCAAGAGCTGGGAAGAGTCTTACAATGCTGCTGTGACGCTAACAGTTCAGGGTACCAGGGTCAAATAAAATAAGCGCCAGAGGGCAATAGGTGTGTCATCACCCTGGGCAGCACTGGGCAGGAGGGGAGGCAGCTGGGCTAGAGCCCAGTTGGCCAACATGGCGGAAGTGCATGGGGGAAGATGTGGAGTGGCAAGACTGTGAACTCCTCGAGAGAAGCTGGGGCTCTGAGCAGTTAGAAAGGGAATTGGGCCCAAGCAAGGGCAAGGGAAGTACATTGTTCATGGCACCCAGAGGTGGGGCTTGGTGCTGTTTCTGATAGGGCAAGTGAAGATGAAGAGGGAAAGAAAGAGGCCTCTGAGGTAGATGGTGGATGAACTCCAGTGCACAGGCCCAAGGTTTGCCCCCTGCCCTTCAGTCTGGTGGCTTCACTGGGAGCAGCCATAGTATAGCTTGTGTGCCCGGGCCTGAAACTACACAGCTTTTTCCAACCCACCCTCTCCAATTTCCATTCCAGACCTGTTAACCTGAGCAGGTACTTTACTTCCTCTTCTATAAAAACTCACTGAAAATCTAGAATCATATGAGATCTTACACATAAAGTCCGGTCCCCACGTGCCTCTGTTACAAGAAACAGAAAGAAATGAGGCAGCTGTTAGAATTGAGAGAAGCATTAATAAGGGCAGGTCAGTTGGTATTTTGATTGCTTTAAAAATATTTCAGCATTGTGTTTCATTCATATTAACAGGGTTTTTTGGTTTTGTTCTTGTTTTGTTTTTTTAATGAGGGCACATGCACATTATGCACCAAATGTACCAGCGGCGGGTGCGCTCTTTATAACCTCACCATTAGAAGTGTTAGATCTGTGGATAACATACAGATATCAACTGCTTGAGTAGGAGAGGAATGTCTGAGAAGGCTAGCTATTATCCAGATAGGACGCTTAGGCACTGGTTCTTTTCAGAAAAGTTTTCCTTCTCATTTTGTTTGTGCCCCTGTAAGTATTACTCATACTTGAAGGCGATAGCTGAAGTTTACACATTGCTCAAAATCCAAACTGCTGTCATCTCATCTTCCTGCATCTGTTCCTGAAACTCAAATGGCTCTAATTACTGAAAATCTAATAAGAGATAACCCTGGTCTCTGGTCCCTGAGCAGAGTCATTCAGTGGATTTATATAGTCACAAGTTTTTCATGTGTATTTGATGAGCCATTTCTTATTTTGAGACTTTTTTACAATATCAGTTTGTGTATCAATAATGCCAGCCAATGACCTTTCATTGACCAAATACTTGCAAATGTAGCAGGCAGACTGTTAGCAAAGCCAGCCAGTTCCCGAGGCTAGCGCAGCGGGAGGCACCTGCGGTGTGTGGGAGTTGGACTTGTGACGCACTGCGATATCCCGCCATATAAGTGTGTGGCTGTTAGTTCCACGGCTTGCGCAGTGTCTTAATTATGCTGACCGCCTTACCTATATGGCACCTCTTATCATTTGTTCACAAAGCTTGTGCTGCTACACTATCACTGTGTCTTTTCTTCCCCTTTCAAAGAGTCAGATTTGGCTCAGATTCCATTTGTTTTCTCTTCTCACCAGTGGACCGTATTGTGGGTCTGGATCAAGTCACTGGTATGACTGAGACAGCTTTTGGCTCTGCATATAAAACCAAGAAGGGCATGTTTCGTACCGTCGGGCAGCTCTACAAAGAATCCCTCACCAAGCTGATGGCAACTCTCCGAAACACCAATCCTAATTTTGTTCGCTGCATCATTCCGAATCATGAGAAGCGGGTACGTGCGAGACAAAACATACGCTAGCGTTTCAAGTTGATGAAGTCAGGTGATGAAGATTAAACTAGAAAACTATTGTTTGCTTGATTAGGCTGGAAAACTGGATCCGCACCTAGTGCTAGATCAGCTTCGCTGTAATGGTGTCCTGGAAGGGATCAGGATCTGTCGCCAGGGGTTCCCCAACCGGATAGTTTTCCAGGAATTCAGACAGAGGTATTGCTGACTTTTACCTTTTTTCCATATGTATCAAAGCTTATCTTAATATGAATGAAAATGATAATTTAATGAGGAAACTGTTTTCCTTGTTCCTTGGATAGTTTTCATTTCCTTATATAGCAAAAGAACAATTATAGCTAGGAAAATTGAGTGCCTACTTTATGGAAAGGCAGGGGGCTAGGAACTGCTGTGGGTGCTGCAGAGACATTCTGTGCACAGAGCCTTGAAGTCAGCTGTAAGGTCAATGCAAAGAGCTGCAAACTATAGTTTACTCATTCAGAGGGTTCTCCCTGAAATTTAAAGTTACTTTGAAACAGATATTTTTAAATAGATGAGTAATGTAAGTTCCTTTTAAGAAAATTTGAAAGTGCAAGAGAAGTAAACAGTAAATAAAAGTCATCCAGGAATGATTCTTGAAAACATTTAGGGATGTTTTGGTCCATCTTTTTTCAGTGACTTTATCTGCACATGTGTGTGTCTGTGTATGTATTTTTTTCTTGCGTATGTGCACACACCATTACTGTCCTTTAGAATAGAGAACGGTATAGGGTAGATTACAAAATAATTAAGAAAAAAAAAGGAAGAGGTTGATCAGTGTGCAATAGAAATGGATACAAATGTGATGAGCAGTGGTTATTTTCACATTTTATTTGATAATTTTCCTCGGTACTTAATCACTTTTCCCATTTTTTTTATTTCCTTGAAATTAAATTTCAAATTATGGCAGCTTTTGTTGTTTCCAAGAAAGAAATGGGGTTGCCAAGTCAAAAGGGCCTTCTGCCCCTTCTCCCACCGTTCCAGAGAGAATCAACTTGAGAAGCTCCTCCGAACCCTTATGTGTTCTCCAGAAAGCCACTCTTACGGCCCCACTATATGACAAACACTCTGAAAGATTTTCAACTTTTATTAATAGGAGAAGAAGGGGACATAACCAAGTTAATAGTCAGGATTCATCCTTTAATCTAGCCCCTGACTTTGCCTTAAAGCTTTTGTGGTTGAGGTAGGATTTTATGCAGCAAGGTGCACCAGATCTGTGCTGTGTTGACTGCCACCTGATATCTTCTGGTGTTCTCAATAGAAGCCCATAGACATTGCTTACAACCTTTTCTGTTATCTAATCAATGCCTACAAATTGACTGTAATCTAAAGTATAAACAGCCAGATTCTCTTTGCATCTTAAAGATGTTTTTGAAAATTTTTCTTCAGATGAAGAAAACTGAAAAGTTTTTTAAACACCATGCTTTTGATTCCCCTTTGCCACACCCTCCTAAACCTAGACTTTGATCTGGGAGAATTAATCTTATTTTTCCTTTGCTTCTTATGATAAGAAATAGAAATTAACTCTACAAAGAACCTCAGGTTATCACTTGCCCACTTCTTTCTTTGCCCTTAATTTGTGTAATCATTTTATTGCCTGTTAGAGCAAAACTCACAGTAAGTAAGTATGTTCACAGATTTCTACAGAAGATCTTTTTTGGAATTTTTTCTTACAGATACGAGATCCTAACTCCCAATGCTATTCCTAAAGGTTTCATGGATGGCAAACAGGCCTGTGAGCGAATGGTAAGCTTTTTTGGATTTTTTCTGGCTTGTCAACTATTAATATAATCTTTTCTTCAGCAAAAAATAAACAGACTCTATCTCTCTTAGATCCGGGCTTTGGAATTGGACCCAAACTTGTATAGAATTGGACAGAGCAAGATATTCTTCAGAGCAGGAGTTTTGGCACACTTGGAGGAAGAAAGAGATTTGAAAATCACCGACATCATTATCTTCTTCCAGGCTGTCTGCAGAGGTTACTTGGCCAGAAAGTAAGTGGCTGATTTAAACTCACTTGCCACAGATGCAAGGGTGCAGGAGAAATAATAAAAAGTCTCTGTCCTCATGGAAGTTGCTTTCTAGTGGAAGAGAGCACCCAGTAAGCCAACAGATGTTCTGAATAGCCACATGTCACACTTAGGAAACACAGAGGGGCCAAGACATAAAACAACGGATTAAAAGTCCTGTTTCAGCTGCGGTCCTCAGAGAAACCTTTTCTGAGGCCCAAATCTCAAGGATCAGAAGGCTGGCTCCATGAATTATAGAGGAGGGAGTGACTACACCAGCGAAGCAAAGATGAGGGACCTTCTGTCATCATACTATCTTCACGGCCTCAGGAAAATAGGAGGTTTATTCCAATCCAGGAGTGTGCTCACGTGTGTGTGCGTGGATGACAGGAGGAGGATGGATGTGCAGGGTAGCATCCACGAGGCAGGTGCAGGAATCAGTGACAGATGTCTGAGGTGGGCTAGGCAAGCCACTGAGTTGGATGATTGCCGGGCCTGGTCCCACTTCCTTGAGCATCTCACCCAAGGACCTGATTGGGACCCCCTGACTAGCCAGATAGGAGCGTCTGCTGTTAGAAGGTCTTCGCATGACAACCTGGTTTTCTTCACATAGTTTTTCTTCCTGTTCTTCAGGGCCTTTGCCAAGAAGCAGCAACAACTAAGTGCCTTAAAGGTCTTGCAGAGGAACTGTGCGGCGTATCTGAAGCTGCGGCACTGGCAGTGGTGGCGGGTGTTCACAAAGGTGGGCTGTGCCTGCGTCTCTCCAGACCCCTTCCTGCACAGCAGAGCTCCATCAGTAAGACGCCCGGCAGAAACAGGATGATAAACTGATCAATTTGGTTACAGGTGAAGCCTCTCCTACAAGTGAC
This sequence comes from Marmota marmota marmota, assembly GCF_001458135.2. Taxonomy (NCBI): domain Eukaryota; kingdom Metazoa; phylum Chordata; class Mammalia; order Rodentia; family Sciuridae; genus Marmota; species Marmota marmota. The sequence continues at coordinate 1,708,610 of NW_025999896.1, read as the reverse complement.
TCGCCAGGAGGAAGAACTTCAGGCCAAAGATGAAGAGCTGTTGAAGGTGAAGGAGAAGCAGACGAAGGTGGAAGGGGAGCTTGAGGAGATGGAGAGGAAGCACCAACAGGTGAGGGCACGACTTCAGCACTCACCGCTGCCGGGTCGGCCTGGGTCCTCCACGCACAACATCTCGCATGCATTTAGTGATGAGTAAATAGCTCTCCTACCATGTCATCTTATTTTCTGAGAGATGTTTTCACTCACTTTTAAACCAGATACGTTTTCAGAATAGAGTTAACAGCTACATTATGCCTTGCCTTTTAGATTTCTGTAAGTTAAAATCAACCTTACCTCCCATATTATGGCGTTTCTTGTTCTCTGCACACACCTATGATTGTGTTTGCCATCAAGCATGTATTTAATACCCTTTTTAGTTGAGGCTTTCAGTCCTGTGGCCTTCCCATGTCTGGGAGAAACAGAAGCGAAAGGATGAGATGGCTGAGTACAAGGCCTGTGCCTACGTCTTCTCCAGTGACAGGGGTCTTGAATCACTGTCCCTTTGCAGGCAGTTACTCTTTATGGACAAAGCAGAGGCTCAGGAAATGTCTGTGGATGATAGTAATAGAACTGTAGCATTCAAGGCCAAATATACTAACATTAAAGGCCAAGAATATCACTTGATATTAGATAGGCTTTAGTAGGCACCATGAGTTTTATAAGATATCTTCCCTTTCCTATTCATATGATCCCTTGTAACTGACTTTAATAGAATTACTACAATTCTTAAAATGACATGAACTTATTATGATATTGTTCAGGATAAGCTGGCGGAACAGGAACAACCAAAAAGTTTTTAATCTAGCTTATTTTACTGTTGCCAAAAACATATTTGAAAATTATACCAGTGATGTTTCATTCATATATATATATATATATATATATATTTATTTATATTTATATTTATATTTTTTAATTGGTTTTATTTTTTAGTGATGTTATACATTTTTAACTCTCATTTTCTTTGGTGATGTGCACTGACCACTGAAACCGTGGTGAACATCTCTCGGGTGTTCACTGGGGGTAAATTGTAGTACTAGTCCCTGTGTTGTGATTGCAGCTTCTAGAAGAGAAGAATATCCTTGCAGAACAACTACAAGCAGAAACTGAGCTCTTTGCCGAAGCAGAAGAGATGAGAGCAAGACTTGCTGCCAAAAAGCAGGAATTGGAGGAAATTCTCCATGACCTGGAGTCCAGGGTAGAAGAAGAAGAAGAGAGAAACCAGATCCTCCAAAATGAAAAGAAAAAAATGCAAGCACACATCCAGGTACTTATAAATAGTTTTTAGTTAGAAGTATAACTGGATTTGAAGCTGTGTGTTTGGTTTCTTGTGATCATTAAGTGATAAGATTCTTGGTTGTGCTTACTCACTCTTTGAAGCACGTCTCTAACAAAAGATTTTCTTTGAACATAGATTTATTATTTTGAATAGGAATCCTTTTTTATGTTCCGATGTGGCATCTTACAGCCTGCCAAGACATTCAAAGTCACACGCTTCCCAAGGTCTGTAGCATTCTGTAGATGACCTAACTGGTTCTTTATATTGTCAATAATTCTGCTGGCTCCATTCATTAAATAGGCTTTTGCTAAGGGCTTGGTTCCTAAGAAGTGCTCAGCACTGAAGGAGGGTGAATCAGCCCATCCATGGTCCTTTCTTTGTGAAATATAACCTATAATGACATGAAGGACCCAGACAAATGATACAAACGATAGCTATTTTGTCCATATTCTAGGACATACCTACCACCGTTAACTCCTGTCTCCCACCACCACACACAATATCATACCTGACAACGTCAGGTTTCATCATCTGCCACCAGTTTTTCATGGATCCTGTTCCACCCTTCTTTCTTCCCAGAATATATCTCCCTTAATATTCATCTAACCCCATAGCTTATCTTGGCATAGCACAAACAATTCAGAGATTTGTCAAAACCACAAACAATATTATATTATTTTCTTAATAAACACCCCATACAGTAAATCATACACTTCATCTGTCTTCCTATTCAACACAAACAACTTTCAAATATCCCACCACAGGTTAGTAGAATATGACAAAAGCTATAAGTGAAAAAAAAAAAAGGCATATTCTTTAATCTAGCAATTTTAATTATAGGAATTAGTAGAATTAGGAATTCATTTAGAAACAGATTAATTCTAATGTTTTATTTAAAAGATAAATCAGGCTAAGAGCAGTGGCACATGCCTATAATCCCAGTGGCTCAGGATGTTGAGGCAGGAGGATCACGAGTTCAAAGCCAGCCTCAGCAATGGCAAGGTGCTAAGCAACTCAGTGAGACCATGTCTCTAAATAAAATACAAAATAGACCTGGGGACATGGCTCAGTGGTTAAGTGCCCCTGAGTTCAATACTCAGTACCAAAAAAAAAAAAAAAAAAGATTTAAAAGATAAGTCAGTTATTCAACAAGAGGAGATTTTTAAACCTTAGTAATACTGTACAGTTATAAATTAATTATGTTTATATTCACGAGTATTCATAATATACTTGTAAAGGTAGTTGGAAAAGAGTATATATAATAAGATCTAATTTAAAAATATGTAGACATATAGCTTTTAAATTTATATTTTTGAGTTTTTATGGGAATATCTGGAAGATCTAGAAGAATTTACACTAACCACAGTGAGTCATCCCTGATGGTATCATTAAAAGTTGTGGTTTTCTTTCTGTTTAAGAGCACTGGCTCATTTCAGTAGTATTTTACTTATGTAGGGAAAGGACACCAAAATTCTTCTCTAGTCTCCTTAACCTCACTTTTAACTCCAGACTTCAACCACTATACATGAAATGCTTGCATTTCTCTAATTAGAATACAAGTATGTCCTTGTAGAAGCAGAGTTTGCTTTCCATTTTGTATGGTTTCTTCAAGACTTCTTCACATTCTTTTGCCAGACTCTCTTAAAGTTCTAGTTTTTTGCAGTTATCTTAATTTATTGGCTGGTTTTGTGACATGAAATTTTGGCTGCTTTTGTGACAGGAAATTCATTCAGATACATTGTAAAACTATTTATAGCATTATTAAATTATTAAGTATAGGGTTTTTTTGTTTTTCTCTTGTGGAATATCAGAGGTTCTATATTAATCTCACGAGCCTAAGAACACCCCACCTTGGTGGCCTCTTGCCATTTTTCCCTCACACGTGAGACTTTGAGTGATTTGTGATCTCCCTTTTCAGCCAGAACTGTTTTGTTTGATTTGGTTTTTTAAATTTAATTTTATGATTTCAATATTAATAAATTATTATTGTAGAAAGCCCCAAAAGCTTAAAATAGTACTTAGAATTTCCTCCACCTAATCATCTTCATATTATTTTTCCTTGCATTTTTCTCAACAGATAAATATGTAGATACATATGGATTCATTTTGAAATTATACTGAACATACTGTTATGCTACAGGAATGCAGTTAGCAGAATCCAAGCTGCTAGAAACTATACGAAAATAACTTGGAGAGGGAGAGAAAAAGTGTAGTAGAACCTAGAAATTAAGAGTCTTAGGATTCATGTCAATCACAACATGTGAGATGGATTTGCATTTTGATTCAAATGAACATTTTTTAAATGGTCTTAATCTTATAAAGATACAGCATGAAGGTTTTTCAGGTGAAATAGGATGTTCTGGAATTTGCTTCAGAATAAGCCAGCATGAGAAGGGAGAAGGTGGAGTTTTAGCGAAATAGAAGGACCATGAGTTTACACTTGTTAAGGTGGGGGTGATGCATACTGTGGGGGCTTATGCTCCTCCATGTGCTAAAATGCATGATTGAAGTTTTCCATACAAAGATCATCTCTTTTTTTTTTTTTTTTTAATCCTTTTCTAAGTGTTTCATTCTAAAATCAATCATGAACAAATGATTTAGCCAGAGTTAATTTGAAAGTTTGCTGAATTGGCCATCCATCACTTTGCATGTACCACCCTGTTCACTAACAGATATTCATCATACACAATAATGTAGCAAGTGAAATGAAGACAAGCAGGTTATAATAAAAATAAGTGGAAATGCCAGGCTTCCACTCAGTTTTGTGACTTGCTCATAGAATGTTGGGTGCATCTGAACAGAGTTAATTTCTCACTGGCCTGCAGTACTATTTAAATCATTGTTTTCATCTTCTCTTTCCTCTCTGGATGAACATGTATAGTTGAAGTCAATCAAGTTAAATATGTGTATTAATTGTATTGTTCATATTTCCTTGCATTACTAATTATTATTGAAAATATGAATTTTAATTACTAGATGTTTTTCCATTTGTAGCAAGTCCATAATACCTCAGCGTTACAAATAACACTTAACTGTACATCTTTTTATATAAATCTTATCTGACAGTTTCCTGAAATTGATATTTAAACGGAATGCTCCATTGAAAAAAAAAAAAGTGCCCATTTTCAAAGCTTTGCCTTGTTGGCTTCCAAAAGGATGGACCCAGTTTGTACTTGTAGAAGGTAGAAATGTCTCTCACTTTAAAATGTCATTGGAGAGGGCTGGGGTTGTGGCTCAGCGGTAGAGTGCTTGCCTCACACATGCAAGGCCCAGGGTTCGATCCTCAGCACCACATTAAAATAAATAAATAAAATTATTTTTAAAAATATCATCAAATGCAAGTATTTCATTGTAGTGCATCTAACATGTGGTTGGCTGTGGTGAAAGAAATGGGGAGATTGACCATGGTTCTTCTTTGCCAGGACCTGGAGGAGCAGCTGGATGAAGAGGAAGGGGCTCGGCAGAAGCTGCAGCTAGAGAAGGTGACAGCTGAGGCTAAAATCAAGAAGATGGAAGAGGAAATTCTGCTTCTGGAGGACCAAAACTCCAAGTTTATCAAAGTAAGACTGTTTTCATGAAGAGCAGACTTCAGGATCCTGAATGCATCTGTGTTGATACCAAATTTACCAAACATGGCCTCAAACAAAATTCCCAAGATTTTAGGTCTATTTATATAATTTTCTGTGTCTCAACCTGTCTAGATCTCTAAAGACACAGGCACTTCTTAGCTTTTTAAATCCACCAAGTATCCCTATAATCTTTTACACTATTAACTCAGGCATTTCATACATGTTAAGCACTCACTGCCGAGTTGCTCCCAGCTGTGCCAGCCCAAGTCGTCCAGAACTGGAGTGGGACTCAGGCCAAGATGGGCAGCAAATGAGGGAGCCTGGCTGCTCAGGGAAGGGTGCCATCCACTGGGAAGGCAATGTCAGTATCACTCTCTCTAGTCAAAGAAAGTGGGTTTTTCTGAGTAATACCAAACCCAAGCTGTTATTTTGAATGCCTTTTCTGAAATAATTTTTTCCATTCAGGAAAAGAAACTCATGGAAGATCGCATTACTGAGTGTTCCTCTCAGCTGGCTGAAGAGGAAGAAAAGGCAAAAAACTTAGCCAAAATCAGGAACAAGCAAGAAGTAATGATCTCAGATTTAGAAGGTCAGTGTTTGGGGCTGGAGAACATCAGAACAAGGCTGAGATCTTACTTTAATCAGAAAATGCACATGGTGACATCTAACAGGGCCTTCAGCCTGGGTTCATTATTGAAGTGGATCTTTTATAAGTTATTTCATTTTGCCTGCCACTTAGTATTTATGATGGAATGGCATTAAAATGGTTTTACTTTGTTAAATTTGATACTATTGTAAAAGGTATGGATGGCCCTTTGATGGAAAGGTTGGGATCTAAGTTAATTTTGAATCCAGTATTGGGCTTTCTATGTGTTTGATCTAAAACTGCACTGAAGTGTTCGCTTCACAAAGGGACTGGCCATTCATACAGAAACTGAGGGTAACGGTGTGTCACTCTGAAGGAATAAGTAATGTTAGGATTAGAATTGCTGCAAACGAAATTACAGACTTGAAGTTGTAGGGAGCATATAAAACGACCAGCAGCTAGTGATGGTGTCGACAGCAGTGAACAGAAGAACTGGCTGATGTCGTACTGCTCTGTTCAAGGTCCTTCAGGGATACACCCACTCACTTTTTCAGTGTGATTTTATGATGCGGTTTGTTTTTTAAATATACTTTAGGTTTCATGTTGGGTTTTTTGTTTATTTAGTATTGACCAAAGGCAGAATGTCAGCCTGGAATTATTTTGTTCCCCTGCTAAGGAGGTGCCCAGAAGGCAGCTGTGCCCATTTTTCTCCCACCTGTCTGTTTAGCCTGTGATACTCATCTCATCTGCTCAGGAGATGAGTTCCTGCTTGAGAGCATAAGACACGTAGGCCACCTTGTCCTGAGGAACCATGTGAACCAAACAGGCCACTACCCTAAATTAAAGAGCCCCTGAAGAAGTGTAGAGGGGGGAAGGTACCGAGTCCTCTCTGCCCAATCCTCTCTCTCCTCTCCCCCAGTGCTTGAGGACAGCAGCCTTCTCTGTTCCAACCAGTGATTCCTACCATAACAGGACTGGGGGTCAGGCAGTTGCCAACATAGCCCTGGCATCTGCTCAGCACCTTTCCAGATCTGGGTGCAGCGATAGGTTTGAAGTGAGAAGATTCCAGATCATGTCAGCTCTTACAGCGTAGGTCTGCTTCCCAAATGAGGACCCTAGACTACATTGATTTCCTTTTTTAAATTCTACTTTCTGGGGGCTGGCGTTGTAGGTCAGTGGTAGAGTGCTTGCCTAGCATGTGTGAAGCACTGGGTTCAATCCTTAGGACCATATAAAAATTAGTAAAGAAAAGGTATTGTGCCCATCTACAATTAAAATTTATATTTTAAAAAATTCTACCTTCTGGCTAATTTATCGCACCTCAGTTTGATTTTGATGGGTTTCCGATGAGTGAGCAGGAATGATGTGGCTCATTCCCAGCTTGGTTCAGTTCAAACTCTGGGTCTGTTCTTGGGTGTGGGTCACTTAGTGTGTTTAAGGGCTTCTTCCATCTTGCCTTTAAGAGCGCTTAAAGAAGGAAGAGAAGACCCGTCAGGAACTGGAAAAAGCCAAAAGGAAACTTGATGGCGAAACGACTGACTTGCAGGACCAGATCGCTGAGCTCCAGGCGCAGGTCGACGAGCTCAAGATCCAACTGGCCAAGAAGGAGGAGGAGTTGCAGGGCGCGCTGGCCAGGTCTGCTTGCCGCCACCACCACTCTGGTGTAGAGTGGGCTGCTGAGGGCTGACTTCCCCCAAGTCTGTCTGGGAGCCTAGGGAAATCCCAGGGGAGTGAGATGTGCTCAGTTGCTGTCGTGTAAGTTCACAAAAAACCCAGGAGTTCGTGATTTGTGCCAGGACAGCAAGATCTCATAAACCAGTCTCAACATTTATACTTAAAAATGATTAGTCATATCACAGAATCCTGGGAAGTTTACACTAGTTCAAATTACTTTACCACATTAAATGTTTTGTTTTCTGTACATTACAGATTAGTTGTAGTATGTTTTGGAACTTTAGAGAAAATCACTTTTGAGAAATGATACTCCCTTGTAATTCTGTACGATCCAATATTCGGTTCCAAACCATTTGGTTTTTTAATGTACATTATATAGTCAACATTTTTTTTTTTTTTTTTTTTTTTTTTTTTTTTGGTACTGGGGATCGAACTCAGGGGGCACTCAACCACTGAGCCACATCCCTAGCCCTACTTTGAATTTTATTTAGAGACAGAGTCTCACTGAGGCACTTAGCGCCTCACCATGGCTGAGGCTGGCTTTGAACTTAAGGTGCTCCTGCCTCAGCCTCCTGAGCCACTGGGATTACAGGCATGTGCCACCACACCCAGCTTAGTCAACATATTTCTATCTAGTATTTTATTTCTTTTTTAAGAATTAACTATTTAACTATATGGATATAGAACTTAGAGTTTAGTTTATAATATGATATAATCAAGAACATCTACAATAAAAATATTTCTCTGATCCCTTATCACTGGTACTCTGGTCAGATCGAATGTTCTTTCACTTAGAGCTGAGTTTTTCTCATTTATAGTAAAATGAATTAAATTCTTCATCAGCCACTATCAACTTGCCCTTCCTTTACCTCAAACACTGCAGCTCTTCCCTATCAGAAAAACCTACCAACATTTAAACCATCACACAAATAAAAATGTGTACTATAGAAGAGACAGGTGGCAGGCCTCTCTTCTGTGTCACACACGTTGTCCTTGAATCTGTGGGTTCACTCCAGGCTGGTGACTGTCCCTCCATCAGGATTCTGCCTATAATCACACTTCACTGTGATTATTTTAAAACATTCTAATTGTTAAAATGAGATTATCTCCCCTTTCACTGGAGAATTAAGAATTATAGCCCTTCAGCCAGGGGGCTGAGCTGGATTCTAATGCTGATTCCCACGGCTAGCTTTGGGGCCTTCCACGGGCCATTTACCTGAGGACCTGCTGTCAGCCCCAGCCAGCCCCAGCCGCTGCTTTGGTACAGGCCCTGGTAAAGAGGGAAGTGGGACTGGCATCCCCTTGTGGCAAGGTGGACATACAGCCCATCCAAACACCATCCTGAGTGTCTTTCTGCCTGGATGTTTTTTAACAGGGGTGACGATGAAACACTGCATAAGAACAACGCTCTTAAGGTTGTGCGAGAGCTGCAGGCCCAAATCGCTGAACTTCAAGAAGACTTTGAGTCTGAGAAGGCTTCACGGAACAAGGCGGAAAAGCAGAAAAGGGATTTGAGTGAGGAACTGGAAGCTCTGAAAACAGAGCTGGAGGACACTCTGGATACCACAGCAGCTCAGCAGGAACTGCGGTGAGTGAAGGGGCACCTCACTCCACCTCCACCTCTACCGGGCTCCTCCCACTCCCATAGACATGGGGACCTGCAAGCCTACTGTGGGACATGATAGGTTTCTCTTTAAGATGTCATTCTGAGAACCTTTCTCCTTCTAGATAATGGTGGCAGGTGGAAATGGCAATCCAGTAGCAATAGTTAGAAACAAACCAGCTGATAGGCAGGAGTACTGTCCAGGGCAGTGGATAGTCTAGCAGAAGGATGGGACCAGAGTGAGATGTGGGCAGAAAGCTGAGGTCAGTGGTAGATTTCCAGGGAAGGACATAGGGGTGGCTATACTTAGAGAGAGGGAAAGAGATTTAGAGGGAGAAGTGGGATAAACACAGATAGCAGGTACAGGCATGGTCAGGCAGCTACTGTCAGAAGCAATTGTCAAGAACAAGTGGTAGGCAAACAGATGAGAAGGAAAGCGTGCAGGTGCAAAGAACAAAAGAAAGGTGAGAACAGGTCCAGGGACCAGGTATGTACGAGGGAGAGGTGCTGCAGCAAAAGCCAGCTCTTATCCCAGAAGGCCGGATGTGATCATCTGGGTCTAGCCAACAGCTAGAAATCTGGGCATAGAGAGCGACATCATGGAACGGGTCAGCTGAGTGGAGTTGTGAGTCTGAGTCAGATCAGGGCATCGCGAATACTCTGATGAAGGAACGGAGATGTCGAGCCTAGGAACAGTACAGAGTCTGGGGTTGGGGCCATGAATCTGTACAACTCCAGCTGCAGTGGGGAGGCGGGTTAGGTGTTGTTTTAAGTCCATGTTCCCTAGAGTCAGTTGGCACCCTCTGAGCCAGTGTTAGAGGCTTTCTACCCGCTTCATCAGAGTTGCTGCTTTTAGCAATTTTTAAGTCATGGTCTTCCCTTTTGAAGATATGCTTTTTAAAAAACTTGTAGGGGGCTGGGATTATGGCTTAGAGGTAGAGAACTCGCTTACCGTGCATGAGGCACTGGGTTTGATCCTCAACACCACATAAAGATAAAATAAAGATATTGTATCCACCTATAACTAAAAAATAAATACCTTAAAAAAAAAAAACTGTAAACCATTGAACTAGACTTGGTGGAAATGCTCACTTTCAGCTGTGCTTTCGACCACAGTAGAGAAAAACACTCTGAGCATTTTGCCTATTCAGTTCTTACAGAAATAAAAATTAGAAAATTACAAGTGGTATGTGCATATTTACCAAAACCGTGCCTATGCTCAGATGTATCACTCATTAATTCTGTTTTGTTAAGAAATAGATCCTGGAGCTGGGGATATAGCTCAGTTGGTAGAGTGCTTGCCTTGCATGCACAAGACCCTGGGTTCAATCCCCAGCACCACAAAAAAAAAAAAAAAAAAAAAGATCCTTGCGGCTCAGGTGTGCACTTCGCTCTTGGAAAGAACTATCAGAACATGTGGGCCACCCTGCCTATCCTCCTATCCCCCTGTCCCTGAATTGTATCACATGATTAACATAAAAATAATGATGCTTGGCAAATCAAATCCTCTTCTGCAGACTCACTGGCATTTTAAACCTCTTTAGGACTTAATGATGAAAGACTAAAGGGAATTGGGGGAGAGAAAGAAGGCGAAGGATTCCTTTGGCTCTTGGATTCAAGCAGGGATCAGGGGCAAAACTGTTCACTTGAAAGACAATGAGATGAGAGAAGGGAGGATTTTATGGAAGTTTGACAAAGGAAAATACAGACCACCAGGGTGAACTGAAGAAATCTCAAGAGAAGACTTGCAGAGGGCAGGCCAGACCGTGTGTCTTTGACCTCTTGCCAAGCCAGTGGAAATTGTGGCTGAGCTAGTTTGGGCCACAAAGGCTCTTTAGTGATTCCTCCTGTCTGGGCTACATGTGACCACAGAACTGGCAGCTGCTGTGGCCCTTTCTCTTAGCAGTGATCTCAGCCTCTGGAGCTCACTGCTCCCCTGGTAAAGGGAGGGAAAATGTGTCCATGCAGGAATCAGTGTGTGAGTCACCCTTCTATATGGTTATGTGGTTTAAAATATAGAGCAAGTTTGCCAGTGATGTGTTTCAGGATTTTTGTGAGCTTACAGTAAGTGAAACTATGTTAATAAAAGTCTAAGCAGGGGTGGTATTGAGTTGTTGGTTTTTTGAGGTTTTTTTTTTGTTGTTGTTGTTGTTTACAGTGCTAGGGGATGGAATCCAGGGCCTCATGCATGCTAGGCAAGCACTCTACCACTGAGCTACATCCCCAGCCCCCAGTTTCCACCTTTATCAAGCTGTGTGCTTAGGGTACTCAACTTAATGAATTAAAAGAATGACTAGTGATGGGGGAGTGAATTCACTTCTACTTAGCAAAATAACTTGGTTATTCTGGTTCCCTTTGTATGCCATAGATGAGATTTGTTGTTGTTGTTGTTGTTGTTTGGTATCAGGGATTGAATCCAAGGATGCTTAACCACTGAGCCATGTCCCCAGCCCTTTATATATTTTATTTAGAGACAAGGTCTTGCTAAGTTTCTTAGGGCCTCACTAACTTGCTGAAGCTCGCTTTGAACTTGCCTCAGCCTCCCAAGCAGCTATGATTATAGGCCACCATGCCAGCTAGATAAGGTATTTAATACTAAGTGATCTTCATACTTATAAGTGCAGGTTAAATAGAACTTCAAAACATTTATATTCTGTACACTTATTATCTACTGTGTCCTCATATCACACACCAGAGATCCTTTCTTAACCAGGAATGTGACCCTTCTGACTGCCTTCTAATCTTCCTCTCCCTTCAAAAGATGATGCCTCCTCCCAACCGTAGCCATTTCCTGATAGAGTTTGGGGAGTATGTTAGCTAACTGTGACTGCTTTACATGGATGGTGAGAAAAAGGCTTGCTTTTGGCATCCCTGATTGATTTGGTTCTTACAAGCCTCTTCAGGACTTAACCTCTTTCTGGTTTTATTGAGTCTGCTGGCACTGGAGCTGGTCATTTAGCATGATGTATTAACTAATTCATGACTGCGCAGAACAATTCTGATGGTTCGTCCCATATATTTCTCTAGCACAAAACGGGAACAGGAAGTGGCAGAGCTGAAGAAAGCTCTCGAGGAAGAAACTAAGAACCATGAAGCTCAAATCCAGGACATGAGACAAAGACATGCGACAGCCCTGGAGGAACTCTCCGAGCAACTGGAACAGGCTAAAAGGGTAGGGGACCCTAACATGTGCTCATGTCCCAGAGAAAATCCGCCATCAGCAGACCCCCTCCTACTTGGCTGTCCATTCAGTCCCATACTGTCCGGCCTTTGCACAGCACTGTAGTAGGCTCAGGGGACCTGATGGCTCCTGGGCTTTCTAAAAAGCACATTACTTACCAGCGGAGAGAAGCATGTGCCCTTGAGTTGTCTTTATGAAAGAACTGGCTGGGCCCAGCTTCCACCTCAAACCACACCCGTCTTCCTCCCCATGGTGGCACTAACTTCATCATTCTCCCAGCGACTGAGCTCAAAGACTTGGAATGGTTTTCTGGACATTCTCCTGTCACTCATCTGCTGCCAGCAGGTCACAGTCCTGGTGACATTCCTTTTCCTTAGATGCATCTCCTCCTCCTTGTCCATTCTGCCTCTGTTCTTATCTTGGCCACCAAACACATTACTGCCATTCACTCTGTCGTTCCCCTCCTGTGTCTCATGGGTTTCCGGCCTGCTCATACTTCTCTACTCTCCTCCAGCTCCAACCACCCTGTGCAGGCCATCTTCTTCCCATTGTTCCCACCTCTGCTCTCTGTGTGGTTTCCCATCTTTCTTCTTTGTACCCAACCACTCTCACCTTGTGACGTACCTGTTACAGTGTCAGTGTGTGCTAAGTACCCTCCATGCATAGCCTTCTTTGGTCTAGATTATAGCATTCTTAAAGGACAGGGAAACTGAGGCCCAGGCGCATAAGGTAACTAAGCCAAGGTCACACAGCTAGGAAGTGGAAGGGCAGACAGAAAGAAGCCCAAGCAGTCGGGCCTCAGAGCCCTGAATAACCATCCCACTATACCCAGCTCCTCCCTATGGCAGTCCTCAGAGGCCCACCCTGTTGCAAATACCCATTCACCAAAGTGCATTTTTCTTTAACGATACTTGTTTTTATTGGATATGGGCAGTTTGGTTCCCCCACCCTGCAAGGAGAAATATGATTACATTGATATTTTTAAGGAAATGAATAATATCTGTAGCTTTGTGAGCTGAGAAGATATGAAAATCTCTCATCAAGTTAATAGCCTTATCATCTACCATTTTTAGAATGTCTCCTTCCAACCCCTATGTATATAATTAAATAATATTCAAATAGAATTATCTGGAGTCAAGGAAATTGCTCAAAGTCCAGTTATTTTATTATTCCACTAAATCAATGAACAATTTAATCAAAGTTATATCAAACAGACCTTTTTAATGGAGTATTATAAAATGACTGGTGATTTTTCCTTCCCCTCTCCAAGTTCAAAGCAAATCTGGAGAAGAACAAACAGGGGCTGGAGACAGACAACAAGGAGCTGGCATGTGAGGTGAAGGTGCTACAACAGGTCAAGGCCGAGTCTGAGCACAAAAGGAAGAAGCTCGATGCCCAGGTCCAAGAACTCCACGCCAAGGTCTCAGAAGGTGACAGACTCAGGGTGGAGCTGGCTGAGAAAGCAAGTAAGCTCCAGGTAAGCTGGAAAGCCATGACTCTGGGCAGTCCATGGTGTAGCGTTTGTACCCGTATGACCTTAAGGGACCCACAGCTGATGTGCTATTATAAACCTGAAAATCACCATCATGAGTACACGACTCTTAGGTGTCCCTAGTGTATGTTACTTTGATGAAGGTAAATAATCGTTCAGAACAAGACAGCATAACTCAGCCTTAACCTCACCAGTGCTGCCGTGAATTGTGGCGATAGTTCCTTGAATGGGTCTAAGCACAGTTTCACCTTCTCCTTTAGCCTTGTAGATAAAACAGTAGGAGCAATGGGCAAAAGTCAGACGAGTAATGGTGAAAATTGGAAAAAACTGGGTTTTATGCACAGGCGAAGTATAAATTAGTACAACCTGGGGCTGGGGTTGTGGCTCAGCGGTAGAGCACTCGCCTCGCACGGGCTCAGGACCTGGGTTCAATCCTGAGCACCACATAAAAATAAAGGCATTGTGTTGTGTCCATCTACACCTAAAAAACAAATATTAAAAAAAAAAAAAAAAGAATTATACACTAGGAGTGTAGCTTTCTTAGTATGTACAAGGCCCTGGGTTCAATCCGTACCCAGAAATGAAAAAAATGACAGAACCATATTGTTAAGAGGCCCGAGACCACGCAGTTTGGTGATTCTCTAGGAGCATGTATAGGACCCAGCACCTAGTCCTCCTCGTGGCAGTGGTGTATTACAGTAAAGGATAAAAAGCAAGTTTAGTAAAGCAAAGGGTACCTGGGCTAAGATCCTGAGAAACCAACAGACAGTGGCAGGAGTCCTTTCCAGTGCAGTCACAGATGCTCTCAGTTCCTCCAGCAGCTTCCTGACCCTGTGTGTGAGGTGCTGTCTTCCAAGCAGCTTGTTAGAGATGCTGTGTCGGGTTCTTACTGGGGCTGGTCCCAGAAGCACTTTGCTCAACACATCCCAAGAGTCCAGACTCACAGAAGGAAAGCAGGTGTTCAGCACAACCAATGTCATTTGCTCAAATAGCTTAGATACATAAGCTATTTGGGCCACACTTATTACATAGGGAATGGTGGGAGCCCTCCCAAAGTCCACGTTCTCAGATTCCAGCTAGAGAACACAAGCGAGTCTTTCTCAAGAGAGTATTCTTGGACCTGCTATGCTAACACATATGTGCTGAAATTGTGTGTGTGTGTGTGGGTGCACACGCGTGCGCACATGTTCTCACAAATCTGGAAAGATATTCCTAAAACAGAAGATCTTAGAAACTGTAGTATAAACTCTGAGCACATCAAAGAGGCCACAGGAGTGACCAGCTGGGCCCCTGAGCTGTACCAGGCCTATGTTAGACTCCTGTACATACTTTCCCCATGAAGTCCTCACACCAAACTGCCCCATCTGATAGGTGAGAAATCTGAGGCTCAATGAAGCTAAGGACTGCCTCCCTCGGTGGCTTACCAACAGTTTGCAGAGCTTGGGTTGAAGGCAGACAGTCTGCCTCGCTTGACTCCAGAGCCCTTCCCCACCACACTGTTTCCAAGACTGGAGAAGTGTGAGCTCTCTTAAGTATATTGCTAAAAAAAAAAAAGAGAGAGAGAGACATCATTGGCTTGTGCAGATGTGTCCTCCATACACTTTTCCTTTGCTCACCTGACAGAGGACAGACAAGAAGACAGCCCCCCTACTCTCTTTTCTTTCTATATCCATCCATTGTCCTCACAAAAAGTTATAAAGCATCTTATACCATGGCAATTTTCTAAAATATTTTAGGTTTTCTAAAATATTTTAGAGCTATCATTAATTGAGGCAGAAAAAAAAATTTAACATTACTCCTGAAATCTGACCATAAAAATGGCTAAATATTCATGCTGAATTTATAATACCAGATTTTTAAAAGCTAAAAGAACTTTTGACTAAATACTAGAATTAAAATTTGAGCCCCTTGGGGCTGGAGTTGTGGCTCAGTGGTACAGCGCTTGGCCTAGCAAGTATAAGGCACTGGGTTCGATCCTCAGCACCACAAATAAATAAATAAATAAAGATATTGTGTCCATCTGCAACTAAAATAAATATATATATATTTTTTTTTTTTAAACTTTTGAGTCCCTTAAAATAATGTTTTCAAATTCAATGAGAATATGTATTTTATTGGTCCCAAAGCAGATGCCTAATGCATCTTGGTATGGAAAGGACCAGATAAAACCTGCTGGGCTCCTCACACAGGATAGCAGTCACTCTTTTAAAGGACTTGATGTCATTTTTGTCTCTTCATGATGAAAGTAAAACCAGGTAGTCCATTGCACCCATCGTTGTCCTTCTCCCTACCCAGTCAGTAGGGAGAGGCTAATGAGATGTCTGTGGGGCAGGTATCAGCACCTACTTATTTGAGCACTATTTAAAGGCAACAGACTCTTGGTGGTGAAAGTCTTCCTTAATTGAGTTTAAGTTCGAACCCACAAACACTGCTGTATTTGTGATCTGTTAAAGAGCTATGATTCTAGATCTTTTTATTTGCTTACTTGTCAAATTGAATTGAATCCAATCTTTTACTCCTCCTTGCAGAATGAGTTGGATAATGTCTCAACCCTTTTGGAAGAAGCAGAGAAGAAGGGTATTAAATTTGCTAAGGATGCAGCTAGTCTCGAGTCTCAACTGCAGGATACACAGGTATTCCAGGGGGGTGAGGGTCTTCAGTAATAACTGACATTTTATAATACATAAACTGGTAAAATATGCCAATTCCAGAACCACCTTTTGTAGCATCACCTCTTACTAATTTTGTGTTATACTGGTGCTGAGACCATCTTGCTCTGTAACCAGCCTTGCTACTCAGGAAATTTCCACTGAGGTTCAACATCTCACAGAACCTTCAGGTCCTGTGCCCTACAAGCATGTGGGTGGCCTGGGAGGCAGCACTAATCAACACTCATGGGCACTGCCCTGCCAGTGGTATACCCCAACAGTGGTCTTACTGCACCATTTTAAATAAAATTATTTAATTATGGTTGAAATTTCATTATACTGACCTGAAAAAAAAAGTCCCTTTTGTAGAAGGGTGGATTGGTCCTTGCTTATTATACTGGTAAGAATTGTATTCAGCCTTCTGTTTAAGATGTTTCTATGTCATATACAAGTTAATTGAAATAATGTGGTACTTTTTTCTTGGAGTTTTACATATTTATTAAATTTGCAAGTGTTTGTAAGTGTTCATTTGCTAGGTACTGGGGATACAGAGTAAAAATCTCAAAACAGGAAGCAGGTTAGATTAATTGGGACAAGTTCAGTGTAACCAGGGCATATGCTGTGATAAAACACATCCTAGTCAGCAAGAGTAAAGGAGGAGGCAAGAGCCAATGTGATGCCTTCAAAACTTTTCAAGTCTGAAAGTAACAGGAAAGACATATTTGTACTTATACTTTGGAGAAGTTAACTTGGCAAAAGATAGAAAGGACAAATGATCAAGGGGGTGCTCAAGACTAGAGGTTATCCTAGTGAGAAATGCCAAGCTCCTGAACTGAGACGGGGCAGGGGAGTGGAGAAGAAGAGATTCTCGAAGGGACTGAGGCTCAGGGAACAGGGGGTTACAGGAAGAAACGGTATGGCAGGTGCCTTGCAGGGCCCTGGGCCTGTTCCCTGGCTTCAAGAACTAGCTTGAAGCAATATTTGGGTGAATGAACAGCTTTTACAAAATCATCATGTGTATTTTTAAGTCATTTGCATTTGTTAATGTCACTGGGTATTTCTCATCCACTGAAACCTTTGTTTATGACATGAAATTTTTGTTTTAGTGATTTTTAATTTTTTTTCTGTTTTATGTTTTTGTGGTGCTCAGGATTAAACTCAGATAATTGATATAACTTAAGTATTAACTTCTTAAACAAACAAACAGGAGCTCCTTCAGGAGGAGACACGCCAAAAACTGAACCTGAGCAGTCGCATCCGACAACTGGAAGAGGAGAAGAACAGTCTTCAAGAGCAGCAGGAGGAGGAGGAAGAGGCCAGGAAGAACCTGGAAAAGCAGGTGTTGGCCCTGCAGTCCCAGGTGTGTGTCCTCCTTAGGGAGCAGTGTGGCCTAGATGTGCACCCTTAGCAACTAGTGTCCCTGCTGTGCGGACTGTCTCACCTCCATTTGGGGCACTTAACTAGGTTGTACTATATTAAGCCCGTTACATGTTTTTTCTGTGGCCCAGCCAAATGCTGAGATCCTGTGCTGGTCATAATGTCAGAGACCTTTAAAGACATGGGACAGTGGCAATGTGTGAGGTCTAATCCCATCGTCATTGTACAGATTGGTAGCTAAGGAATTGTTTTGATTTAAAATCATGTAGAGTTGATTTATAATATTAAAAAACAAAATACTTTTACCCCTCTAATGCAAAGACTAGTCAAGTTCTTTACATTGACTTTTTGTTTTTCCTTACCCAATGCCTAGTTGGCTGACACCAAGAAGAAGGTAGATGATGACTTGGGAACAATTGAGAGTTTGGAAGAAGCCAAAAAGAAACTTCTTAAGGATGTGGAGGCATTGAGCCAGCGCCTGGAAGAGAAGGCCCTGGCTTATGACAAGCTGGAGAAGACCAAGAACCGCCTGCAACAGGAGCTCGATGACCTGGCAGTGGACCTGGACCACCAGCGCCAGGTGGTCTCCAACTTGGAGAAGAAGCAGAAGAAGTTCGATCAGGTGGGAGGCTGCACCCACTGCCCCAGCCCCCACACCTCACATCACCTCCCCCGACAGAACTCTCACTTTTGTTGTTTTGGTTTAAAACAATGTTTTCCTGTTTAAAGGCAATGAAAAATAAGGAGTTTGTATAAAAATTCGAAAATGGAAAAGAAAAAGATAAAAACAGAGATAAAACACCTGTAATGTATTATAGGTTTAGTATTCCTTATCTGAAATGCTTAGGAGCAAAGATGTTTTAGGTTTAGGACTTTCTCCAGTTCTAGAATATTTGCAACTGCATAATATCTTGGAGACAGGATCCACCTGTAATGAAATTCATGTGGGTTTCACATTCACTTTGTGGTGATGGCCTGAGTGATTACACCGATGTGCTTAATGTATGTGCATTTTAACTGCAACCCATCATGAGGTACATGTGGAATTTTCCACTTTGGGCATCATATTGGCACTCAGAAAGTTTTACATGTTTAAACTAGGGATGCTTGACCCATGGTAACAGGTCAAGAAGCTGGACTCCCAGCAAATGCTGTTTATTTTTTTTTTACTCTTCCCTTACACCTTTCCACACAGCTGTTAGCAGAAGAAAAGAACATCTCTGCTCGCTATGCAGAAGAGCGAGACCGGGCTGAAGCAGAGGCCAGGGAGAAAGAAACCAAAGCCCTCTCCCTGTCGCGAGCCCTGGAGGAAGCCCTCGAGGCCAAGGAGGAGTTGGAGAGGCAGAACAAGCAGCTCCGAGCAGACATGGAAGACCTGATGAGCTCCAAAGACGATGTGGGGAAGAACGTAAGTCACCTGCTAGCTGCACCGGAGAGTAGCCCCAGGTGGACCCTTCGCCGGCCTGAAGGACCCAGGGGTGCAGGCCCACAGTAAAGTCCTGGGAGAGCCTCAGCTTGTGTGTGTGAATAGGGTGCTGAAGTCTCTCAGCTTGTGTGTGACCAGGGCCAGCTGTCAGGTGTTCCTCCGTGACTCTTCTCTGTTGTCTGTGCCAAGCCAGACCTGGCACTCTCACAGCAAGCACTGCAGGCGATCACACCCTATTCTTGTCTCTTTCACTGGCCCTCCTTGCCCTGACTCCTTCCAGGTAGGGGGACCTTCAACAACAGAATTTTTCTCTTCTGTAGTCATCAGTAGCTACTAAACAAACCAGGGTACCACGAGGTCCCTGGGGTTGAGGACAGTGGTTGAAGCAGCAGCTCCCTTACACCTGGCTCCCCAGGGAGGCTCCCTGTTTGCTTCTGTGCTCTGGGGGTTTATTCAGAGTTTGGAAATTTTTGCTGCACTGCACTTATTTCTAGTGCATACATCTTCCACAGGAGCCTTGGTGCTTTTTGTGTACCCCACATGCATCCCTCCCTTGCTATATGATATATTGAGGGCAGCAAAAGAAACCTGGGCCTGGCGTTCAAAGCTAAGGTTTCAGCCTGGCTCTTCCACTAGCTTCCATGCTGACCACGGGGAGCCTCTTAAACTCTCAAAGCCTAAATATCCTCATCTGTCATATGGATGTTGTATGGGCCATAGCTAGGCCAGGTGTTGTCATGTGTCCCCGTAGGGTCCATGACCATGTCACTATTTCATAAAGATACTACATCTTCTTTGAAAAGCACGAAGCCCTATATGAAGGGAAGTTCTCATTTTCATGGAATGCCAGCTGTCTGGCCACACCATAAATGAACAAAGACTATCCTACTTTCCTGCTGGGTCTCCTACATCCTGGTGCCAAGGGAACCAGCCCCATAAACAAGAAGAAGCCACCCAGTGTAGAAATGACCATGATTACATAGTAAGATGTGGAGCGAGAACTCTACAATTGGTTCCACACTAGATTCCCTAGAATAATCAACACCTACATGTTCCTTCCATGAACATGTCTTTGGTGTCTTCTGAGTGCCAGACACTGCTTAGAAAGTGTACCCTCCTGTCCTAAGTCTTCCTCTGCTCTCCCTGTGAGAAGTGATATGGTCATGGACCCCACAGGCGACACGTTCCACCACCTGGCCTAGCTCAAAAGGTCATGAGGATGGAATAGGACAGGAGATGGAAGCATTCAGCACAGAGAAGTAAGTGTTTGTCCTGTTCTTCCCAGGCCCAACCACCTTGCTCATGGCCTTTCCAGTGCAAGTGATGTTTTCTGTGGCAGGAAGAGGTGTGCTCTCAGCCAGGCATGATGGCACAAACCTGTAATCCCAGGGACTGAGGATGCTGAGGCAGTAAGATCAGAAAGTCAAGGTCATCCTCAGCAATTTATTAAGACCCTCAGCAACTTAGACCCTGTCCCAAAATGAAAAGTAAAAAGAATTGGATGTAGCTCAGTGGTAAAGAAACGCTGGGTTCAATTCCCAGTATAAGAAAAAAAAAAAAAAAAGTGTGTATTAACACACACAGCAGGCAACTGGCCCACCATCATACCGTTCCTCTGACACGGCTCCACTTTCTCTGTTCTTGGGCTTTATGAAAGCTCAACACAAAAGTCATCAGAGGATGATGATTATGGGACACATGTGAATAAAAGAAGTTGGTACTGCACTTTTAAGTTTTATCTCTGAGATGAGGAATAGCAGCCCTGGAGAGACAGGGAAGGATATGTATACATGTGTCAGATGCTGGCCCGGGGTGACCAGAGGGGCCTATAAGGACGGCTATCTTTAACCTGTGTTTCTGCCAAGAGTCAACTTCTTCCCTGATACTTCCTGTGGTTTAGGTTCATGAACTTGAAAAATCCAAGAGGGCCCTCGAGCAGCAGGTGGAAGAAATGAGGACCCAGCTGGAGGAGCTAGAGGATGAGCTCCAGGCCACGGAAGATGCCAAGCTGCGCCTGGAGGTCAACATGCAGGCCATGAAGGCCCAGTTCGAGAGGGACTTGCAAACCAGAGATGAGCAGAATGAAGAAAAGAAGCGTCTGCTGATTAAACAGGTAGGTTGAAAGAAGCAACCTACAGAACCAGGACCTGCGCATTCTCCACACCATTCCTGGCTCAAGATCTTGTGTATTTGTGTTCAGGCACATCAGCTAGAAGAAAATTAGATTTTTCAGTCATTTGAGAATTCACTGTAACTGATTTAAATTTCCTATTTCTCAAACAACATCATGACTGCTTACAGTAAGCCAGGTTACTTCTCAACTGAAAAGCCCTCAGTGGAACCTCAAGAGGCTGTGTAGTGAAGTTCAAGTTCTTTGTGGGTACAGCAAAAAAGGACTACATGCCAGACCAGAGGATGCTGCAGGTTTCTACAGGTCACACCACAGGTCGTCTTCTCATCACTCTTAAGAAAATATTTACATTTTTTTATTTTAAAAAGTTGCTAAGCTCCTACAATTCGTGTACTTCTCTGAATATGCATTAAACTTCTAATTTGAAAGTTTTCTTTAAAACTTACCTAACTGGATATTTTGACAGTTCCTTGGAGTCCATGGTAATAAGCCTTGGATTTGAGATATATTTAATTTTGCTTTTTTTTTTTTTTTCATTCTGTTAACATTAGCTCTACTAGTCATTTATTCCTGGATGACAAATTGCCCCAAACTTACTGGCTTATTGAATCAACACTTATAATGTCCCAGTGTCTATGGGTTAGGAATTTGGAGCAGCTCAGTGTGGTGATTCTGACGCCATCAAGATCTGGGCCCAGGTGCATCACCTACTGGCCTGAGCTAGGTAGGAGGAGTGAGTCAAGACACCTTACTCCCGAGTGTGGGAGCCTCAGCGCTAGCTCAGGAACCTCTCCCTAGGCTGCTTGAGTGCCCTGGAGAGAGTCTCCCCAAGAGTGAGAGGTCCAAGAGGGCCGGCCAGCAAGGAGGAAGCTGTGTGCATTTTATGATCCAGTCTCTCAAGTCACACTCAGGTCACTTCCTTTTCATTCATTAGAAAGAAGTCATCGACTCTGGTCCACATGCAATAGATTAAGCTCTAACTTTTTTTTTAAATTTTTTTTTAAATATTTTTTAGTTGTAGATGGACCCAATACCTTTATTTTATTTATTTATTTCTATGTAATGCTGAGGGTCAGACCCAGACCCAGTGCCTCACATGTGCTAGGCAAGTGCTCTATGAGCCACAACCCCAGCCCAGGCTCTGACTCTTGAAGAGGGAGTGTCAAAAAATTTGTAGACACATTTGAAAAAATTTGTAGACACATTTGAAAAAACCACTGTACTTACAACAAATAGAAAGGAAATGGCTATACCTAAGGAGCCTCTTATTATCTCAGGCTAGAGGTATAGACCAGGTCTGTGCAGCATAAAGCTAGCAGGCAAATACCTGTATATTGCATGGAAGCAGCTGCCCCCACCACCAACTCCTGCAAAAGCAGGAGCAGGAGAGGCCTTGTTCTCCCACTTGGAGAGGCTCATGTGAGCCACCTTTCTCCCCAGGCTTCTTGGCCTTACCCAGAACACTTCCTTCCCAGGCTGCCCCCCACCCCACAAGCCACCTGTCCATTCATGGAGAGTCCTTGTTCAAAGCCCCAAACTGTGAGACCACCACCTAAGCCCAAGGCCTCAGGAACTCATGAGCTCAGAACTTAGAACTCAGTGTCTTTGAGTCTAGTCCTCATTTTTAGTTCATCATTGGTGACTGAGGCATTAGGATGCTGTTTAAAAAATAAAGAGCCCTTTTTCTGTCTCCTTCACACAATGGCATGAGTATTGTCCCATACCCATTATATAGTGGAGAATCTTGCAGAAAGAAGGAAAGTCCCAGAGTAAGTGACAGCTGGGGTTTGTTATGGGTCCAGAGTTGTGTCTGCCTCAATCTCCAGCTCACATCTGCCTCCTTTATTTGTCCTTGCTGCACTCTAGAGTTGGCCTTTATTTGGACACTCCTCTGTTGGATACCTTTGATAGCCTGCCGCTTTCCTTGTGTATCAAATGTAGTTTCTGCCTGGGTCTGAAGCCCCCATAATCTGGTTGTGCCCACCTTTGCAGGCCTAATTCCTCCCAGTACTGCCAAACACATGTCCCTACACTGGGCGAGCATGGGCAAGCGTGGCCACCGTGGCCCAGGGACATGATCATGCCCACTGTTCCCCCTAGGTTCCTTAACAAGTAATCTCTGCCCTCTGTGTGTCTGTCCCAGCCTGTTTGTTAAATCACTGTCTCACTTCTCATATCTTTGCATCTTCAGTTAGGCCTTTGCTTCCTCATGCGTCTTCATAGCAATCAGTGGGAACGGTGTGTACTGGGTGCTGCTTACAGATCCTCTGAACTAAACTCAGCTACTGAGGTTTAGTTCTGTTAACAGTAAGGACTGCTGGTAACAGACCACCTCTACCAAGTAACGGAGGTTCCACTCACCCAAGTCGCCAGAGCCCTTAAATGGCAACGGGCTTTTGGCTTCAACCAGCTATAACCAGATGTTGTTCATCAGGTTCGGGAGCTCGAGGCAGAGCTAGAGGATGAGAGAAAACAGCGGGCACTTGCTGTTGCTTCAAAGAAGAAAATGGAGATAGACCTGAAAGACCTTGAAGCTCAAATTGAGGCCGCGAACAAAGCTCGGGATGAAGTGATCAAACAACTTCGCAAACTTCAGGTAAGTGCAGGAGCCGTGGAAGCCTTTGGACAGGTGGTTCTGCTGAGATCAGGGACTTTGTGACCCTTGTTGATTTTACACAAGGACAAACTGAAGAAGGAAAGAAAGATTGCCACGTCCTCCCTGAGCTTGGTGCCCAGACACTTCCACTCAGGAGGCTACACGACTGACCCCTTGGCTGAGGGTTGAGGCAGCAGGGCACAGAGATGGCTCACGTGGACCTGTGTGTCCACAGGATCTGTTTTAAGGCAGCTGGGGATGGAGTCCACAGAAGAAACACACAATTTCTGGGTCATGACTCCTGTGACCCCCAAGTCACCAAGAGAAGGTTGTGTGACTTTCCTTTATTAGTACTGTGAGCATTAATCGTCTTCTGGTCATTTTGGTCATCACTTTGCTACCCAGATGATGTACTTGTTTCACTAACTCAACTGCATAAATTATCTATTTCAATCCACAGTGTGGGCAGGTGTGTGTAGGCCACCCCGTGATGCCAGCAGGAGTGTAGATAGGCACAACTGTGGTGGTGGAAAGTTTCGTTTGACCTTGAGAAATTAGCCTAACAAAGTACAAAGAGATGTTTACGTAAAAATATCTAAGCTGCTGTGTTATTTATGATTTCTGGACTCTGAATTCTAGACCATTGATGCGTATGTCCTATACTACCCCAGTCTTGAGTGCCATAGCTTTGTAGGAAGTTTTGAATTTGGGAAATGTGACTTATCCATCCATCTTTGTTCTTTTGCTAGACTGTTTTGTCTATTCTGGAGGGTTCCTTGCAATTCCCTATAGTAATTAGGATCAGATTGTTAATTTCTACACTCCCCCCACCCTCCCGAAAAAAAAGCAAACTTGGATTTCACGAGTTATTACACAAACTCTGTAGATCAATTCTGGAAGTACTGCCAAACCTAAGTCTTAACCTGTCTTCTAATCCATGAATATGGATGTCTTTCCATTTATTTAGATCTAGCTTTTGTACAATAATATAATTTTGGTGTATATTTCTTTCACGTCTTTTGTTCCATTTATGCCTAAGTATTTGATGCTATTATGAATGTAATCACTTTAATTTTGAATGTTCAAGGTGTACAGAATTGCAGTTGATTTTTTTTTATATTGATCTTATATCCTGCCACATTGCTGAACTTGTTTATTGTAATGGGTTTTTAGTGGATTCTTCAGATTTCTTAAATATAAGATCATATCAGTTTCTTACTGATGCCTTTTATCACAGTTGAGAGAGTTTCCTTCTCTTTGTAGCACACTGAAAATTTTTACAATGAAAAGATATTAGATTTTGTCAAATGTGTCTTCAGTATTTCTTGAGATGATTATATTCATTTTTTATTTTCAAGACAACTTTGTGTTCTTCAGATAAATCACACCTGGACATGGTGTGTATTCCTTTTTCCTGGTTACCAGATTCAGTTTGTCACTATCTTATTGAATATTTTTACATCAGTATCTATAAAAGATTTTAGTCTATAGTTTATATTTACAGTGAGTTTGTGTTAATTTTATTTATTTTTATGTGGTGCTGGGGATCGAACCTAGTGCCTCACACACACTAGGCAAGCGCTCTACTACTGAGCCACAACCCCAGCCCTTTATGTTAATTTTATAAATTGGAAAAAATATCATGTTTAAAAACTAACAATGAAAACTACCCCCAAAACCTTATTTAATCTTAGGCTCAGATGAAAGATTACCAACGTGAATTAGAAGAAGCCCGTGCATCTCGAGACGAGATTTTTGCACAGTCCAAAGAGAGTGAAAAAAAACTCAAGAGTTTGGAAGCAGAAATCCTTCAGTTGCAGGAGGTTTGTCTGTCTTTTATTTATTCAGTTATTCAGCAAATATTTGCTCTTGAAATATCTCCAAGATCAGATAAATATATTTTAGTATCTTTGTAGCTTAATGTAATTTCAGTATCCATTCCTAACAATCATCACGTTGCCTCAGTTTGGGGAAAAGAAAGCAGTCATACTTTGACACTACTCATCAATATTCCTCTACTGGCTAAAGGAAAAAGCTGATTAGGAACTTTTCAACCTACCTGCCAGACCTGTTCCCCTGGGTGAGCAAGGGAGTGGCTCTCACTTATTTCTTTGGTGTTGGGGCTCATTTAGTTCTCACCCTAGCAGCACAGGATTGTCTTTGCACAGAAGCTCTGTTCCTATGATCCTTAAAAGGGGAGAAGTATATTGCACTGAGAGGCAACTGCCTTGTGATCAACAGAGTTGTTCTTTCATTCTTTCTTCCCCCACCCGCTGTGGTATTGGGGATTAGACATAGGGCCTGAGGCTAGGCCAGCTCCAGCCCAACAAATATTCTTTCATTCATCTCTTTACTTAAATTCTCACAAGTGGGGTGGGGAGCAATGAAGTGTTTACATATAATGTGGAATTCTCTCCTTGTAAGGCACGGTTGAACATATACATTTCTTTATAAATGAAGGATGATTACAGTCTATTCAAACCTATAACAATAATAACTTGAAATATTAGTACCAACTTATATGAAGACTAAGGCCCAAGATAAACATATGGCGATGCTGGATAATATCACCGAAAGTAGACTTGAGTTAGCAAGAAAGATAAGGAGTTCTCTAGGTGTCTGGATTGAAGGAACTGAAAACCAGATCAGTACATTGAGCAGCCTAGGAGTTACCCTGAGAGCCTCTTTATTTTGTTACATTGTTTTTTGCTTTAGTTCCTTCATGTTTTGTTTTCATTTTCATTTTGTTTTTTGAGACAAACTCTTGCCTTGACCAGGCTAGCCTTGAACTTGTGATCCTCCTGCCTCAGCCTCCTGAGGAGCTGGGATTACTGGCAAGTGCCCAACTATGGCTTCTTCTTTACTCCGTGAAAATTTAGAAGTCTGATTAAATTTCCAAATGTATGACATTTTTTAGTTGATTTCTAATATTATTATATACAGAGAATAGAAAGAAGAGTTTTTACCAATATTCTTTAAAATTGGATTTATCAATGAGTATTTTAAGTTCTCTGCATTCATCACGGAGTTGACCAGTGATATCCCAAATGCTCATTTCCCTGCAGGTGATGGGACCCATGGAGCCTGTCTCCTGGACAGTTCCTAGGCCATGACCAAGTGTCCAGGCAGTACTCCCTGCACCTTTGTTGTTTTGAAAGCCAGCAGTGTTCATTCCAGACCTTCAGGCAGAGGCCACACACTGCATAGGAAGGAGAGACTGAGCCAGAAAGCCAGCCTGCCCTTCCCTTTCTCTTATACTTTTCCTTCTCTCCAACACCTTTGTCCCTTTAGCATATAGGCCCTGGGGTCTTTTCCATTTTCCTTCGGGTCCATCAGGCTGCCTAAAGCACACCCAGCTGGTAGACAGGAACCCAGTTGAGTATCTAGGACCCAAGAAGACTGAACAAGTAAGAGGCCAGATGGCAGAGCTGTGACTTTCAGCCTTTGGGTTAGGTCCAAAGCATTCTGCCAGCTGCCCTTATATCCTGGACAACTGGCCCTGCCCATATGTGAGGGCCATGTGTGCTAGAATTTGGTCCCCTGGGAGGACCCATCTCCTGTACACAGGCAGTCTTATCTATATGCCAGAGCCTGCAGATGAACTACTATACAGCCCTGCCCCTTACACATCTTCAGGACATGCTCTTGTCAAATATAACACCTTTTAAAAGGGCAGCTCTGGAAAAGGAGGCAGAACCCCAGCTTTCTGCTCTTGATCAACCTTGAAAGACTGGAGCCAATCTCTCCTAGTTTCCTAGTTTTCCTCATGATGAAATTCCCAGATTCTAAGGCTGTGATCTCAGTCTTTACACCGTTGGGGTAAGAATCCTGCCCCTGACTCCTTTCACAGCAAATCATCTTTGCGTGGATGCAGTCCTCTGAGAGCCTGCCACAGAGGCCCAGCTATCCAGCACCTGAGCCCCTGCAGCCACGCTACACTCACCTGCCCACAAGGACCCGTGATCCTTGTGGCACTGCTGCCCTGACATTCACTAGTCTAGTGTACCTGATCACCATATGTACATGTCAAAGATACTTCAAGACCATAACTTGGTGTAGTTCACTTTCCTGTAGGGTTCAGGGTAAAGTTTGTGCTCAGTTAATATTTAAAAATAAAAAAATTTTTTTAAAAGGGCAGGCTTGCCAGGCACAGTGGTGCTCACCTGCATTCCCAGCTCCTCTGTAGGCTGAGGCAAGAGGATCACAAGTTCAAGGCTAGCCTGGTCAAGGCAAGAGTTTGTCTCAAAAAACAAAATGAAAATGAAAACAAAACATGCCAGCCTGGGCAATTTAGTAAGACCATGTCTCAAAAAATAAACACCAGCCTTCAAGGATGATAGGAATACCCACCTCTTATTTGACAGCAAAGCCCCTACGTGGACTAGGACTTCCTCTGTGGGCCTTTTGTTTCTGGCTGTTGAGGCCACACATCACCGGGCTGGCCACGCGTTATCTTCAGCCAGCTTGACAGCTTCCCTTCTCACATCTAAGCTGCAGTTAGAGATGCACGTGGAAAGGCTGGAGCCCGGCTGCCACAGCTCCAGGCACTGTCAGATTTCACATATGAGGATATGGTAATGGCCACCGCCTAAATCAGTCTAAACTTATTCAGGAACTTGCCTCGTCTGAGCGTGCCCGCCGACACGCCGAACAAGAGAGAGATGAACTGGCCGACGAGATCGCCAACAGCGCTTCTGGCAAGTGAGTTTCCAGGAAGCAGGTGGGCAGGGACGGGGGTTTAGAGAGCAGTGGTGCCCACCCCAGCCTGTAGTCCCTGACTTCGGGCATGCAGAGTCACTCACGGGCCTGCTCATCCATTCAGGGTCTAGAAGGATGAGCAGGAAGTGCTGAGCCTGGACAGCGGCAGCCATGGGCACTCACATGCCAGTCCTAATGGCTCATACAGAGGGGTGTCCCTGGGCTGCACTGACCTGGGGTTTGGCAGGCAGGTTCCTTAGACATGACCTTTCTCTGATTCATTTTTCATTAAGAATCACTTTTTCTGAATAAGTGGATTTCTCCATTTGATTACTGTATTGAAGGTACATCATGAGCCTTTCCTAACATGCCATGATGAGGCGCTGGAATTTTATTCTCAGTGCACTGAGGAGCCATTAGGTAGTGTTTAAGTGAGGAAATGCTGGGATCCTGCTGGCATCCCGAAAGCTGACCCTGGCTACAGTCTACAGAGACTGATGGAGAGAGGCAGAGAGGCTGGCAGGCTGCCCAGATCCCAGGAAAAAGACCCCAGGGCTGGGAAGGGAGGCAGGTATGGGCAGGGAAGCGAATCGGGTGGGACTTGTAGGTGGATTTGGGGGTGGGTACAGGAGAGAGAAAGCAATTGGGAGTGATGCTCAGGTCGCCACACAGCAGGGTGGTGGAGTCTCCCAAGTCCTCCCTGCGCTGTGCTGACTGGTGCTGAGTGTCACCTTTCCTCACCCTGGCCAGGTCTGCGCTGCTGGATGAAAAACGGCGTCTGGAAGCGCGGATAGCACAGCTGGAGGAGGAACTTGAAGAGGAGCAGAGCAATATGGAGCTGCTCAACGACCGCTTCCGCAAGACCACTCTGCAGGTAGCCATCTTAGACAGCCATCCCCGGGAGGGGCTGTGCTGCCTCTTGGCAAGAATGACTGAATCCTCCTCTTCTAGGTGGACACGCTGAACACAGAGTTGGCGGCTGAACGCAGTGCCGCCCAGAAGAGTGACAATGCACGCCAGCAACTGGAGCGGCAGAACAAGGAGTTGAAGGCCAAGCTACAGGAGCTGGAGGGTGCTGTCAAGTCCAAGTTCAAGGCTACCATCTCAGCCCTGGAAGCCAAGATTGGGCAGCTAGAAGAGCAGCTTGAGCAGGAAGCCAAGTAAGAGGTTCTTGCTGCCTTCAGCCATAACTCACTGTGTATCTACCACAGAGCAGGCTTCAGGCTCAGTCTGTATCAGACTCCACACAGACATGCACCCTGCCCCGGGTGCTCCCAGTGCAGGGAAACAGGATGATAGGAGTACATGTGACCAGAGTGGCAGATAGAAGGTGCCATGAGCCATGAAAGAAGGGAGAGTTTGGGAGGACACCTGTGAGATGGCACAGGCTGGCCTGCTTGTCAGCCCCTCCTGGATTCACTGTGCCTGTGATTTCCTAGGTACTGTTAAATTTATATCTCTACCCTAAGTCAGTTTCCCAGGTTGGTGGCATCCTGTGAAATATTGCAGTTTGCTGGCAGAGAAGAAAAACAGTTTTTCCCCCCATAGGAAGAGGTTGCTCAATAGTTTCCATTTTGCTATATATTAAAGCATGGTGAAAATTGTTAGGAATTACACCATACAGTCTTGGCAGACATTTATGCAGCTATTAAAATCATAGGCTGCCAGAGCTGGAGACAACCTTCCACTTCACCTCCATGTTAGGGAAATTGAGCCCAGCACCCTCCCAACCCTGTTTCCCAGTACTTCCCACTCCCCTTGAGACTCCACTAGGCTGAAAGAAAACAATTAAGGTCTTGTTTTAGTTGTGATTAGCATAACTTGACCTTTCATCTGACCCCACTGCAATCCATTTTTTCATAGCATTTAAGGAACAAAGAATCTTTTCTGTTTTCCACAAAATCCTCCAAATAAGTTACCTCTCGTCCTTAAGGGACAAAGTCCCATGCAGGAAACATAGCAATTTGTTTGACTTCTAGCCAGTTGAATGCATAGGGTTTTGATGGTCTTTGTTTGCTGCTAAAGCTTCCAGCATCCTAAGTAGGTAGGTGGGTAGATAGTAAATTCTAAATTGAGATGATCACTTAATTGGAATTTTTTTAAATATTTTTTTAATTGTAGATGGACACAATAGCTTCATTTTATGTTTGTTTGTTTATGTGGTGCTGAGGATCAAACCCAGTGCCTCACACATTCAAGGCAAGCGCTCAACCACTGAGCTATAATCACAGCCCACTTAATTGGAATTTTTATCTTTCAGGCAAAAAGGTTAGGTGGTTAGACTGACCAACTAAGGTTTAGGTCTTTCAGTATAACTGATAGGTAGCCTATGTGTGACATTTACTCTTCAAAAGATCACTGAATAAAGTGATCAATACCTGCATGTGCAGAAAAGTATGCTTTTTCTACGTGTCAGCAGTGAGGGCCACACTAAAGATAATTCCTTTTTTGACCAAAAGAAAAATGCTTCAAAGCCATATTAATGGTGTTAGTGTGGGAAGAGGGGTCCATGGGGCATTCCAATATGTCATCATCCAAAGAAAAAGAACTTTTATAATTTCCAGAATTTTAAAACGACTATAATCACTTTTACAGGGAACGAGCAGCTGCCAACAAACTAGTCCGTCGTACTGAGAAGAAGCTCAAGGAAATCTTCATGCAGGTTGAAGATGAGCGTCGACATGCGGATCAGTATAAAGAGCAGGTACAGGAAGCGGGGCAGGATGCGTGTCCGCCTCCCTGGAGGTGCTTCAACAAAGGGCCTGGTGATAAATGAACCAGATGCCACAACGTACTAGCAGAATGAAGAAAAATGCTATTTGAAATTCTTAATTCTAACATTTGCACTACCGCGCCCACGCTGTGTTCCCAGCAAGCTCTCCTGGGGCTAGGGATACAGAGGCGGCAAGATGAGGGGGCAAGAGCAAGTCAGTGAGGCTTTGAGGTGTGAGACCAGACTCAATTTCAAAGTTATCTGATCACCCATTAGAATGTGTACCTTAAGAGTGCAGAGATTTCCCTTAGTTTCACTCATGGTTATCTCCCTGGTGCCTGGACGTCATTGGGCATAGTTGGCAGGCACGGAATACCGTCTGGCTGGAAGGGGATGAAGATGTTGAATGAAAACTGAAAACAAATGCACTATGCAGGCACCGAGTGCTCTTCCTTGTGTGCAGCCAGGTGTCCTAAATGTGGCATGAGTCTGCACCCACTGCAGCCTGGGTGGCTCTGTCCATCTCTCCCCCCTCTGCTGTGATGATGAATCTTATTGCTGCAGACACTGGGCAGGAAGGTGGACAGAGCTGAGGATTTGCTGCCTTTGTCCCCTCTGGACCCTCCCCTTTGGGCGCCCTGCTCATCAGGCACCCCAACTTCTCCTCTTGCCTGCACTCAGAGCTTGGCAATTCTGAGTGGATGTGAGCTGGACCCACAGGTGACAGGCCAGTCCCTGTCAGTTTAGGAGTGAAGGATCCAGTGAGGCGGCTCTTAGTGCTCATGGCCCATCTTCCAAAGTGAATATCAAAGTAGTGCATCTGAAACACCCATGCTTCACCAGAGCTGTGAAAGCGCATGGTGCAGCCTCATGCAGCTGCCAGTTGTTGAAGCTGCTTCTGCATTTTACAAGAAATGCTGAAAGCAGTTCCTTTTCCTAATCCCATGGGTTTACTCAAGTTGAGTAATGACTGAGTCATTTTTCTGCAGGAAGTTCATAGGTGATAAAGCAGTTCATTTTAAATTTTGTTAAGAGTATTCTCTGTAGATACTGGCTTTGCTGAGACTGGCAGCCAAGTTAAAAGCCATAGACCAGCCCCTGAGGGAGTATGTGTGTGTAACTTCATGCAAAGGTATGCACACATGCATATGCTTACAAGGGTCTCTCTTGGAGCTGGCTCACACACATGCGGGGTGCAGAGAGGCTGACACATAATTCATAAGTTTGCTGTCTCGGTTTGTTCACTCCCCCAAGATGGAGAAGGCCAATGCCAGAATGAAGCAGCTTAAGCGGCAGCTGGAGGAAGCTGAGGAGGAAGCTACCCGTGCCAACGCATCTCGACGTAAACTCCAGCGGGAACTGGACGATGCCACTGAGGCCAATGAAGGCCTGAGCCGCGAGGTCAGCACTCTGAAGAACCGGCTGAGGTGAGTCCTGGTGGGGGCACATGAGCTGGCGGGCTGGTAGATGCACACATAGACCATCCTTAGGTAGCCATCCTTCCTCTGAATCACTGCATTCAAGATTTCTGGCCCAGCACAGTAGCACATGCCTATAAACCCAGCAGCTTTGGGAGACTGAGACAGGAGGATCATGAGTTCAAAGCCAGACCCAGCAATGGCAAAGTGCTAAGCAACTCAGTGAGACCCTGTCTCTAAATAAAATACAAAATAGGGCTGGGGAGGTGGCTCAGTAGTTGAGTGCCCCCGAGTTCAATTCCCGGTACCCCCACCCCCCCCCCAAAAAAAGAAAGAAGATTCTGACCATCACATAGTACATGGGAAGGAGAAAAGAGAGATAGATCCACTCATTCTTTGTCACGGCTAGTGGACTGAAGCAACATACCGCAAGGCTGGAGAGCTAGGTCACTTGTCTGCCCATGTCCAGACAACCCCATCCATAAGCGGTCCCGGTCTCCATTCAGAAGCAGAGCAGGAGCTCCCCATAGGAACCGGCACAGTCGGCCCTCAGTGTGTTCCTCCTCTGTGCCAGTGCGAGGACAGTGTGTGGGACAGCTGGAGTTCAGCTTGCTCCCTAGGAAAAGCCAAGGAGTCAGCAACTGGCCTATGAGCACATTTGACTCCTGCCCTGCTGCCAAGAATGGTTTTACAGGATTGTGTTGGGTTTTTTTTTGGTTGAGTGTGGGGAGAGGCAGGTACTGACTGAACCCCAAAAGCACTTTACCACTGAGCTACATCTCCAGTCCTTTTTACATTAAGACTGGTCTAAGTTGCTGAAGCTGGCCTCAAACTTGGAATCCTCCTGCCTCAGCCTCCCAAGTTGCTCAGATTATAGATATGTGCCACCACCCCTGACCTAGTTTTTACATTTTTAAGGATTTGTTAAAAAGAAAGATTTTTGTTATCTGGCCCTTTTATCAAAAATGTTGGTTAGCAGGTAGAGTTTGCTTTAATCCATCTTTCTCACCATTTCCATCAATCTTACATTGAACCAGACCATTCCCAGGTCTCTGAGGACTGTTTCATGTACACTGTGTGTTGCCAGGGTGCCCCTGAGCAGGGACAGTAGGTTGGACAAGCACAAAGCCTCTCCCAGTGGTACCCATCTCCCACAAGGCCATGTGTCCCAAGGACAAGACTCAGCATTGCTGAGGGTGGATCACCGTGACGGTCGCATGTTCTTATGCATCTGCCCATGTGCATCTGCTTTCTCTTTTCCCAGGCGGGGCGGCCCAATCAGTTTTTCCTCAAGCCGATCTGGCCGGCGTCAGCTGCACATTGAAGGAGCTTCCCTGGAGCTGTCAGACGATGACACAGAAAGTAAGACCAGTGATGTCAATGAGACACAGCCGCCACCATCCGAGTAGAGGCACAGGAAGCCAGAGGAGGCAATCCAGTGGGACAGGCAGGAACTCCCCGGCGCCAGCCTGCCCAGGGCATCCTACAGAGTGAGGAATCAGCAAGCTATGGAATTCCTTACGGGAAGATCAACTGTGTCTTAAGGCTTTCCGCCTACACAGACTGTATCCCGCTTCAGATTAGGTACAATTGCTCCCCTTTTTATATATATACATACACAAGACACACACATATTAAACAGATTGTTTCATCGTTGCATCTATTTTCCATATATTCATCAAGAGACCATTTTATAATACATGTTAAGAAAAGAACCCTTTTTAAAGCAAACTCCAGACCCTTCGTTGCCAGTCGCTGGGTCCGGGGCAGCCCCGTGGTCGTTGCTCAGTCGCTCTGCATGCTCTCTGTCAGACAGGTAACTTAGTTCTGTGTTCATGTGGCCCTGACTCCTCGGCCGCATCCAGTCTTAGAACATTGTGGAACCTAAACCGCACTCGTATCTCATTTTCTTCAAATAATGATCACTATTTCAGTGAGCAAACTGTGAAAGGGGCTTCGGAAAGATTAGGAGGGGTGGGTTGGATTGGGGGAAGCCGCATCCATCTGGGGTTACCATACCCATCTCCCACGGGGTGGCTCTGCCCCTCAAGTTGGTGGTGTCCCTGCATCTACTCATGTGAAC
The DNA here is from genome assembly GCF_001458135.2 of Marmota marmota marmota. NCBI lineage: Eukaryota > Metazoa > Chordata > Mammalia > Rodentia > Sciuridae > Marmota > Marmota marmota. The sequence goes on along the minus strand of NW_025999896.1, from coordinate 1,674,097 downwards.
TGTCCTGCCAGGGCTGGTCTGTGCATAAAGAGGGTGGTGGCCACAACACAGCGGAGGCCTCAGGTGGCAGCCATCCAGTGACTTCCAGATGGTCTCCTGAAGCATCTGGCTTGGCCAGTGCCCCCTTCACTTCAGGAACAAGCTGCCATGGCCCCCAAAGGAGCTAGCAGAAGGCCCTCCCTCGCCAGCCAGGCCCTTGTGCTGACTTCAAATTCAGCCGCTGCTTTGAGCCCAAAATGGGAATATTGGTTTTGTGTCCGAGGCTTGTTACAAGTTTGTCAATGAGGTTTTGAGGACCTCGAGAACAGATGCCACCTGCCTGAATGTTGACATGCCCTGGGTGTGAATCCTTCATTTTTCCTTTTCCCTTCGTTTTGGACAGTGTTACAGTGAACACTTAGCATTCTGTTTTTGGTTGATAGTTAAGCAAACTGACATTACAGAAAGTGCCTTAGACACTACAGTACTAAGACAATGTTAAATATATTATTTGCCTCTATAACAATTTAATGTATTAAGTTTTGACTGTGCTTCATATCATGTACCTCTCTAGTCAAAGTGGTATTATAAACATTCAGTGACAACAAATCAGTGTTAATTATAAATCCTTGATCCTCTGCAATGTGCTTGAAAACACAAACCTTTTGGGTTGAAAGCTTTAACATCTGTTAGGAAGAATTTGTCACATGGGTTTGGAATCTTTGATTTCCCCCTGTATGAACTGTACTGGCTGTTGACCACCAGACACCTGACTGCAAATATCTTTTCTTGTATTCCCATATTTCTAGACAATGATTTTTGTAAGACAATAAATTTATTCATTATAGATACTTACGCCTGCTTATTTACTTGGAGGAAAAAGCACCCGTTGAGAATAAACAGACCTCAATAAAGAAGAATAATCATGTGAACATGGAACCTGTTTTCTCACCTTCTGTTCTCAATATCCCATCTGTGACTTGACTGGAAAGGGGTTAGCTACACAGACTTAAAAGATGGTACAAGGTCCACTGGATCTTTCCTCTCCCAGAAATTACTCAATGGTATGCTACATCTCCAGGCAGTCCTGGCTCTTAAGTCCTGTTGTCACCAGTGACCTGCTGTTGTGTGGATAGTTAGGGAGGGAAAGGACACCCGAAGGTGGGGCTGGAGACCCTTCTGCCGAGGAAGCAATTCAGGATGGTTTGGGTCATCAACCAAAGAAGGTAATCACTGGATTAGAGTACTTTAAGAGGTCCAAGAAGTTTCAGGTTGCATCTTCAGACAGGATATACACTGAAAGCACTTTGGGAGTGGATTCAAGTAGCTAAAGTTGGAGAGAAATCCCAGGCAGGCAGATAGGTTTTTGGGGGTTTTGGGCACCAGGGATTGAACTCGGGAGCACGTAACCACCTGAGCCACATCTCCAGCCCTTTTTTTAATTTAAAGTCAGGGTCTTCCTGAGGTGCTTAGGGCCTCACTACATTGCTGAGGCTGGCTTTGAACTCACAATCCTGCCTCAGCCTCCTGAGTCACTAGTATTACAGGCATGTACCGCCACACCTGGCCAAATAAGATTTCTTGCTCCATAATAGTCTTGGCTATTAGTCAAGTGTAAGCCCACACATCAACCTGGTAAGAGGTGCATGTCTAAGCTTCTTAGCAACAGTGAGGACATGAGGAGGTCAAAAGTGCTCCCTTTTGTTCACAAAAGTATTTGGAGTTCCAGTGTTGCAGCTACCTTCTCTCACCCACATCCAATAAATTAGTCCAGGAGTTCATGGACTTATGGGAATTGTTTGTCTCAAAGAATTCTTTCCTGCTGGCTGGCTTGACTCTCCACATCAGCCCACCAGAAGAAACACTCTCCATGGACTGATTCCAGTTCCAGATGCCACAAAGATGCTAACTAGAAGGAACCTTTCTTCATTAAAAGTAAATTCATGGTCTAAGAAAGATAGTTCATAACACCTCTCCCAAGCATTAGGGCACAAGGAAGGTGGACTCTTGAGAGTGCTAGCAAGTCTTAAGAGGCTGACCACCTTTCACCAAGTAGCACAGGTCACCAAGAGGAGGAACCCAACAAGAGGTTTAGGTGGGATGAAACCATGCTGGAGCTTTACCTCAAAGCTTCATGCAAACTAAATGCTCCATCTTTGCTATGTCATAGGCACTGGTTTTTTTTTGTTTGTTTGTTTGTTTGTTTTTATGTGTGTGTGTGTTTTTAATGGTTCTGGGGATTATTTAAACTACTCTGGTAGAGCTAACACCTATCTCTAGCCTGCTGGCTTGATAACACTTGAAAAACTCTGAAGTCTCTAAAGTCTCTATAGCCCACCATAAGTTCTTCCTGTCACCAATTTTCCCCATCCCTGGCAACCCCAATTAAAATGAACTATGGGCCATAAAGCCAAGTTGTTCTGGCCAGCCCTCCTGTGGCGCTGGGTATGACGGTCCCACAGCCCCTTTTCCCTAAGCCAGTGTTGCCAGGAACAGACCTGTCCCTGTCAAGACTGATATGTGTGAGGCACTGGATTTGATTCTCAGCACTACATATCGATAAATAAAGGTCCATTGACAACTAAAAATATATTTAAAAAAAAAAAAAGACTAGTGGAGAAAGCTTTCAAAACCACCCCCTTCCTACCCTCTCAAAACCCAAAAGCCAGAACTGGCCACAGAATGGACTCTGGAAAGGAGAAAGGAGAGGCATAGCTCCTCTTTCTCTAGTTCTGGAGACCTGAGGGGAGGTCCTCTCTGCAGACTGCCTTATCACTCTAAGAGGGATACAATGAAGTCCCTCCCCACCTTTCTGGGGTAATGTGAACCAAGAGCTTTTCCAAATCTTGACTGATTTTTAAAATGTCCTGCTGCAGAAGTCAGCACCAGACCTCGCAGTCCAGTCCATTCCCATCATTTGGGAATCCACCAAACATGCAGTGTCTTGTTCTTGTCAGAAATCTAACATGAAACTATCAAAAGGGCATAGTTACCTGATGATTACATTTTCAGAGCTGGCGTCATCCTACAGTTGCAGTGCGTATGTACCATATGCAAAAAGTGTAAGCATGTCCTTCGACTCCTACTGAGACAGGAAATTCATGTCTGATTCATTACAGCAGTGGGATCTGTTCAGTTTTTCAAAGTAGCCCAATCATGGGCTCCATTCCAACTGACTGGATGTCATGAAGCCTTATTTAAGATTTAATGTGACACTGGGTCTGGGGGAAATCAAGCAGGGTGCTGCCTGCTCCATCATATTGTACTGTGCAGATTATAAAATACCCCGGATCTCATGCATCTCACAATCACTGTCAGCAGGTGGCAGTTGGAATGTGGCTATCACCTGACTTCTGGTAACATCAATATAGCCCAGCACCAAAACTTGCAGAATGCTTATCAGTAGCTTAGAGGAAAATTCTGGAGCCAACAGTGGAACACACTTTTCAAGAATGCTATATCACCAACACTCAGCACAACACACAGGGCAGCACTGCTTGGGGAAACAAGTAATGAAAACAATGGGTCAAATAGTAGTTCAAAAAAATAAAGTAGTTCAGAATGTTGGACTCAGAAGGTGATATTTTATGAATCTCGCCTTTTTCTTTTTGTATATGAATTAAGTGTGATAAGATAGAAATCTGAAGAAGTTTAAAAGCTAATAAATTTATAAGAAGTATAAATGGTGGGCTGGGGCTGGGGCTCAGCGATAGCACACTCTCCTGGCATGTGTGAGGCACTGGGTTCGATCCTTAGCACGACATTAAAATAAAGGCATTCTGTCCATCTACCACTACCAAAAAAAAAAAAAAAAATT
>NW_025999896.1:1669190-1670279 GCF_001458135.2 Marmota marmota marmota | reverse complement strand
CCAAAAAAAAAAAAAAAAATCTTTAAAAAAGAAGTACAGGGCTGGGGCTATAGCTCAGTGGCAGAGCACTTGCCTTACACGTGGGAGGCACTGGGTTCGATCCTTAGCACCACATACAAAAATACACAAATAAAAGCATGCTGTCCACCTACAACTACACACACACACACAAAAAAAAAAAGTACAAATGATAAGCATTTTCATAGTTCTAATTGGAACATTTTTCTTAGTGGTTCGCAAAATATAGGTGTGTCTTCTAAGCCCTGGTGTCTGAGATTCTATGAAATACATAATACTCTCTTCAAGGCCAGGACTCGGGGACCTGGAAAGCAGCAGCTGTTCCTCCTCCTCCTCCTTTTCTATTACTATATTTTTTTAGGTGTAGATGAACTCAATACCTTTATTTTATTTATTTATTCATTCATTCTTTTATTCTTTTATGTGGTGCTGAGGATCAATCTCAGTGCTTCACATGTGTTAGGCAAGGGTTCCACCACTGAGCTACAACCCCAGCCCAGGGAAGCTTCTAACATTTCTCCAGGTATGACTGAGCTGGTCACTGGGCAATCAGGGAGCTACTGCCTTGTGTTGCTACTGCTCGAAAACCTTGAACTCTTCATCACAGAAGGACAATGGATGAAAATCAGTATTCGGCCAATTTTTCAAAAATTAATCTGAGCAACTTAAAGTAAAAAATTTAGAAGCCACAGAGTAAGCCATCTGCATCCTTTGCATTTCAATTTTTCTCCCCTAATAAAGTTGTCATAAGCATGTTCCTGTTTGTGTCCTTCTCCATTGGTCATTTTCAGTCTTGTGTGTAAGCAATGGCTGCACGCTTTCAGGGGCTCATCCTGACCATTCCCTACCAACCAACACTGTATTACAGCCATTGAAACTTGTTTGATTTGTTCTTACCATCACAGAGTATGAAAAGTAGTTTTCATAGCTTATCACATTGTTAGAATGATTCCAGACATACAGAATAGCAAAGAAACCAGTGACACGAAAGTCCACCTCTTCTACATTCCAGTTGACAATGGGATTAACAGTTTTTTCCCTAGTTAAATCAATCACATTTTTTTTTTTTTT
>NW_025999896.1:1572452-1667181 GCF_001458135.2 Marmota marmota marmota | reverse complement strand
TTTTTTTTTTTTTTTTGTGAAATTTATTGTTTCCACATTAAAAGATTTTTTTTTTTTTTGAGGGGAAGTATTTTCTTTTTTTTTTTTTCTTTTTTTTTTAGCCACATGATGATCCTATACAGCTGCCCCAGAGAAGGACACCATCATAAGTCATTAACATGCCATATGAGTTCTGAATAAATAAAAGCTACAAAGCCCAAGTTATATACAAATATCTTAGGCAATAATGTTTACAAACCTATGTACAATAAAACAAATGTAAACAGTAAATGCAGCATGAGAGTAACCAAAGGATGCACAGGGACAACCACTTTTGGTCAGTCTGCCACCAGGAACTGGCACCAGCCAGCCCCCGGAATCAGGCCACTCAATCCTTCCCAATGCAACTGGACGGACCCTCAGAGGATAAAACAAAAATGTTCTGAAGATGGCATTTAACTGAAGGACCAGAAATCTGGTGAGGAAGTTGCCACCCACCTCTGAGGCACATGGACGACGCAGCAGCATGGAAGCTCAGCCCTGTGAGTGCCCAGGCCTGGAGGTTCCTGCCACCTGCCACTCAGAGGGCATCTTGCTGCTTTGGAGGCAAGCCTATGGAATGGTAACTGCTTACATAAAATCAGAAGGTATAGACAATGTTTCCCTAATTCAGTGACCTTCCTGACTCTGCCAGAAACAGTTCAAACTGTGGGGATGAAGTTGGGGGACACATGATCATGAGCACTGAAGATGCATGGGTGGGAGCTCAGGAGAGGGCACATGTAAACCTGATTTGGGGAAAAACTTCTAGAAGATCTGCAATGTCCTAAACACAACTAAATCCTATCAGTACAGCAGAGTGGGGGCTATGAGGCAGGTGTGATGAACGATACTTCTGCATCCAGTAACCAAGTAATACACGTATGTATCACCTTGTGACCCACAAAAGTGCAATCATGTGAAACCAACGGCACTACGGCGAGAAGGAAAAAATAGCCAGTATTGATATCGCGCAGAGTCCTGGGGCTGGGCAGGGCCCAGCAGCCGCCACTACATGCAGCCTGCCCTCTGCCAGCCATGGGGAGGCAGATGGAAGGGCACAGGTCTGGGCCCAGGCACCAAGGGGTGAGGCGTGGGTGTCCTGGGCTGTTGGAGGAGGGCAGGAGCCCCCACCTGGAGGCCGGGCACTCACACACTGAGAGGCAGCATACCCGGAGCTGAAGAAGGGCGCGAAGAGCCCAGACCAGGAGGAGGAGGAGCTGGGTCAAAGCCGTTCACTGCCCTGTGGAGCGACCATGGCAGAGAGAGGGAGGGAAGGGAAAGAGAAAGAGAGACTGTCATTTAAAAGTACTCCACACACAATAAGAAATTCATTTGCTTTCTCTAACTAGTCCTCACCTGGCCTACAGTACAATCCTGACAGCCCAAGGGTGAGTGGCATCCCAAAAAGCATCAGTTGGCCAGATAATTGAGAGTACATTTTTAGTCTGGAATACCCAGACCCACATTGACCCACCTGAGCAACTTCGTCACACTGACCACTGCAGCCACAGTCCTGATTTTTTTCCCCACAGGCCAGATCTAAATGACTGGCAATAGTGAACTAGTTAAATAAATGATTGTATGACAACACAATGAAATATCATACACATTCTTCAAGTTTTTTAATAGCATGGGAAAATATTTAGAATGTACTTAATGCTAAATGGAAAATGCCTATGTTCCATGATCTTAAGAAAACAATATATAACCTAGATTCTACAGTGTTGTGGGTCTTATGTACACAAATAGAGAATGTGTGGATTCTATGTACACATACATTATATATGCACATACATATACATACATGTATTATATATATCACAGAAGTAGAATTTAACAATCATTACCTTTCTTCCCTCTGAATACTAAGTAAATTTTGTTTACTACTTTATACTTAATTATTTTCCAAATCTCTTATAAATAATAAGACAGAAAAAAATAACTTCTTAAAAATTGTTTAGCAAGCAAAGTCAATTGGGTAGGCTTTTCTTTGCAGACTCATACAAGGACCCCAGCCCCCGACAAGCACCAGCCCCCACACCCAGCAAGGTCAAGAGCCCCCAACCCCACCACCTGGCAGCACAGCCACAGGAAGCAGTAAGGAAGGAATGGAGGGAGGGGCCTAAAACCTCTCTCGGGAGGTTACTTCAGCCTTTTCTGTCCTGAAAAACTTCCAAAGAGAATCTGTCCCACTAGCAACTGTGGGGAGACAGCCAACTGCAAGGGGCTGCACTGCGCCACACCTGCCTACCACTACCCTCCACTTGCTTATAGAATGGGTCCAGGAGCTGACCCAGGGAGCTGGAGAGAGAAGGAAGGGGTGGGAGGTGTTACAAATTCCTCCCAAAGACTACAGTTTTTCATCCTCTGAAGAAGCAACTATAATCTCAGAGAAACAGGCATATAGAGACTTGACAAAGAACCTGTGACTACTCTGAAGCAACAGAGTTTGTATCTCAAGAAAAACACAACCCAGCAAGCACATGCCTGTAATCCCAGTGGCTTGGAAGGCTGAGGAAGGAGGATTGCAAGTTCAAAGCCAGCCTCAGCAATGGCAAGGTGCTAAACAACTCAGTGAGACCCTGTCTCTAAATAAAATACAAAATAGGGCTGAGGATGTGGCTCAGTGGTTGAGTGCCCCTGAGTTCAATCCTCAGTACCCCCCCCACTAAAAAAAATCAAACACATTTGGAATCTGAAATCAAGCCACACACAAAAGAAACTAAGAACAATGGATGGGAAGCTCCGATGAACGTGACTTCACCCTGTTGTATAATGTTCTACTTCAGTGATAGACAGCCTGAATTTTCCCTTTTCTTTTTGGGATAAGGGAAGTCTGATTTTTGAGCTTCATCACTTAAAAACTTTAAATCATCTTTCCTCATTCTCCTCCCAAGATTACATGCCTATGTTGTCACTGAGGCTGGGGGCCACATCCTATGTCATTGTAGCACTCATCTAATAAGGCCATCTGTCATTTGTCTGGTTAGTCTCAGTATCCCCGATTCCTGGCTCCTCCCAGAAACCTCAAGAAGAACAAGACAAAAGGCCTCAGTTTCCAACATGTGACTTAGTTTCCTGGCATCACAAATCACTGTGATGGGCCAGCTTTACTACAGATAGCCACCAAAACTCAGCAGAGAGGGAGCACTGTGGGTTGCCAAGAAGAATCTGGCACCTGGTCTATAGGACACACAAAAGCAACAACCACGAGAATGGGTCCTTGCAGGTTTGGAGGTAGGTTTCCAGCATTTTAAAGTTAGATGGACTTTTAAAGAAATATCAAGTTTATCTCCATTTTATAGAGCTAAGGAAACCAAACAGAAGGTATAATCAAGCTCACCCAGTGAGTTGTGCGGAAGCTGGGCCACAACCTGCCTCCACATGCCCAGGGCACTAGCCCTTACCAGCCTCCTTTGGTCAGAAGCCACTCAACAGTCATCAGCAAGCAGTCACTTTGGTGCTCCCAGTGCACAAAAACTCTACGGGGAAAAATATGCAGTACAATCCAGGATAAAAGGGCAAACTGGAACTAGGTAAGTAACTTCTCCAAGTAGAACTCTTGACTTGAAGGTGGGTGGAGTACAGAAAAGAGGACAATCTGCCAGGGTCTCAGCATCTCTCTTCTGAGTCAAATCCCATCAAAATGGACAACTATAATACACTGATAAACATATTTGGGGAAAAAATGGGAAATTAGAACCAGAGGAAGAACACTGATCCTATAGGTAGGATTTTCAGTCAGGTGAGGTCCCTCCGGGGAACTACAAAGGAGAAAGGATCCCAAGAGAAAAATCGCCTCCATATACATCAGAAATAGCAAAAGAGTCAAAGGGAAACGTCCCAGTGGACCACACAGCACTCAAAAGAAGAACAGGAAGGGATGGAAGGACAGATCTGGGAATCAACTATCCAGGCTGGGCACAGTGGCTCATACCTATAATTCCAGTGACTAGGGAGACTGAGGCAGGAGGATCACAAGTAAGAGGCCAGCCATGGTAACTTAGCAAGACCCTCAGCAACTCGGCAAGACCCTGTCTTAAAATAAAAAAATAAAAAGGAGCCTGGGGATGTAGCTCATTGGTGCAGTGTCCTTGGATTCAATCTCCAGTACCAAAAAGAAAAGGTTCCCAACCTATGAAATTTATGATTTTACACAGCGTCTAGTTAAGGAGTCTGAAAAACTGAGACTAAGAAAAGGTGCTACAGTCAGTTGTAAAATGGCAACGTAGTAGTAAAAAGGGGAAATGAGCTAATGCATGTTTAGAATAAATCTAACAACAGAGATAAAGGAGGGAAACTCTTAAATCTGCCAAAGAAGGAGGTCAGCACACCTGAGAAGTCAGCTTGAGCTAATTCAGAAAAGCAGGAAGCACACTCAAGGGCCTGAGTCACCCTATTTCAATGCATAAACTGAAGCTCTGAGCAGCTCCAATTCTTCACCTGCATTGTGCAAACTGAAATGCAATTTTGAAACTAAGGCAGATCTTATACATGCATCCCATCTGCCATTCTAGTTTAATCTGGGAACACAAAAGCAAGCACACAGGCAAAGGAGTTCATAATTACTTATGCCTGATTTAAGAAAAGCAATTGGAGAACAGAAGGAGCTCTATCCCTCTAAAGACAGTCCAGTGTGATGGGCCACCATGCCTATCTACTGAAGTTTTATTTCATATGGCTGAGATAGTAATAATGGAGCAATGGTATTTAGTCAAGTAAAATAGGATCTCGAAAGCTCTCTCATGGGCTGTAAGTTGGTTAGAGCTGAATCAGCCCCATGCAGTTAGTAAAACCAGTTTGTTAATGTGTCTTCCACCACACACCATGATTAAGAAATAGGGAAAGAGCACAGCAAACAAATTCAGTTACCCATGAACAACGTGGGAAATATGACTTTTTCTTGCCTAATAAAAAAAAAAAGGAAAAAACATTAAATAGTAATGCAAATACTATTTTCACATTGTGCTCTAAAATTAGTCTATGCCCACCTACATGAAGCCAAAAAGAAAAGAGACTGGTTTGCAAAAATAGAGTAAGTGATATATAGGAAACTAAATCAAATTTATGGAGAAAAAAGTTTTGGAGCAAATTCAACTTACTATATCACATACAAATTTTGTATCCTTTTAGATGGGGACATGAAGGACTTTAAGGTGGGGGTGGGAAGAACCAGCACAAGAAGGCAGAGCAGCCTGCATTTGAAGAACTGGCAGAGAGATCCCAGACTAGGTAAAATCTTGATTCCAAAAAATCCTCAATCAGGGTTTACAAAATACTTCTCGCTCCTGTAAAGCAATGTACCCAGTTCAGGGATAGTTTCATGTGGTAGGGTGTCATTGCATCTGCTACAAGGGGTGAGAAGGTGGGGTGAACCTAATCACCCCGCCACACAAACTTACAAATAACTCCTCCCCCAAAAAACCCTACTACAGGTCTCAAGGCATACTGGTGAGCTACAACGATCACTATAGCCTCCTCAGGGGCAAGGAGTAGGACAGGCAAATTCTGGAGCCTAGGGCTTTTTAAAAAAGGAGCCTGTTCAAGATGATAAAACTATAAACCATACTTCTACACTTCTATAAAGATTAATTTCCCTTTTTTTCACTCTGCCAGATTTACTAATGGATCTGGGAATTGAGATATTTCCCTCCTTTCCTTTTGCAGCAGGTACATGCCATCTTGGTTTTTGTGTGTCCATAAGGTCAGCAGAAGAAAGACTGGAGATACAAAGGTAGGCAGCCTGAGGCTGAGGCTGAGGCAGGAGGACTGTGAGTTCAAACCCAGCCTCAGCAACTTAACAAGGGCCTAAGCAATTCAGTGAGACCCTGTCTCTAAAAAAAACACAAAAAAAGGCTGGGGATATGGCCAAAGCAGAGCATTAATGAAGTGAACACAGCAAACCCACAGATCACTCAAGCAACAGTCGGTTAGTATTGCAGTGTACATATACAATCCATTTGTCAAATAATCCCAACACTTGATTGAATAAGGGGCAGCCCACAAAAGCATATTTCTCTTTTGGTAGAAATAATACAATATAAAATTCATATAATTTAAAACCAAAACCAAGTACCACCTGGAACTAGTTCTATTGGGAAGTACCTTTCCCAGTTCAGTCCAGGAAACAATGCCTACACTGCATCTAGCCTGCTTCCTGGGGGCGGGGGCTCCGGCAGAGAGCCCAAGGCCACTCCAGCTTTCAGCCTACTTTGGATCCCCTACATTTCCCCAAGAATGGGTTCATCTCTGGGCAATTGCTCCTCTATGACCAGAGGCAAATGAAAGGCAGGAGCAAAGAGCCTGAACAGATCGCGTTATCCCTCCCTCCCTGTTGTGACCATCCTGAGGCACTTCACACACAAAGGCACCTGTCCAACCAATCCAGTTCTGGGTCTTCCCTGTTCTCATGTCACAAGATACCTGAGGCCCACCAAAATATATGCTTGCAGACAGAGATTAACAACTACTCTACTGGAGGTAATTAGAAGTTGCAGGAGAAAATAATTAGACCTTATTTCCAATGCTCTTGAAGACTTCCCTTAAACTTTCTCCTTATAAATTGAGGGAAATGGTTACTCTTGTGTGAAATAAATAAATAAATATTCCATGTATCATTCATTATAGTATAAACACAGGGGTAACTCCCCAAGTTTTCCTGAAACTCCTAAACCTAAGGAAAATTAATTTTATACTTACCCCACCAAAGAAACTACAAAAGTTAGAAAAGAGTTCTGATTTATATATTTATATTTTTCAATGTATTTTTAAAAGAATATCTACGAAATGTATATACTTCAGGGCAGAATTCTCTTAAGGCACAGAGATAAAACAACACTACTATGGACAGTAAGGATGAAAAATAAGATCCTTTTAAAAATAGGTTGTGTATCAAATTGGTCCTCTGTAAACATTCTGTAATTATTGAAGATAGCAGAAAACATAAGCTCTTTAAGAAATTGTGAAAATTTCTAGAGTTGTGCCTGCATTTCTTCCACACAAAAAAACAAGGAAGAACTGTCTTCAGGACTCAAAGCAGAGACAATGACAAGGGATCATGGGTACCTCAGCTGCTTGTTACAGTAACAGCTACCTAAAGTAAAATGGTCAGTATTCCTAGGCCACAGGCCCTAACTAGTTTCCCATATTAAGGCATGCCCATAATAGAAGGATAGTCATGCAATGTTTTTTAAAAAATCAGGTAGAACAATATGTAATGACATGGAAAGATACAGGCAATGTAAGTCATGATAAAAATGATACAGAGCAACATTTAAAGTATAATCCTGTGTGTGTTGCAAAAAACTTACAGCAGATGCATAAAAATGATTTTGCATGCCTAAGAATAACTCTAAGGAATGCAAAAAAAATAGTATAGCAGAAAATAGCACTTTTAAGTTCACAAACTTATATACCAACTGAATTCTTTTATTAATAATATACCTCTGCCTTCAATCTTAAGACAATTTTTTTTTAAATCCTCCCAAAAAAAGTCTCCACTTTATACAGAAGTTGTATCTCCTAAAATGAATTTGATCCAGTGTCTAATAATTCTGGATTTTATATTTTTCTAAAATTTTCAGATAAGGGATTTTCTCAAGAAGTTTGGATGTATTCATTTCTATCCTTTAAAAAGATTCGCCAAGTGAGTCATAGGCCATAAAACGTGGAGAACTGGGACCACAGCTAGCCCTACAGAATCACCCAAGCCCAGCACTGCTGCCTTCAAGGGTCTGCTCCCAGAACAGAAGCTGCACACTCCAGGCACCAGAGGCACAGACTCCACAGAGACCAGAAGACAACAGATTTCTGTCTTCCAGGATTTGAATAAGAATTGGCTTTGGGTTTATCAAACTGAGTGTATGTTCTCAAGACTCATAATCTGTTGACTTTTTCTGCAACATTACTACTCCAAAACTGATCACTTAAAAAATCCAGGACTTACCCTTTGTCAAAGAAAGACGTGTGCCCTGATCGAGAGAACTTTGTGCCATTGCTATTCATCACTCCACAGTTCACATTCCCTGAAATATAGGATTTTCGTGATGCTTGGTCCTTTGCAAAATTCCTGCAAGCTGCTAATTTGGATTCTAAAGCCTATGAAAGGAAGAAAGAATGATTTGGTTGTCAAAACAGGAGATGTAGAGAAAATTTTGCATTTCAAACTATATCTATTTCAAGCTTCAGCCTTTGCTCTCCTGGTTGATAATGGTGGTTTAGTTAAGCCTTTCTAATAGAAAGAGGAAACACTTATATGGACTCTCTTTCTAAAGAGCCCAGAGTATTTATTCCTGTCAGTCTTATTGAGGGATACAGACACAATTCCCACCTGACAACTAAGAAAAATGTGGCACAGTAGGTACAGACAGATCCCAGGTCTCTTGACCCCATCCATTATCTGTATTGGTTGAAGTGAGATGTGTGTGTGTTGGGAGCAAGCACTATAAAGAATCCAAAAATATAACTTGAGAATGTTTTTAATGCAGCCAATTCTTTGTATAGGTTCTTCTGTCCGGTTTTTCCAATGCATCAGAATGGATGCAAAAGCATTTACAACAACCTCAGAAGAAATTAAAAGTCATTTTATTTCTGAGAGCACATTGTTTAACTGATACTCTTTGTCTATAATTTAATAACTCACCTGAAAATAATACTGGCCCTTTAGCATTTACTTCTAAATTGAGTATTTTTACTTTGCACCTGTCATAGCACCTAGCAAGCGTCAGGCTCTACCAACTAACAAACTACATGACGAGAATTAAAGTTTCTCATCTATTTCCACATATGCAGATATCACCAACTTCCTCCTTCCCATCAACACTCTGACCAAATCAAATACCACTCCCCAAAAAGGAAAATATAATCCATGGCCAAAACAAAAGGGACAAAATATACAGTCCACTCCTGTCATCCATGACACTAAAAGACTAGAAATGCACAGATAAATTAAATCCGAAGATAACGTATACTTCTGAGAATCCACTTGGATGTCCTACTCCTAAAATTTCAATAAGACTGCTTAGGAAACAGCAGTAAAAACTTCCTGAAAATTTTTTTCTCCTCCCTCCTTCCTATGACAAAAAGTATAATGAGCTAGTAAAATAATGACAGAAAGGAGAAGAAAGGTAATGACATTATAAGATAAGCTGAGTGAAAATCATTTACTGACTTGTAAATATACACATCCACAGTAGACACTGAAAGTCATGAATTCCCTATATTCAGTGAACACACTTGTCTATTCATTCAAATTATTTTCTGAGCATCTGCCACATGGCAGGCACAAGTTTTGTTTGAGGCATCAGTGACACACACAAGCGCGAGCACTGGGGTCTTTTCAAGGGAAAAGGATAATCTAGAGGCTAAGATTCAGATGTCATCCACACCCAGCGATGGATAAATTCATGGTTGTGAATTATAAAATCAGAAAACCAAGGATGGAACTCTTAGCAGAACCAGAAAGGGCAGGCAAAGACCCAACAAGATGACTAAGAAAACTGGGCAAAAAGGTGTGAGCAGCCATTAAACAATGTCAGGGAAGCAGAGGAAAGAGGACATTTCAGGGAGAAAAAAAAGCAGGTCAGCATTGAATGTTTCAAACAAAATTAGAACAGCACACACTGGCTTGACAGCACTGAGATCACCAGTGTGCAGGTTTAGTGGATTGAGCAGGGAACAGAGCCCAGACCAGAATGTCTAGGGAGTTTGTGCATGGTCAAAATGCTAACAATAAATGTAGACAGGCTTTCAAAAGGCTTGGCTGTGAAGTGAAGAGAGAAGGGTGAGGCTAAAGAGACATGCAGTGTAAAAGGAATGAAGAGCTGCTTTATTTTTGCTTTTAAAGATTTAAAAAAACAAATTATGTAAGGGGCTGAGAGTGCAGGTCAGTGGTAGGGTATGTGCTTAGCATACACAAGGCCCTGGGTTCAACTGCTAAATAGTAATATGTGATACCAAAAATAGTAATAACCAAAATAACCACACCAAAAATAGTAATATGTGATACATAAACATTACACATAAAGATTATAGTATGTGTATAATACATATCACAGAATATACAAATATTACATATGGAGAAGTAAAGATTAAAAAGGTTGAAAAGAATGGAATCCAAAGCACATATGGATAATACTAGCCACTGGCAGCAATCTGACACTTTTACCACTGAGACAAAAAGGAAGAATGGCTACAGAGGTAATGACAGGAGGGAAATAACAGAAGGCAAGAGAAGAAATTAAGTTTAAATCAGATGGCCTTGATTTTCTCTGTGAAGAGATAGTGGATAACAGGAATGGAGTGTTAGCCTATAAGAGTGGGGACAGCACAAATGAAATATGCATGAAAGCTCTCACAGGGACTGGTGGATAACTGCACACCAAAAGTTTTAGTGATATCTTAGAAGACAGACTGTTGGCTAAATAGGTAAACCATGTAAAGACTCCAAATTAAACTTTCATCACCACTTCCGAATAAATTATATGAAAGCAAAACAAAAAAGGAACAAAGAAAATTAACCACTTCTGAATAAATTACATAAAAGCAAATCAAAAAAGGAACAAAGAAAATTAATTCAAGTGGCAGGTAGAACCAACCAAGAGTATGATGGAGACAAAGTCTAGGATGACAGTGGCACAACAGCACTAGAAGTACATCAAGGCATTCAGCAGAGTGTGAATGAGAAGTTGGAAGATAAAGAGAGATCACAAAGAAAGCATGTTTCTTCAACCACAAAAAAGAAAGGTAATTCTAAGTGCTAGGAAAAGAAAACTTGGCATACAAGTCAGCTAAGATACAAATATGCTATGATTTTGAGTAAACAATAAACAAAATGTTTGAAACATCTATTGAGTGGCACAAATACCATGGGCCCAACTCCTCCTCTATGATTATGCAGTAAATGTCATACATGGGCATCAGAATGTAAAGTCTATTTGACTACTTTTTTTTTTTTTTTAATTTTTATACCCTTATTTTATTTATTTCTTACGTGGTGCTGAGGATTGAACCCAGGGCCTTGCACATGCTAGGCGAGTGCTCTACCACTGAGCCACAACCCCAGACCCCCTATTTGACTACTTTTTAATCAGAACCAAGAGAGAGCTCAAGAAGGGGCAGTGGAGCAGGAAGAGAGAGAGGAGGAGAGATTAGGGAGTTGAGATAGAGTCTAGTAATTCCGAAACAGAGGCTTAAAAAGTTATTTAGGGTTAAGGCTGTACCTCAGTAGTACGGCATGTGTTTACTATGTATGACACCCTGGGTTTGATCCCCAGCACCATATTGAAAAAAAGAACTGGGTATGGTGGGCACACACCTGTAATCCCAGCACCTGGGAGACTGAGATAGGAGGATCGCAAGTTCAAAGTCAGCCTCAGCAATGGCAAGGCACTAAGCAACTCAGTGAGACCCTGTCTCTAAGTAAAATACAAAATAGGGCTGGGGATATGGCTCAGTGGCCAAGTGCCCCCTAAGTTCAATCCCCCCACCCCCAAAAGAGAGAGAGAGTTATTTAATAACAGATGAATAAAAAATGAAAATGAAATGGGAAGTGGTAGGTTAAATTATTTTGTTGTTGTTTCAAGGTGATTAAATCAAGATGAAGACAAACAAATCATTTTAAGCTATAAGGGTGTACACAACTCTTATGAAAAGGAGAGTTAAAACATGGTCATCTTGGCATCTCTGGAATGAAGAAACATTAGGGCTGGGATTGTAGCTTAGTGGTAGAATACTTGCCTAGCACAGATGAGGCACTGGGTTTGATCCTCACCACCACATAGAAATAAAGAAATAAAATAAAGGTATTGTGTCCATCTATAACTAAAAAAAAAACTTTTTTTAAAAGATTAATCTATGTACTACATGAATGATTCATGCACATTTCTCTTTATTGTAATAACTTTAAAATGAGAGAAAATCAGACAGTTTGAAAATAATTCATTTTTTGAGTCAAAAAAGGCAAACATCGGACATTGTGTGTTGGCCTCCTATTTCTTCTTTAAAGTATAATGCAATTTCTAATTTTTCCAGAAAATTTTTTACACAAAAATAAGTGAAGGGGTGGTGTGGACGGTAGAAGTTTTAAGAGTTGGTTACTGAAAATGAGTGATAAAAGTCACTGAGAGAAATGAAAAAGAAAGTTAATGCTAGAAATGGGAATGTTATAGTAATGACATCAATCCACATGGTCCTATAACTGTTTCCAGTAATCCAACTGTTTAGGTGTTCCAGATTGCAGCCCTTTATGATCAAAGAGAACAAGAAGTCAACAGCCACAGAATAAGTGAACTGTGTCATAACAGAGGAGTAGAAAGAAAAGGAAAGCAAGAGATGGCTGATAAAGACAAATACAACAATACATAAACAAATCAGTACTCCTGGTAAAGTCAAATGGTAGGCATTAAACAGAATTTTTAAAAAAAAACAAAAAAAAAAACGAATAAGAAGCCAGACATGCCAGCACACACCCGTAGTCCCAGCTACTGGGGAGGCTAAAGTAGAGGATCACTTGAGCCCTGGAATTTAAAGCCTGAGCATCATAGCAAGAATGCCTCAAAACAGACAACTGATTAAGCAGAAAAACTAGTTTAATATTTCAAAAACCAAACTGTTATGGAACACAAGGTTAGAGCTAAAGAGAATGGACTAAAGTTAAGGTGGTTCCAAGAGCAATAAGATAGAAACAAAGAGTAGTAATGCCACAAGCCAAATGTCAACATCCCACAAAATAAAAGATGAGGGAATGACCAGGAAAATGGAAAACAAGGATTAGAGGGTGGTCAAAGACACTTAGAGGCTTCACAGTAAGTATCTTAAACAGAGACAGAGATGTCATGCTATAAACACAGCAGTAGGGAACTCAAAGATCACCCGAGTGGTAACCTCAAAGCTCAGGCCCTTCTGCAGAGGCACCAAAAGCCCAGCACTGGTCTCTACTAGTCACTGGATGCCTTTGCTTCTCAACTTTATTGTTACAGATTTTTTTACCACACGAAAGTATCCTTTTATTCCTCCTTCACTTCCAATTAAGAAACAACTCAATCCTACTGTGCAATGGCAACACCTAGTGATAAAATAATTAAATGCTTACCCCTACTTTCCGTAAGAGATCCCCCACGATGTTTAGTGCTGATATCCTAGCAGAAGGAGTTAGTGGACTGGTTCCAAAACCATTTGGTATAGCTAAAGAAAAAGAGAGTGATGACATTAGCAATTCCCTTTACGTTTGGGTTTTGTTGTTGCAACAACAGAGTACACTCTCCAAAGAAAATCAATATACTATTTCCAACTAACCCTTTCTCTTATGTACATGTATCTCTGAGTGTAACATTTATCTTTTAAACTTTATTTTGGCCAGGGACAGGAGAAACCTTTGGCTTCCCCATCTCAGTGATCTAAAAAATATTCCCCATATTTTCCCTCAGTAGTTTTCTAAATCTTTTTTAACATTTAGATCATTTGAAGGTTAGGGGGATGGTTCAGTGGAGAGTATTATAGCATGCACAAGGCCCTGGGTTTTAATCTCCAGCACAGCGGGCAGAAGGAACCTAGATCATTCAATGCACCTGTAATTTATGGCTGCCTGAGACATAATGTAGAGGGGGCTGGGGATATAGCTCAGTTGCTACAGTGCTTGCCTCACATGCACAAGGCCCTGGGTTCAATCTGAGCACCACAAAAAAAAAAAAAAAAAAAAAAAAGCAACAGCAGCAATGAAAAGCCAGGCACAGTGGCATATGCTATAATCCCAGTGACTCCAGAGGCAGAAGCAGAAGGATGGTCAGCCTCAATAACTTAGCCTATTTTATTTTTTATTTTGAGACAGGAACTTGCTGACAACAAGATCCTGTCTCAAAATAAAAAATAAAATAGGCTGGGGCCAGGAATGGTGACACATGCCTATAATCCCTGCAAGTTGGCAGCTAAGGCAAGACAAAAGCAAGTTCAAGGCCAGCCTCAGCAAACTTAAGTGAAATCCTGTCTCAAAATAAAAAATAAAAAAGGGCTGGGAATATGGTTCAGTGGTTAAGCACCCCTGGGTTTAGTGCCTAGTACCCCAAAAAAAAAGAAAAAAGTGATTTTCAACTTTCAAATGAATTGATTTTTGAATAAATTTTAAATATGTTTTTATTATTGATGATGTTGATAAACAATGTAAGAAGGTCCTTAGTCATTGCCAGAGGGAGCAAAAAGGTACCGACTTATGTAAAAAATGAGCTTGTATATTACGACCAACAAAACCTTCATTTTCTTTGACACTTATAAGAATTTCTTCCTGGAGGCCTGGGGTTGTGGCTCAGTGGTAGAGTGCTTGCCTGGCATGCATGAGGCACTGGATTCAAACCTCAGCACCACATAAAAAAATAATTAATTAATTAAAGTATTGTGTCCATTTAACACTAAATAAAATTTTTTTTAAAAATTTATTCTTAGGAAATCAAAGATGCTCCTAAATATTATGTATGAGGATCCTAATCATAGCACAATTTACAGTGGGAAAAAATAGTCACCAATAAAGAACTTCTTAAAATATAACTGTAATAAAATAGTATAGCATTTTTAAAAATATTTTTAGTTGTAGATGGACACAATGCCTTTATTATTTGATTTATTTTTATGTGGTACTGAGGATGGCGAACCCAGTGCCTCACAGGTGCGAGACTAGCGCTCTACCACTGAGCCACAACCCCAGTTTCTATATAACATTTTTTAAAAATCTATTTTATATAATTTATTAATGGTACAAATATAGAATTCCCTATGTAGAATTCTCTGTTAAAGGCAAATGTTAAGGAGTGAAAAAAATACACTTGTGTGTATCTGATTGGATGTGTGGAAGATAAGTGACAGGAACTATAAAAAGGGAAAAAATAGATATGCATAGTCATAGAAAAGAATAGAAAGAAATATGCCAAACTCTTAGTGGATTCCCTCCAAATAAAGGGATTGGTACGATCTTCATCTTCTTCAAGATACTCTGCATTCTACTAAAAAAGGGGAGAAGGGAAACTATTTTGAGGAAAATATATATTAACTATATGTATAATAAGTATACAATAGTGTGTACATATTTAGTGCTGTGTGCATAACAAAATTATTTAGGCATAAATAGTAAGAAGACCAGGTATGCTGGCGCATGCCTATAATCCCAGCAGCTCAAGATGCTGAGGCAGGAGAATCAAAGTAAGCCGCAGCAACTTAGCAAGAACCTATGCAACTCAGTGAGTCCCTGTTTCAAAATAAAATATAAAAAAGGGCTGGGATATGGCTCAGTGGTTAAGTGCCCCTGGGTTCAATCCCAAAAACAAAAAACAAAACAAAACAAAAAAGTAGTACGTAAAAACCCAAAACAAACCAAGCAATATATGTACAGTGGTAATAATTAAAGCTTTGAAAAACAGACCAGGATTTCAGTCCTAGCTGACGAGCTATACTGCCTTGGAAAAACTCAAATTCTCTGTGCCTCAGTCTTCTCCTCCTTAAAATAGGGAAAATCTACCTCTTAGCATTGAGGACATAGGTATTAAGAAAATAAACAGATTAAAAGCATTCAGGGCAACTTAAAAGAAGGTGAGGGCTGGAGACTAGCTCGCCCATAGAGTACTTGCCTAAGTGAAGCCCTAGGCTCAACTATCAGCAAAAAAAAAAAAAAATATTAACATAGAAAAAAAGAGGTTGACTCCTTAGCTTACTAGACAGCAAAGTAATAGACAAACATCCTCTAAATTATAAATCTTACCTCTTGCTTCATCCTTTAACCTCTGTACAGAAACCAACAAGGATTCCTTTTCATCGAGTTCACTTTCTAAAAATGCATTTCGTTCAATGGCCTGATTTAGCCTTTGTTCAAAGTCTTCCAGTGAAACTATTGTTGCCCTTAAAAAAAAATAGTGCCCATGAATTTAATAAACAACTGTACAAATTGCTATTATAAAAAGAAACAGTTTATCTCCCACCATTTCTGACCTAGCCAGTCTGGGCCAGTTCAAAGAGAATGATCTCAACCCATTTAACAAACATTAACACAAACCTAATCTGAGCCCCTCCCACTCTATGCTCCGACCTTCATCCCTAACCTTCTCCAGTCTTCTGCCTTAATTCCTCATCACCTGGATTATTCTTTAATAACCTTTGTGCCTCCTCCCCAACTTTCAATTCCTCAGTATTATCTTCTCAAAACCTGATATTACTCTTTTGTTTAAAAAATTAAAAAAACAAAACAAAACACAAGGTTCTTCACAACCTGGCCCCAACCACATTTAACCACTCTATCACATTCAGCAAAACTGTGTCAAGACAACTCAATCAAAGTGAAACTAGTAATACCCAAAGCACCTTCCTACCTCTCTACCTTTGCATCTGTCCCTTCACCTGTTTAACTTCTCTCCTCCTTATAGACTCCAATATCTGCAAAGGCTTTCCTGGTTCCCACAGGTACTCTGCTGCTCCCACCTCTGTACAACCAGAGCAGCCTATACACTCTTTTTGCCACAGTATTTGCCACAGTGAATGTTCTTATCTGTCAGCCCCAAGGATAGTAACTTGCTAAGCTGTTATTCCACAATATTAGCATTATGTCAATCATTTAAGAGCCACTTGGTAAATATTAAGTAATACCTTACAATAACTGTAAAGTAACAGGCATTAAGTCTGGAATGGTTAAGAAATAACTAATTACAGAGGCACGGAAATTTGGCAATAGTAATAGCAAACCACCATAGGTCGTTAAGGCAAAGTCACTGGTCAGCATTCAAACAGAAGAGAATGAAAAGAACTATAAACGTAAAGAGAGATCCACAGGGAAATAACTGCAAAATTCAGGTAGAAGACATGAGGACCTACAGAAAGCATGGTAGTGTTTTATAGAGAAGAAATGGCAGAATGCATGAGACATGCCTTGAAAAACAAGAAGGATCAACAACAGTGCATGGAGAAAGAAAAAGAAAAAATTAAAAGAAAAGTTTGGGAGGATGTTATCTGGGAAGACAAGGATTTGGGGTGCCTTTTAATCCAACAAAACACCAAAAGGAAATGCTCTGAGATTAAGATCTAGGTGAGAGGGTGAGCCTAATGATACAGATTTCCAACTTTGGTTATTCTCACAAAACACACATCATCATTTACCTCTTTGCTCGCTCCAGGTCATCATTGGCCTGTTCCAGCTCTCTCACATATTTATGCAACTGCTCTTTAATAGCCCGGGTCTGACTTAAATCATCTTCTAATACTGAGACCTGCTTGTAGCTCTGTGCATACTGATGTTCTAGTTTTTCCTGAAGGTATAGATATAGAGAAGAAGGAATAGGTCATTAATATATAGTCTCCTTTAAAGGATGTAACCCAAGTTAAGGAGGGAGGAACAAGGAATCACAATCTGTTGACTGTGCTCCTCTCCTTTTTACAGTATTTTAAAAATAACTAAATATTCTATTCTATGTGTTTTAACTCACATAAAATTAAGTCAACCATTCTCCTCTCATAAAGATCTAATAATGATCTCTGAAAAGAAGTAAAATAATGAAACCTTGGCCTCAACATTCCCAGACTTAGTAGGGGAGCGTCTGGGTTCTCAAGCTGAATGCAACTCAGTGCAAACAGTAGCAGACTGCCATCAGAGTCTAGATTCCCTACCCCTTATTTGTCTCCCCACCTTTCCCAAATCACCCACTCCCTACAGAAATACTCCTAAGCATATAGTTATGGCAGGTGGTGAAGAGCAGAGAAAGGGGTCAACCTTTTTATGCCTGAAAATTCCTATTCAGAAGGGAAACTTTAACACAAATTAAACTCCAAAATGAAGGGGCTATGAACAATAATGAAATAAATGCACATTTCATATAAATAAAATTTTAAAGTACTGTACTATAAGGCAAATGATTTGTCAAGTAATCAGGCAGCTTTTGAAAACTAGAGGAACTTTAATATAACCAGGAACGTTACAACTAGAAAACTGAGCGCCATTAAGTTTCTAAGTGAACTTCTAAACACTGATCCACCTTCCTTTGGTTCTATGAAAGAAAATATTTTATTCAAAAATTCACTTGAAGCCTTTTTTATATCTTTGTTGCCTCTCTCTGCTACACAGACTTGAAAAATATACTTCTCATTTTAATAAAACCCAGTACCATCAGACACCAGCTTCTCCTGCCACAATTACCTTTAACGCCTCCACTTCATATTTCAGTCTTTGGTTATCAGCTTGCAGGTCTCTGTTTCTTTGTTCAGCCTGTACTAATTGTGCCTCCAACTCTGCTTCTAATTCTCTGCTTCCCTCCTGGAATTCAACTAGCTCATCACGAGCTTCCTGGAAGCTAATGAGAATAAAGCAGGAAAGATGAGTAATAATAGGAACTACAGGATCATAGTGAAGATAATGATACACCCCAATTCAATAATTTTTGCCTGAAAATTAATGTTCTCATAAAATATGCTAAACAATAAAGACAATCTGGTCTATATTTCTTATCTATATATTCAGAGTTCAATGAAAATGAGTTATAAACCCCAAAAAGACTCACAAATCAGTAATTAAAATATTTATAAAAAGTCTACATAGTTTAATAACATTAGATTTTCCTCCATAGAAATTAAAGGAAGGGGGCAGGGAAGGAATCTTTATTTACACTAGAGTAACTAAAATTACCTTCAATTCTGTCCAGTGGTAATCACAAATACTCTCATATCACAATAGAGTTGTTATAGATTTCTTTCTTTTTTGCAGTGGTGGGACTGAACCCAGAGGCCTCACACATGCTAGGCAAGCACTCTACCACAGAGTCATGTCCCCAACCCCAGATATCTCTAAATATCATTTATTCTCACTACCAATTCAAAATTAGGTATTATATACCCCCAAATCTTTATTACTTAATGCAGTAACATAGCACAAATTAGTTTAATATTTAGATGACTGTTTTTAATATAATTGGTTTCCTCTGTATTTCTATCATTTAATTTTATGCATTTAAAAACATTCTGAGAAGAGATTGATAGGCTTCAAAGCCATCTGCAACACAAAAAAAGGTAAAGAGCCCCTGATGACCTTCTATCTCCACTGATACAATAGAGTAGCTAGCTGGAGTGATACCAGTGAAAGCACAATAAGGTTTGATAACATTTAATAAATTCTGTTAACCAAACTAGGAAAATGTATAAATACTTTGGAAAGATTCTACTTTTTTAAAAAAGCAATTTTAGACCAGTTTTGGTGCTGAAAAGTTATTATCCATAAGTTTTTCTAAACAAGTAAATTAACTGAAATTTTATAAAATGCTCCATAGCCCTGAAGTTCATCCCTAACACCCTCAAAGCCTGCCTATCTCCAGACACTAATAATGCATGCCTGAAAAGAACCAGAGTCTAAGAATCTTCATGTGAGCAAACGACACACACACAGCAGGCCAAAGATGGCCCACTCTAATAAATACAACTGGAGGTGACCCATCTTAAATCACAAAATCACAAATGACACTCTTTTCCTACTATTTTTAATAATTAGAACAATATAAAAATTTACAGCATTTTAGTACTATTTAAATGCAAGCAATGTTATGGCTATTTCTAGAATCATATATCTAAATCTGATACTCTAAATTTAGATTAATGTTTTTTAAAAAATGCACAAGCTAGATATGGTGTGTTCCAAATGTCCTCCCCTATTTTTAGTGTACTTTTCAACTTTACCTTTGTTTATACTTCAAGGAAAGTTCCTTCCAATAAGCAGTTTCCTCCTTTAAACTTGAAAAATCTGGTATATCTTCACCATCCATGATCAAGAAAGCCTATAAAATATTAAAGACAAACTGTTGTAAAGTTAAAGAGAGAACATAAAAATCTAACCAAAAGTATAAAATCTGGGGCAACACAAAATCTGTAGCATCTTGGAGCTAAATATGAAATATTCTAGGAACAGTTAACTCATTAGTATTACTCAAGTACATGCCCCACTTCACTGCCCCACTCAGGGGGCAGTGATAAGGTCTTGATAGGAGATAAAATCAACAAAGTCCTTTGGCACAAAGCCAGTGAGGCACTTTCAATTGCAGCACTGGGTTCTAGGTTACTTGGCCCCATCCTGCACACAGAGTTCCAGCAGTTGGGTTATGGTCAACTAGTCTTCTGGGAATCAGGTAATAAAAGTAAGCACAATGTCAGAGACTCTGCTACTGCATGCCCTTCCCTGTTGTATAATTGCATCAAAACACCTGCTTTGGAGCATTTCATGCCAGGTGACACTGCCAGAAGATGGGTAATAATTTACTACTTCCAAATTTCTAAAACCTTCCTATTATATTCCCTCCCCTAATGCTGGAGATTGAACCCACGGCCTCACACTTGCTAGGCAAGTCCCCCTATTAATTATCTTTTAAGTCCAAAGCTTCTTCCAAAGTCCAGTCATCTCAATCTTCAATTATCATTTGTCTTGGTTTTTCTCCCAAGACACTGGGGGAAGGGGGTAACCTATTTATTTAACCCTGCTGTTGGATCGGCTAAACACCCAATTCATAGTCAGGCCAGATGGAATACCAAAAAATGTTAGGTCTACTCTAGATTCATGCCTAGGGTTTCCTACAACCTCCTCCCTAAGCATTCCACTTTATATTTCAGTAATGCCATTCAAAATTGTCTTATCACACCATGCTATTTCAGGCGTGGATGTATTCTCTACCTGAAATGTTTCTCCATTCCTTGCATTTGGAAAGCTCCTATTTTTCCTTAAAATCCAGCTTTCATCTTTTCCAGACTTTCTTGCCCTCATCCAAAGAGCATTAAAATCTCCTGTACTCTTAGGTGCCTCTATCCCACACACATACTTTCAATGATAGCAATGTATTTGCTAACAGCTTTATGGCTCCTATTAGTCTGTGCATTGTCCTTATTTATTTCTGTCCCCGCACAATATCTGCACAATTTGAGAAAATGCTCAATAATATTTACTGAATTAAAACATAATTGATTCAACCTAACACATACTGGGCAGCAAGAACTCAAAACTAGCTTTAAAACTAAATTAATAAACCCCTGGAGACGTAGATAACTTGGAGTTCATTTAACACAATCCACTTGTGAAGATATGGCAAGAACTCAGTCACAGATAAGAATATAGAACTCTAGGGACCAGGGTTGTAGCGCAGTGGTAGAGAGCACTTGCCTAGCACAATGTGAGGCACTGGGTTCAATCCTCAGTACCACATAAAAAAAAATAAACTAAATAAAGGTACTGTGTCCGTCTACAACTAAAAATCTCTTTAAAAAAAAAAAAAGACAAATTGCAAAACGACCCAAATATTAAAAACAACAAAAAAGAACACAGAACTCCAACTTCAGGGTGAGTACACCAAAGAGGGATGCGTATGGTTTTTAATAGAACAGAAGTATAAAGTAACTTTATATGTTAAGTTTAATTCCTTTGAGGCCTATTGCAAATTTTTCTTTCTTAATCAAGTCTTGCCTGATCACACCATTTATTATTACCTTAACATCTGTTAGACAATCTCATAATTACCTTAAGTTACCAATTATCTTAAATCAGCTTGTAAGTGCTTTGAAAGAGATGGATCCTTAACACATCTTGTTTCCCTTTCAGGGCACTAAGACTAGCACCCTGCTCAGAGAAAGCACTGAACACTTTCAAAAATTAACTGAATGCCTACTATAATCGTCAGATATTGTTAAGCACTGGATAAATACTTATTGACCAAACACACCCTCCTCTAATGTGATTATTTCTTTACTAGGACACATCTGTCTGAACTATTCCACTCTTGGAGGTGCCATTATAGCGTGGCAGCCCTTTAAAATGTTAACCCCACAAGGCTGGAGTCCTGTTGAGTCTGGATTCTAACATTCCAATTCTGCCACTAATTTACTTAAACAGTTTGATCTCTTAGGCCTCAGTTTTTTCATCTAATGAGGATTTGGACTATACTAAACTGACTTATAATTATGTCACTATACACTGTATGTACACTGATTAGTAAATAATACTAATTTTATAATCCTGTCCCTTCATCAAAGTTCCAAATTCCCACTTCACCTTCTCAAATATAGAGGTAATCTTATTTGTAGTTAATTTGCAGTAAGATATGACTAAGGACAAGTTTCATCCAGAAGCAAGGACAAGGTTCATCCAGAAGCAAGAGGGAGCTACATTTCAAAAGACCCAAAGAACTCACAGCCATTGTCATGTGCTACCAATAACTCCTCAGAGTCATTGCCTAAGTCTCCTGAAAGGGAGGAACCCATTTTAACAATCCAAATGAAGACAATTATAGGACACAAGATCTTTCCCCTAAATGCCCTAAAAATTGTGATAACATTTTAAATCCAACCCTAAAGAAACTGATTATAGAATGGCAATTACCAAGAATACAAGCAACAATAAATGCTGGCAAGGATGTGGGAGAAAAGATACATTGCTGGTGGGCCTGCAAATTGGTGCAACTACTATGGAAAGTAGTATGGAGATTCCTCAGAAAACATGGAATGGGATTACCATTTGACCCAGTTATCCCACTTCTAGGTTTATACCCAAAGAACTTAAAATCACCATACTACAGTGACACAGCCACATCAATGTTTATAGCAGCTCAATTCACAATAGCTAAACTATGGAACCAACCTAGGTGCCCTTCAACAGATGAATGGATAAAGAAATTGTGGTATGTATACACAATGGAATATCACTCAGCCTTAAAGAAGAATGATAGCATGGCATTTGCAGGTAAATGGATGGAAATGGAGAGAAATAAGCCAATCCCAAAGAACCAACAGTATCTCTGATATGCAGATGCTAATTCACAATAAGGGGGGGTTGGAGAATAGAGGTACTTTGGACTAGACAGAAGGGAGTAAAGGGAAGGGAGAGGGTACAGGGATAGGAATGATAGTAGAACGAATTGAACATTATGACCCTATGTGCATATATAATTATACAACCTGTATAACTCTATATCACGTACAACCTGAAGAACGAGAAGTTATACTCCATTTATGTATGATGGTCAAAATGCATTCTACTTTCATGTATAACTAATTAGAACAAATTTTTTAAAAAGATGTGCCCAATTTAAAAAAAAAAAAAGAAGAAGAAGAAGAAGAAGGAGCTGATTATAAGTTCATGGGCACTGGTTCCTGCATTTGGATATAAGTTACCATTTGAACTCTGGCAACTGAGTGTTAATGAGCAATTCAAATGTTCAGTTTCTGGTACACAATCCAATAAATCATGGTTTTGCAAAATGTTATGAAGACCAGGGATGACATAGGAAGCAATGTTCAACTACTATCAACTCTGCATTCCACAAGAAACAGTTGAAGAGAAATGAAAGGTTAAGTCTCTCTAGTTCCTTGATGGCAAAACCTGCCTTGTTTATAAATCCATCCACATCACCAGAAACATGGAACCCAGAAGAATCTCAATAAACATTACTTGAATTGACTTAT
This sequence comes from Marmota marmota marmota, assembly GCF_001458135.2. NCBI lineage: Eukaryota > Metazoa > Chordata > Mammalia > Rodentia > Sciuridae > Marmota > Marmota marmota. The sequence goes on along the minus strand of NW_025999896.1, from coordinate 1,643,715 downwards.
AATCTCTCTTTCATTATTCCCTCTTTCCTTTAAAAGTATCACTTTCCTTTATTAACATCTGTATTCCTCTTTCAGGGACAGAGTAAGCAAAGACTTGTGGCTAGTTTATTTCTACCTCACAAAATGTACCACCATGTATTAACCCAAGAGTATAAAACCTATCATTCTCAGTTGTACAAAATTATCAGTCTGATGCATGCCAAGTTACAGTCAGTCACTTATGTAGGTAGCACATCAAAGAAGAAGGAGCTGATGGAACTTATCAGGGAAAATCTTAAGGAAATAACTGCATACCAGTGGCCTCAATTATCACCCAGCTTAGTAGTTTTAAATATAAATGGATAATAGAGAACCACCAAACAAATGGAAAAATACAGTAGCATGAACAAGTAAATCCTAGAACCTACTGAAACTGAGAGGAAAGAGAATTCAGGAAACAGAATTTTTTTCTGATAAAAGAACTCAGGAGGATTACCCCCCATATAAGTCCTGAGATGGGTGGGGGGTTTTATTTATTTTATTTATTATTTTAAAGGTTGGGGGAGAAAACCTGACCTGGTCAGCATAGAGTATAGTACACAGTGGCTCCAACCAGGACTGCAATGAAGAGAAGTCCCAGGATGAAAGCCTAGTCCACATCAGGCCCAGAGAGCAGCTCAAATAGGATTGGCTCTGAGAAAAATAGAGAATCCCACAGAATAGACAGCATGCCTGAGAAACTGGATAAATCTGAGATTGTGATGAAGGCACATTACTCTGCCACCTATTAGAAAAAGAACAACTGAAAACCTGGTGGGGGTGGGGGGAATAACATAATGTGATCCTTGCTGGACACAGTGGCACATGCCTGCAATCCCAGTGGCTTGAGAGGCTGAGACAGGAGGATGGCAAATTCAAAGCCAGCCTCAGCAATGGCAAGGTGCTAAGCAACTCAGTTCATTGAGACCCTGTAACTTTATAGCCAATAACAACCTTTCCATTTTTTGGTCTTGAATTTGTGGTAAGTTTCTTACCTTGCTGTTTTAAGGCTCAACGTCTTGGCAAACAAGTTGCATTCTCTTTTTTATGCCATTTCTCATTTTTTAGACTTTGGTGATAATAATTCTTAGTGTTGGTCTTCTCAAAGTGAGTATTTCTTGTCTTTTTAGCCTATAATCATGCAGTAGTCACCTTAGTCCTTAAACATTCTCACTGTCATGCTTTAGATTATCCTTAGATCACATATAAACTGTACAGAGCTGAATGAATAGTGCTACTTCAGCATTCAACATTTTATTGGCTAGCAGGATAATTTTCTTTTGAATATTCAGTACTCTTTCTGTTATTATGCAGCACTTGACAATACTGCTGCTGACTGTGTGGCCCATGAACCAGTGTCCTTATGGAAGTTTCTCATGACTGTCAGATGCTACTTTGGCATCTAACATCTATTTGAATGTACTATATTTGAATGTGGAACCAATCATTCTACAAATAAGATCAGGATTGTTTTCGTCTATAAATGTTTTTCAAATACCCACTTCAAACATTTCAGTGGTGAGGGAGGGTTTTTTGGTTGTTTCTAACCCATGTACTGTATAGAAGAACCTACTGGCAGTTACTGCTTTGAAGAGGGCTTAGTTAACTATTGATCCCTGGAGGACAGCACTGTTTACACCTCTGGGTCCAGTGCTATGAAGTATCTATTTGTCTCTGGCTTTTGGTTCTTGAACAGAAACATATTCTTAACATAACTATCAACTTTTCTAACCTATGTTCCCTGATGACAGGTTTTAAATAGCCATTTGCTTGAAAGTTTTTGAGAATCTAGGTTTAGCTCTGACATCCCCTTCGTCCAACTACTTTGGTATATTAAATAATTCCAGCAAAGTTATTATATGCTTTTACTTCATACATGCTTAATTTTCTTGCTGAATCTTATGTGGGCTTAATGTTGACCCCAATTTTTTTTAATGAACAGGCTACTTTCATAACTTGCTTCTTGGCCCTTCAAACTGTATTATACCTTATGCCAGATATCTTACTACTAAAATAACCATCACCTTTTCTAGAACAAACCAATTAAAAATATTTAACCAATAATAAGTCATGGGAGCAGCATAGCACAGTGGTTAAGAGACAAAACCCTGAAGCCAAGCTGCCTGAGTTTGAAATCAGGCTCCTCTACTTACTAATTGGGTGACCTTAGGCTAGTTACCAACTACTCAGTGCCCCATTTCCTAACCTGTAAAATAGGGGTGGGTAATTAGTAAAATGACGTTGTTATGACAATTAAATGGGTTAACATTTGTAAAATACTTGGAATACAGCCTGGCACACAGTAAACAGCATAAAGACTCATTAAATTATAAAAAACTATAATTCAACAGTGGACCTTTGAAGTTTAACCACAAAGTAAACAGGCTTTTCAGAATTTAAAACATGCAAATGATTCCTTAATATTAATTATTTCAGGGAGCTATACTCATATTCCTGTGATACCATCACTACTAAAAATATTTCTAAAACTTCTTTTGGAATAGGCTTTATGAGCCAGGTTAAGAACTAAGCAAAAAAGTTCCATGGTCGCATCTCTTTACTTACTGCTTTCCAATTAGTACAATTCAGCTTGACTCTAATTTTATCATCAGACTTACCCTTTTAAGTACCAGATTCTTTACAAAAAACAAATGCGCTACCACTGCAGATATTCACAAGACTGTTTTCAGGGGCTTAAAAGACAGTGTGTTCAGTTTGCCTCAAGTTACATTGGGAGGATATGTTCACTGTCATCTGAAACTATGTAATTGGAGATATTAAGGGTACAGAAAGTTAGCCAATATAAAAAAAAAAAAAAAAAACACTGCTAAAAAATTACTGGAACAGTACATCTATAATTTTCTGACATTGAAATGAAGGCAAATAATTGGGTATTCTTTGTTTCCCTTCCCTTAATACTGTGTCTTTCACGGGTAGGATAAGAAAATTATAACTTTTACATCGGGCATATCATACCCTATATGACCTTCAGATACCTAACAACTCACTTGGGTTTTAAACAGCCTATCTAAAATGCCTTGTTTACAAGAACACTACTCTTTGTATAATGGTAAAAAAATCTATTTTATATGATACTGTATTCTTGTTAACAACTGTTAAGAGTGAAGTGTTCTTTGGCAAACACACACCCCCACCCCCGTAGATAATACACACCGAGTTTTACTTCTCCCAAAGGTGACATTTACAGATTTTTTTTAATTTTTCAAAGCCAGTCATTATAAGGTGTCTCTTTTGGTTGCATGAGAAGCAATTTTAAGCTTGAGTAATCAACTTTATCTTAGTATGGTTTAAAATGAAAATAAAAAGTTTTGTAGAGGTCATGAAAGTAAGAATTAAGTTTTAATTAAGGTTTCTACTTATTTCAAATGATCTTTTTTCCAACTTCAACCTAAGAAACAATAAGCTACAGGTTCAGAAGATTTAGCTCCTTCTGTCTGAATCAGGTCAATCTCTAACAACAAAACAAGGGTTTTTTTGTTTTTATTCTTGTTCTTTATGTGCTCCAATTTTAAGTAACAATACTTTTAATAATAGTTCTGAACAGATACCACTCATTTACTGTCCCTTTGTTTCTCTACTGTATGACTTAATGCTGCATTTTGCTCCATCAACTTCAGGATTTAGCAAAGTCATAACCCAATCCCTTTTTAAGTGCACTGAAAGCAACATAATTTATCAGACAAAATAACCAGCCACCCATGAATAAGCTTCAGAGTAAGATTTTCTTTTCTCATAACTGAATAATTTTTATTTTAGGTAATTCTGCTCAAAAATAGCTGAAAAAATCATTTTCTAGGTTTTGGTATATTTTTGACAAGTCAAGTTTTTCTGCCTTGCCTTCTAGCTGAGACGGGTCTAAAAAATCTCCCAAAAAGAAATCCAGAACCTGAACCCTAGAAATGTAAACTCTGATTCAAGCTACGTCTCTCACCAGTTGGCTAAACCCAAGTATAAATCACTTACTTGCCCCCCAACTGGGCTCAATTTCCCCATCCAGAAAATGAAAATAACAGCAACCGTCACAAGATCAGCGTTCAAAGCTGATAGCAACGTAGTGAAATGCGTGAAGGAACTATAGGAATGGAATCAAATAACCATCAGTGAAAGAACCTTCACTTTCTTGGCACTTAAAGGGTTACCGTCGCTTACTAGAAAAAAAAAAAAAAAAAAAGGAAGAGAACACAAACAACCTGAACCGGTTGGTGACACTTTGCTGAACTCCGAGGGGGGTGATTAGCAGTTTGGGGCGGGGAGTCACCGGAATGCCAATCTGAGACCTACGTGGGCTGCTCCCGCTCTCGCCCCCCGCAGGACAGAGGCGCTGAGAGATCAAAATTCAACCAGGCTCCCAACAACCACAACCTCACAGCAGAAAGAAATTTGGGCAGGGGAGGGCAAAGAGCGCTGCTGCCACCTCGACTGTGCCACCCTTGCGCCACCAGCGCCCTGGCCCACGGTGCCACGTCCCGGCCTCCGTCCCCACCCTAGGACGCGGGCACATCTTCTGGAAGCCACCGGATTCTCTCCCTTGCAGGCGCCCCTGGTGGGCCACACCTCGGACCAGGGCAGGGAGGGGACAGTTACAGCGGTTGGTACAGTTGCCCCACGGACTGGCCGCCCCAGAACCAAGCCCTGGCCCGGTCCGGCGGAGCCTCAGATACAGCTCCCGAGCCGGTCAGGCTCCCCAGGGGAAGGCCTCGGCGCCGCCTGCCTGGCTCCGGCCCCTCGGAGCAGCCCCGCACAGCAGACTCACCTCCAATATGTCAACAGCGCATGTTCGCCGCCGCTCGACCGACGTCTCTGCACCGCTGGCCTGGCCAGGCCCGCCCAGCCGCTCAGCTCCGCTCCCCTCGGCAGCCCTGAGCTCCACTCCACGCACCTCCGCGCCCGGCTCCTCCCCGACACGTCAGGGTCTGCCTGGGTGTCCGAGCCATTCTGTGACGCACGGGGGCGGAGTTCGGAGCATGCGCAGGAGTATACAGGCGTGCTGGGCGGGGCTGTGGCAAGGCTGGCGTCAAAGGGGGCGGCCCGATCCCAGCGCGCTGACGTCAAGTCGTCGGTTCCTGCTGCGCAGGCGCTTTCGCACCCTGTGAGTGGTGGGTTTTAGGGCGCTGCGGTTTCCAGAGACTGTGTTACTGGGGAAAATGGTTCCCTAGGGAACTGAGAGGGTAACAGGGCGGAGCAGGTTCTAGCTCAGAAAGGGAACACATAAAGATGAACAACTGCTCAAGAAGTGGAAGCTTAAAGGAAGAAAGCCGTTTAAAAACAACTTTAGGAACTTTTGCTGTACCATGTATAATGCAATTCAAATTTTAATGCTCTTAGGATTGGTTTTGTGGGATTTCTGGAATCAATAAAAACATGTAAAATACACCTCAAGGTGAGAGCAAGTTGAGCCTAGGAGGCCCAGTTATATAAGGGAGACGGACGTAAACAGAATCAATGTAAGAGGGATTATAAGAAGTATCCAAATAAGTGAAGATGAAAGAAAGGGTTAAAGAGGTTTGTGGGAAGGATAGCACCTTGAACTGGACTCTGAAGGATATAGGGCTGAAACAAGTGATAATAGTAACGCACTATTGTTGCACGGTTTGTATATACTAGCAATTGTGCTAAGCAGTCAGCATTATTTAATCAACTCAATGACCCCATGAGATAGGTACCTTATTCCCATTTTACAAATGAGGAAACAGACTCAGCAAGATGAAGCTGCCCAAGGCCAACTAGAAAGAGGAGCATTCAAAACTCAAGTTCACCCAGACTGAATTTTTAAACTCCAGAAAATACTATTTTCCATTACTATACTGCCGAGGAAATATTAATAATACCATTTGCTGGGCTAGATCTAAGTGCTTTACATACGTCACCGCTCTCAATCCTCAAAACAGGCTGCAGTTATTACCCTCATTTTAAATATTGTAAAATGAGACCCAGAATTTCTGAAGTTTAAACCCAGAAAGTTCTTATTCCCAAGGCCAGTGACCTAGGACATTTTGGAAGCTCACTCAGTTTCTGGGGCTCTGCTTCCCTAGCTGAAGTTCTGCTCTGGCTGATGAGATCACCAGGCAGGGAGGTGATTAATGAAGGCTTTCCTGCAGTCCTGGTGCCAAGGCAGAACAGTCCCACCCCAAGAGGAAAAAATAAAGGCTACAGCTTTTGTCCCTGCCTCCTGGCTGAGGTGGTAGGAAATGCACTGAGTCACCTAATGGCAGGTTAGGCCCCTCAGAAAATGTTGGCGTCATCTTGCAAGCCACGGTCACTCCCACATAGCCTGGACCTAGAACGACCAGTGTTTATTAGGATGGATGTGTTGATACCATCTTAGTGAATGGGCATTGTGTGGCAAAGCTCTCAAGAGTCTTGCACTGATCTCCTTCCTCCAGGCTGGTTGATATTTTTCTGTGGGAGATGCGCCCTGGGGCAGAAGATGGTAAATAACATTCAGAACCTTTGCCCCACCCCCTACTTCCAATATGCCAAATCCAAGAAAATAAAGTACAAAGGAAGATGGAAGGCAGCCTCAAAAGGAAGAAGTTTAAAAATCAGCCTTGTGAAGGTGGTAAAGGTAAATGAGGGTTGTCCCACCCTTCTACCTTCACAAACCATTAAGAAGTGTTTGCTGAGGTCTTCCTAGCATTGAGCCAAATGTCACAGTCCTGAGAACATGCACAATCATCTCACTACCTTTACAGCCACAGACTCTGAGATACAGGAATCAGAGACCAATGGAGACTGACCATGTCATAGGGAAGGTATGGGATACAAGACCAAACTTTAGCTAATGAGGATGCTGGACTGTGGCCACATCACATACTTATAAAAGGTGATACAGTGCACATGGATCTGCTATGAAAACTCTGAGGAGATGAGATGAATTTAACCTTCCATTGGATCACATGAATAAAACATCTCAAAATCAGGGCCTTGATTCAACCTAATCTATGTTTCCTTGGCCAGCATTTTTTGCTAAGTGTTAAGGGCATAGATAAAGCTGGGCAAGGGACACTCAATGGCTAGCTGGTTGCCAAGGTCTTCTCTATATGCCTACCAGATGTTCTACCACCACCTCCATTTTTTATATGTCTAAATCCCAAACAGCATCCTTTGCTTCCATTGAAATTTCCAAAACAATTTTTATTTCTATCAATGGTGCTATTATTCTCTCAGTCACTGAGGCACAAAGTTCTCCTCAAATCGCCCTTAATTATCTACTCCCCCTTCCCCCCACCACCTTTCATCTCATGTGTTCACCAAGCCACAATGACTTCCCCTTCAAAAACTCTCTCAAATCCATTCATTTCCCAGTTCCTTCCTCCTGTATCTTCCTGAGTCTAAAGTCTCCTATTTATCCATACCTTCTTTCCCAAATTTTTCTCCAGGGAATTTTTTCTTGTTCCAGCCCAGGAAGCCACAGATAGCCATCAGAATAGTGTTTCTAAAATCCCGTGGTATGAAGAGCATCCCTAGGTCTAGAACTTCTTTTAGCATCTTAATTTTGTGATAAAGTACTACTTATATAGTCTGGCATTCAGGGTCCCCAAAGCAACTCAAACCCACTTTTGCAATCTACATTCTACAGCTCACCTATGTGGTTCTAACCAGAGATGGAAGGTTCCTTTCCTCTCTGGGCTTATGACAGGCCCAGAGTCAATATGACATTGACTCCCACTTCACCACGCACTATGGCTGCTCCCTGGGCTTGGCCAGTCACTTATCCTTCAGCCTTTTGAAGACTTACTCATATGCTAACTCTTCCAGAAAGGATTCCTGACCTTCCTATTCAAAACCACAAAGTGAGCACTCCTTCCTCTGAACCCAAGTGGAGACCTTCATACTTCACAGAAGACCTTTTGGACAAGGAGGTTTCTCCCCCAAGAAACCAAAACCCACTGAGTGCAGGGAGTTGTTGATTGTCCTAATATCCCCTCAGCAAAAATAGGCCCTTTGCAAACATGCATTTAATATGCTCCAATGAAGCGAAAGAATGAATCAATGATTTGGTGGCTCAAACTTGAAATGCAAGACTGACAGAACTTTCTAGACAATTCCCCCAAATCCTGGGGGTGGGGGTGGGGGTGGGGCAATAAATTTTAACTTATGTGAAAGGCTGAACTCTGGTGATTCCAGACTATAAAAAGGAAGTGGGATTTGGGTCATAAGCAATTATATCTTTTCTAGAGCCCAAATCTTAAATCCTAAAGCACCTACAGCACCTGTAGTCCCCAACACAGTTGTTTTTGTAACATTAAAAATAATAATAATTATGATAGTTATTTTGAATATTAAAAAAAAAAGTTTACTTGAAGACCAGCATGGTAGTGCATTCCTATAATCCTAGTAATCAGGAGGCTAAGGCAAGAGGATCACAAGTTAAAAGGCCAGCTTTGGCACCTTCGTGAAACCTTGTCTCAAAATAAAAAAAATAAAAAGGTCTGGGGATGTAGATCAGTGTTAGAGCACTCTGAGTTAAATCCTTAGTACACACCCTCCGAGTACACACACAAATACACATACACACTTAGACCTTGAGATAAGAAGTGATTTTAGAAAAAAAAAATCTGTCATTCACAGCTATAAATTTAGTGCTTGCTAGAGGCATTGTTCTAAACTTTTGAAGATTCAACCATAACTTTAAAAGGCACTTCTCCTCCCCACCCACAGAGATTGTCTAATGGTGAAGGCAGACAATAAGCAAATAGACAAATTTATTCTGTTGGGTCAATTTATTCTTCTTGTGTCAAGAAAAATAACCAAGGTCAAAGAACAAGATGAGGCAAAGATTGCTTCCTGAGTGAAAATAGGGCTTAATGTTCATGGGATTTTTTTTTCCTCTCTCAAGTTGTCAAGGCCCTTTTTAATAAAGGCCTGCAATAGAGATTTGAAACTAAAGACGAACATAACAAATATATGCAGATGCCTTAAATAGACATAGTTTTTCATCATAGTGCCAGCCATAGAGCAGGCATTCAATATATATTGGTTGGAATAATGACTGGCTAGACAGTCTAAAAAATACTAGAACCTTTAGGTGGGTGATAAATTTCCCCTTCCAGATTTTGATTGGCAGCCAGTTCATGTCTGATTCAGAAATTTCCACTTCTAGTTTGTCCCTAATCCTTGGCTCATACAGCCATGAAGACCCCAGCCTAGGGTATTCCTATAGTACTTCAAAGGAAAAGAAAGTTCCATATGTCATCTTTGTTGCATCCTCAGTACCTTCTTGACTAAATGGCATTCACCAACCCACCCTCCCAAAGCAGCTCAGGCTCCCCAATCTCAGCTCATCCATCAAAATTTATCCCTTCAGCCAGATGCAGTGGCACACAACTGTAATCCCAGCGACTTGGAAGGCTGAGGCAGAAGGATCACAATTTCCAGGCCAGCCTTAGCAGTTCAGCAAGTCCCTAAGAAACTTAGAGAGACCTTGTCTCAAAAAGTAAAAAAAGGGTGGGGATGTAGCTTAGTGGAAAGCATCTCTTGGTTAAATCTCCAGTTCAAAAAAGAAAAAAGTGGGGCTGGGGATGTGGCTCAAGCAGTAGCATGCTCGCCTGGCATGCATGCTGCCCGGGTTCGATCCTCAGCACCACATACAAACAAAGATGTTGTGTCCGCCGGAAACTTAAAAATAAATATTAAAAAAAAAAAATTCTCTCTCTCTCTCTCTCTCTCTCTCTCTCTCTCTCTCTCTCTTTAAAAAAAAAAGAAAGAAAGAAAGGAAAAAGTGGTCTCCTCAGTTTTAAACTGCAGTTGGCTGTAAGTTAACAGAAAGGCAAGAATTGGGTGGAGATGGATTTTATGTGTGGTGTTTTAGGTTGCAAACCTCCTCCTTCCTGTTTCTTCCCCTTTCCACCATGTCTGTCTGAGAATCCCACCTGCTTCTGGCCCTCGCACCCCTTACCAGGAAGGTGCTTTACCCTCTGCAGGCTTCCAGATGTAGCCTGCCACAAGATAGCTCTCAGAGGTAAGAAAAATGAGCACACAATTTGGGTGGAACCAGTTAACAGGCCTTCCTATCGAGGTCCTGCCCTGGTTGCTTGTATCTAGAAGGAATAACTGAAATTTCAAGGGTCTCTGCCCAGTCTTTTCTATTTATCGAAAACTGATATCCTGCCGCACACACGAATCTCCTGAAGTTGGCCCTGATTTCTTCCCCAGCAGCCTACCTGATTGGTGGACTTCCTCCAGATCAGGAACCTTGTGGTTTTCCTGGCTCCAGAACCTCTGTTCTCCCAAACCTCACTTTCCACTGTCAGCACTGGGTACCAGCCCCTAGAAAGTCTCTACTCACACCCCAGGGTATCATCTGCCTCCCCAGGAAAGAATAGCACAACACTCTGAATTGCTAATTTGGTTAACACCTGGCAACTGCAGCTGTTGACATCACACCTACATAAACAGTGTGACTATCCCTGGAGAAAAACGGATATCTGCTCTCATACCTTTATGCAGACAAGGCGGCACCAGGTTCACCTACTCCCAAACCATACTGACGAAATGATAGGGTTGAAAGAAATGGAATGTTTCTTACTACCCTGATTATATCAGGCAATTTCAACCTAATTCCCATTACCGGGTAATCCAGTGAGTCAAAGTTACCAGAACCAAAAAGATCTTTTATTTAACCACTCCACAAATATTTATTAAGTGCCTAGCACTGTTCTTAGCCCCAGGGATAAAGCAATTAACAAAAGAAGCTAAGTCTCTTCTGTGAAGACTTTTTTTGGGGGGGTGAAGATTTTCTAACATGGAAAAAAAAAGGGGGAAGCAGAAGGGAAACAGAAAATAGATATGCATGAGTATGTAGGGCAGTAATATGTACTAATGGAAAAAAAAATAGGGCTTTGCAACATTTTGCATTTAAGGTAGCATTTAGGGAAGTAGCTCTTACTTATTTATCTCTAGCTCCAATACCTGACTTGTAGTAAGCACTTAAAATTTGTTGAATGAATAAAAAACTTTCAATGAATGTTTTTAAGTACTGAATCATTTTTATTTTTTTAAAAAAACTCCTTCAGTTTCTTATTTTTTAACATTTATTTATTTGTTAGTTTTAGGTAGACACAATATCTTTATTTTACATTTATATGTGGTGCTAAGGATAGATCCCAGAGCCTAATGCATGCAAGGTGAACACTCTACCACCGAGCCACAACCTCAGCCCCAAGTTCTGAATCATTTTTACTGTTCTCCTCTGCTACTCTTTCTTGCTCCTTTTTCTTTTATCAAAGCTCTTTCACAATTTATAATTCTAATAAAGAACCTCTGATCTTAAAATGAGCAATAAGAAACAATTGGCAAAAAAAAAAGAAATACAGGTGACTAACAAACGTATGAATCACATTCCACCTCAGTCCTAATCAAACCCATTCAAAGTAGAATAGCAAAGAGACTCCATATTTCACCCAACACATTTGAGATTTTTAAAATAAAGAAACTGTGGTATATATACACAATGGAATGTGACTCAGCATTAAAAAAGAATAAAATTATGGCATTTTAGGTAAATGGATGGAGTTGGAGAATATTATGCTAAGCAAAGTAAACCAATCCCAAAAAACCAAAGGCCAAATGTTCTCTCTGATAAGTGGATGCTGATGCATTGGGAAGGGGGAAGCATGGGAAAAATGGAGGAACTTTGATTGGGCAAAGGGGAAGGAGGCTAGGGAGGGTGCAGGGGAACAAGAAAGATGGTGAAATGAGATGGACATCATTACCCTAGGTACATTACCTAGTTACATGTGTGACTGCACATATGGTGTGATGCTACATTGTGTACAATCAGAGAAATGAAAAGTAGTGCTGCAATTGTGTACAATGGATCAAAATGCATTCTGCTGTCATATATACCTAATTAAATAAATAAATTAAATACTGGACTACAAAATGCAGAAAAGAACACAGAGAAACCAGCACCCTCTTGTAGAGTGCTGAGGAGGTATGTCACTTGCAGTGAGTTTTCTTGGCAATCAGTTCAGCAGCATGCTATAGTTTGGATGTAGAATGTCTCCCAAAGGATCACTTATGAAAGGCTTGGTCCCCAGCCTGTGAGGCTATTGGAAAGCATAGAATCTTTAAGAGATGGACCCTAGTAGGAGGTCTTAGATCATTGTGGGGATCCCCTCAAAGGGGATTATGGGATCCTGGTTTTCTCTCTCTCTCTCTCCCTCTCCTCCCCCTCCCTCTTCATCTTTTCCCTCAGTCATGAAGTGAACAGTTTGCAAACGACATGCTCCTGCCTGCCCATGATGTGATGCCCAACCTTCTACAAGCAGAGACCTAACATCAATAGGTCTACTCTACCATGGACTGACACCTCCAAAATTATGAGCCAAAATAAATCTTTTCTCTTTATAAGTTGATTTCTCAGGTGTGGTTACAATAACAGAAAACTGACTAACACAATGTGTATCAAAAACTTTAAAATGTGCAATCCCTGGGCTGGGGTCGTGGCTCATTGGTAGGGCACTCTCCTTGCACATTCGGGACCCTGGGTTCGATCCTCAGCACCACATAAAAAATAAATAAGTGAAATAAAGGTATCGTGTCCAACTACAACTAAAAAATAAATATTAAAATAAATAAATAAATAAAATGTGCAATCCCTGTGATCTGGTATTCCCCTTCTAGGAATTTACCTGAAGTATGAAAGATGTGTGCAAATATTTATCCAATGGTCCAATGGGGTGTGCACTAAAGTGTTGTTTAGCAAAAAAAAAAAAAATCAGAAATAACCTAAAGGATTGATGAAGTGGAATTATGTGATAGCTACACAATATAATAGTATGAGATGTTACAAAAGAGTATTAACAATGAAAATGTTCACAATATACAGCTGAATAGGCAGTTGACTCAATATGTATAGAATTCCATTTCTGTAAAGCAGGAAAATGCATATACATTACATATTAGAAGAAAAGCCTAGAAATGATGTTAATAGTGATTATCTCTGGAAGATGAAATCACAGGATAATCTCTCTCTCTCTCTCTCTCTCTCTCTCTCTCTCACACACACACACACACACACACACACACACTTCTTCCTTTCTTTTTCTTTTCTGCATTGTGAACAAAAATATACTAAGTGTATACTTTTTTAAAGTTTAAAAATAAAAATGCATCCAAACTTAACAAGATAATTTCCTGAACATTCTTTGCAAATGATCCAAACCATTTCCTAAGCCTAGAGATTTAGGAATTTTTTAATCTAGCCTTTGAGCTAAGAGACTCCAGTAGAGAGAACAATGACCTGAATACTCATGTCAATAAAGTTTCAATGGGAAGGCTCCCAATTCTGTGGGCTGAATCATAAGAATCTTCTACTATGACTCCTTAATTAGTCCAACCTGATGATATAAATAATTATACAATTTCCTCCTGTAAACATATATGCTGATTCTACAGACATAAAAATTCTACCCTGCAATCTTTTCAACTTCAGAGCTTTGAAACACCTATTAACTGACCCCAATGGTGCACTGAATGGTAGAATCACCTGGAACATGAACCATAACTAATCAGGAAGGTAAAGATTGCTTTTTAAGAGGTCACTTGTTGTCTAATAAGAGGGAAACAATACCCCTACCATTTATAATTACAGCTTAATAGGTTAAAATGACAGTCTATGAAATCTCGAGGGAATTTCACTCTAGTTTTCATCAATTCCTATATGATATAACACGCATCTATAATACAACACAATGTTCACTTTGAAAATTAGAAGAGGTTGTGACCTTGACATGGGAAACATTTTCTGCTCATAATAGAGAGACTGGACATTATTCAGATGTTCATAACACAGAGGCCAATTTGCCTCATAAATGTGGAATTGCAGAAATGAAACACCCAGGTGTTGTGTTAATCACAGAAAGATGTTCCTCCTATAAAAAGAAAACAAGCGTCCCCTTTGGAGGTGAGCAGTCCAGGAAAAGAGAAGATTATTCACTTAAGTGCTGGGGGTGGGGGGAGGGTTGGGCAGGGGAGCCCTTTCTCCAATCATGTTGCTGTTTCAACAATTTTCTAAAGATAGAGTGTTAACAGGATGGTTATTAAAAACACTGATAAAAAGATATCAGAGAAAGCAGTGTCCAAGCTGGAGGCTCAGACACATAGGGAAGGTGATCAAAGGTTGGCAGTTCCACCCTCCACCCACAAAGGTGCAGGCCCCACCCCTTCTAGGGTTCCCTGCCCTGGTGTGAGAACACAGGGCCTCTGCCCATTGCTATTCTCTACCTCCACCTTCAGATCACAGCTGCTATTCTTCTTGGCAAATCAGCCTCATCACTGATGATTCTGTTCAAGTTACTTCCCATCTCTGGCCTCAGTTTCTTCATCTGTGAAATGAGCAGGTTGAACCAGACGACAATTATTGACAGTGCTCGTGAATCAGGACCCATCCTGTCATCTAGCCAAGAATCCTTCTGGTGGGGCTGAGCACCTGCCCCTCCTTGGCCAGTCTGACAAACATGATGGCAGGAGTCAGGCCACTCTTTGGTGAGTGAGGCTAAGTGGCCAGGGATCGTCTTATTCAATGCCAGTACTCCTTTCTCTATCCTACAGAATTGCTGAACTTGCAGAATGTATTCCATTAAGAGCTTCTAAGGTCCACTGCATTCATTTCCTGTGGCTGATGTAACAAATGACCCTAAACTTGGTGGCTTAAAACAATACATATTATTTCTCTTACAGTTCTGGGGGGATCAGAAATCCAAGATGAGGCTTACAGAGTTAAAATCAAGGTTGGTTCCAACTGAAGGTTCCGGGGGAGAATCAGTTCCTTGCTTCTGCCAGTGTCTAGAGGACCACTGGCTTGGCTGGTGGCTGCATCACTGCAAGAGCTGCTGCCATCATCCCTTGGCCTTCTCTGACTCAGATCTTCCCGACTTCTTCCTTGGACCTCTTGATAACATTGGGCCCGCCCATATGATCTGGAATAATCTCTCCCTTTCAAAATCCTCCACTTAATCACATCTGCAAGGTCTCTTTGGCCATATAGGATAACACAACTATGCATAGATCCTGGAGACTAGGATATGGACACCTTTAAGGGCTATTATTCTGCCACCCGATTCTGATATTCCAGTTCCATGAACCACCTGCATGATATTTGCCACTTCTGCATATCATCTTCAAATTTTTCTTTTAGATCAGCTCACTTTCCTAAAGATGAACTTAAATCCCTCCTTCTCCTTCTCCTAAATAATCATGTCTATGAATCCCTGGCATTGACTGCTGCTCGTAGTTGCCTGATATTCCTTAAAATTAATATGTGACCATTATTATCTCAGATGTTCATCTCTGTACCTCCTAAATCACTTTGTGTGCCACCAGTAGTACACAAACCATACTTTGGGGAACAAAAATAGAATTCAGCCTCCTGATTTTTACCAAATAGGGCAATTTGTCCAAGAATGCACACCAACAAATTTTCTGTTACACCCACAACTTCTTCCTCCTGTCTCCACGCTCATTAATCACAACTTGAAAAGTACATCAGCTTTTTCTTAATGGCATCCCCAACACAGATGATTCATTCATACAATCTTACTTCCCTTTCTTTGACACTCATGGACATCCAGAATCTCATTTTGCATTTGAAGAGCAGGTTTTTCTGTCAATCAAGATTTCATGCATCTGACTTATCTGTGTTTAACAGTAGTCTGTTTACTTGACCCACATCTGGCCAGTGGCCAGGCCCTGGGGAAGAATAAACTGAAAAGGGAGGTCAGTGGCCAGTGGTGACTTTGAACTATGCCCCTTGGCATCTCTCCCAGCAGCAAATTGAACTTTGAAACCACTTTTGAGAAGGCAGAGTTCTTTCTATATACAGAATGTGGGATGACATAATTATCCTCTTACATAACACTCAACATGCAATAAAAATAGCTAGCATTTAT
The DNA here is from genome assembly GCF_001458135.2 of Marmota marmota marmota. Lineage (NCBI taxonomy): Eukaryota > Metazoa > Chordata > Mammalia > Rodentia > Sciuridae > Marmota > Marmota marmota. The sequence continues at coordinate 1,627,783 of NW_025999896.1, read as the reverse complement.
TAGATACTTAGTGTGAGACAGGCCTTATGACAAGTGTTTTACAAATATCCATTCACAATAACCCTGTGAAGTAGCTATTAGTGGTCCCACTTTATAGATGAGAAAAACCCAGTTTCAGAGAGGTTAAACAACTTGTCCAGGATTACACAGCTAGTGTGACAAAGGCGGTATTCGGAGAAGCCCAGAGATATAAGAAGAAAGAGAAAACATCTGATAAATCAGAGAACTGAGATGTTGAGCAACTTGCCCACAACATAAAATTAGTGTTAGACTCAGGGGCAGAAATCAGACCATCAACTCTAAAACCAATCCTTTCCTCTAGATTTCCTTTTTTCCTTTCTTTTTCTTTTTCTTTTCTTCCCCCGCCCCAAGTACTAAGGATTGACCCCCAAAGGTGCTTTACCACTGAGTCACATTCCCAACCCTTTTTATTTTTTGAGACAGGATCCCACTAAGTTGCTGAGGCTGGCCAAGAACTTGCAATCCTCCTGCCTCAGCCTCCTGAGACTCTGGGATTACAGGTATGTACCGCCAAGCCCAGCTGATTTTCTCTTTTAAGCTATTATTTCTTAGGTGAAGATTCTGCCTAATCTGTTTCTTTTTTCTCATCATTCCATATATCAGGCCTTCCTCTGTGCTTTTGTCTGTTATCATTTTCCCTCTAAGGAAAGGCTGTGAAGGTACCTAAGGAGAGTTCCAGAATGACCAGTAAGGGATTGGCTAAATCAATGATCATACATGCACATAATGGAATATTATGCAGTTGCTAAAGATGATGTCATAGAGCCACATACACTGATATAAGAACAAATCATGGTTTAGTAAATTGAAAGTATGAATACAAAAGAAAATGGCTCCACTTTTATTTTTATAAATATATACCCACAGGAAATAAAAGACTGAAAAGATATATTTATAAGTGGTGCCTATCTCTAGATGAGTTATATATTATTTTTGTGTTTATCCATATTTTCCCAATTTTACACAGTAAACATATTATTCTTTATAATCCAAGGAATGAAAATCATCAAAAACTCTAGACACAATCATTAAAAAAATGCTATTTTCCATCCAGGTGCTCTGGCACACTCCGGTAATCCCAGAAATTCAGGAGGTCGAGGAAGGAGGATTGCAAGTAGCCAGCCTTGGCAACTTAGTGAGGTCCTAAGCAACTTAGCAAGACCTTGTCTCAAAATAAAAAACAAAAAGGGCTTGGGATGTGGCTCAGTGGTAAAGCACTCCTGGGCTCAATCCCCTATACCAAGAAAAAAAAAAAATGTCTGTGCTCTGAGTCTAAACCTATGAGAAAATAAAAGATCAACCATAAATCATACAACTCTTTACAGAGCTGGCCATGCATTTGTAACTTAACAATTCTCCTTCTCCAGTAGAAAAATGAGCAATGGATATAAATGGATTAAAAAACAGAAGAAATACAAATGGCCAATAAACACAGAACAAGGTCCTCAACCACGATACCAATAACTTTTAAAAGTATAATAAGTAGCTTTGGGTGTAGCTCAGTAGTTCAGTGTCTGTTTAGCATGCAAGAGGCCCTGGATTCCATCCTCAGCACCAAAATCAATTAATTAATAATTTTTTAAAATTAAAATGACAAAATATCACTTTTTGCCTTTCACATTCTCAAAGTTTAAAACAAATTAGGCCTCGTGCTGATAAAAGTGTAAGTAGATTCCCTCCTACCGCTCCAGTAGGAGTAAAAGATGCTGTCACAAGTTACCGTGTTGGATTAAATACATGTATCTTCACTTCCTCCCCCGAAACCCTACACAAAAAAAGATAAAACAAGGATTTTCAAAGGTATGAACCCACAAGGACGGAGTATGGCAAAGGAGACAACAGAAGACAAGAGACATCTGCAGAATCTTGAGATCCTGTGAGCAGATGGGTGAGTGGTAGGGATGCACCAGGTCAAAGAAGACTGGAAACTAGATCCCGTCGGAAGCAAGTGGCACTGTGCCTCTGAACTCCAGAGAGGCTCCGGAACTGGAGGCACCAGCTACTGCAGAAAGCAGACTGGGGGTTGGGGGGCGGGGGGCTAAAGACAGGAAGAGTTCTTGAAAGTATGGTGTGTTTTTCAGAGCATTTAGACTGTGGACTTCAAAGCCCAAGTCAGATCATTTACCTGACTCTCACCCAGCAGGTAAAGGAAGTTTATTTTTTGGAGAAACTAAACTAGAGAAGTTCCATACTTCAGAGGACTGGGTACAACTGAGGGTGGGGTTAAGTCACTACACTCTAAAGGGAAAGGGAAATTGGGGAGAAAATCCTCTCCAAACCATACATTGAATGATGAGACCCCAGTGCCTCTCTCCTGGTGGCCTCCAAGAATACTGGCAACTTGGCTTGCACCATCCAGGTAAGAGACCAGAGAATTTTTCATGAGGTCTCCCAATCACATGGTTCCATTCCCCACACTTAATCACCCTACAAAGAAACCCCAAAACCAACAAGCGCAGACACACACACACACACACACACACACACACACTCACTCACGCACACAATTGCTTAGAATCCATGAGGCTAAGGATTCCATCCCCAGCACCATAAAAATAAATAAATAAAAATGAACATTGAATAAGAAATCACCAAACAAGTGAGGAAGACTTGGGTGTGAAAGACAGGACAAAATAACACAAAAGAAATTTAGGAACTATAACCCGGCTCTGTGGTGCATGCCTGTAATCCCAGTAGTTTGGGAGGCTGAGGTAGGAGAATCATGAGTTCAAAGCTAGCCTCAGCAACGGAGAGGTGCTTAGCAACTCATGAGACCCTGTCTCTAAATAAAATATACAATAGGGCTGGGGATATGGCTCAGTGGTCGAGTGCCCCTAAATTCAATCCCCGGTACCAAAAAAAAAAAAAGTATGACATCTTTAGGAACTATAGACACAGGGTACAGAAATCCAGGGAAAAAAAATACTTCAATAAATATCTTTAGAGAAATAAACTTCATGACTTCTTCAGGAAGCAGGAACACAGGGTCACAAAAAGAAATGAGAACAAAAGCCCTTAAAAAAAAGTGAGGGTCAAAAAAATATGTGAGTGTTGAAATAAAAATATTTATTTGAAGGGTATGACCATAAAATTAAGAAAAATGTCCCAAAGTAGAGAACAAAAGAAAGCTCTCCTAAATAGGAGATTAAAAGCAAGAATAAGAACCAAGATGTAGCTCAGTGTTAGAACACTTGCCTAGCATGCACAAGATCCTGAGTTTGATCCAAAACTAAAAATAAAAAATAAAAGCAAGAATAAACTCAAATGTATGAAATATGATGTCAAAAAAAGAATAAACTCCAAATCCCAACATCCAAACAATAGAAGTTCCAGAAAGACAGAATAAAGAAAAGAAATTATTATTATTATTATTTTTAGATCTTTTTGTTACTGGGATCTAACTCAGGGGTATTTTGCCACCAAGCCACATCCCCAGCCCTTTTAGTTTTTTAGAGACAGAGTCTCACTAAATTGCTGAGGGTCTTGCTAAATTGCTGAGGCTGGCCTTGAACTATAGATTCTCCTGTCTCAGCCTCCCAAGTCACTGGGGTTACAGGAATGCGCCACCATGCCCAGTAGAAGAAATTATTTTTAAAATAATAACAATTCAAGAAAATTTTCCGGAACTGAATAACATGAAACCCCACTGAAAGAATCTCTAAGTGTATAGGGAAATGAAAGAAAAAACACCACCACAAAGGAAATTTCAGAATCCCAGAAATGAAGACACACTCCTAAAGACTTCCGCAGACATCAAACCAGGTCACCTTCAAAAGACCAAGAATCAGATAACTTAAGATTTCTGAACAATGTACTAAAAGCGTGAAGATAATGACATGTTGTCTTAAAATATGGAGGAAAATCATTTTCAACTCAGTGTTCTAGATTAAGCCAGACCCTTAAACAAGGATAAGGATAAGGACCTTTTTAGAGACAGTCAAAACCTCAAAAAAATTATCTTCTATGTAAATTGGAAGATGTCTGTCACCCAAATAAGAAAGTAAACAAGGAGGAAAATGTGGAATTCATACAAAAGGACAAATACATCATGATTCTACTTATATGAGGTACTTAGAAAAGTCAAATTCACAGGAACAGGAAATAGAACAGAGGTGTCCAGGTACTGAGAGGAAGGGGAAATGGGGAATTAGCATTTAATAGGTACAGAGTTTCAGTAGGAGATGGAGCGTGGTGATGGTTATACCACAATATACATGTACATTTATACATTAAACTGTACATTTAAAAAATTATTAAAATGGTGCTGTATGCTACATGTATTTTACCACAATTTAAAAAATGTAAAATTTTTTAAATCTTTAAATTTTTTAAAATTTAAATTTTACCACCCAGCACAGTGGTACATACACATAAATCCAGCAACTTGGGAGGCTGAGGCAGGAGGATTACAAGTTTGAGACCAACCTCAGTAATTTAGTGAAGCCCTAAACAACTTAGTGAGAACCTGTCTCAAAACTTAAGAGGTTGGGGTTGTGGCTCAGTGGTAGTGCACTTGCCTAGCATGCATGATGATTCTCAGCACCACATACAAAAATAAAATATTTGTTGTTCCATCAACAACTAAAAAATATTTTTTTAAAAAAGGATGGCCTGTGGCTTTGTTTTTTTTTTAAAAAAAAAAAAAGCTTAAAATATAATAAAAAATAAATGGGCTGTGGATATGGCTCAGTGGTCAAGCACCCATGGATTCAATTCCTAATACCTTAAAAAAAAAAAGTTGGGGATGTGACTCAGTGGTTAAGTGCCCATGGGCTTAATCCTCAGTATCAATAAATAAATAGATAAAAATAAATTAAATTTTTATTTGAGAATGTGAAATGGCATCTGGGGGTGTAGCTTAGAGGTACAGTGCTTGCCTAGCCTGCTCAAAGCCCTGGGTTCAATCCCCAACACTAAAAAAAATAATAATAATAAGTAAAATGTCAAGAAGAATTTCTTTGAATTAAAACTGGGATCCATAAAAACAAACAAAAAAAAAGAGGATCCATACAAGGGAATGAAATGAAAAGTGGATTTCTAAGATGATGTTTAGGAGAGTCTGAGAACAACACTATGCAGTAGATCTAGGGAGCAATCAGACCCGACCAGAGCACTAGGATGAGGCTCCCGGGAAGATGTCCCTGAGCAATGGAAGAAAAGAAGGGAGAGACAAAGGGGGGAAGGAAGGAGGGAAGGAAGAGATTGTCTGATGTGTCTAATCATGTGGATAGGAATTTAGTAACTCTGTTGGAGAAGAATCAGTGATATGTATATAAAAACTAAGCAAATAAGCCTGGTGAGGTGGCGCACACCTGTAATCCCAGCGGCTCTGGAAGCTGAGGTGAGAGGATTGCAAATCCAAAGCCAGCTCCACAAAAGTGAGATGCTAAGCAACAGCAAGATGCTAAGCAACTCAGTGAGACCCTGTCTCTAAATAAAATACAAAATAGGTCTGGGGATGTGGCTCAGTGGTCCAATGTCCCTGAGTTCAATTCCCCATACTCCCCCTGCAAAAAAATAAAATAAAATAAGCAAATGAAAAAACAGGCATCAACTCCTGGAAAAAAAAAGAAAGAAAGAAAAAAAAGGAACATTATCACCATTATCATGATGATGATGATCATTGCATAGATCAGAGAGTGGCAATTAGACAGTAACAGCATAGTGTCTATATAACAGTTCATCTCCTGAGCATTTATCCTAAGGGAAAAAATAAGACTAGTAGGTAAGTATGTATATTGAATGGTGTTTTCTACAGCACTGTTCATTATTATAGAAATAAAATGGAAACCTCCAACCATATATTGATAGGTTAATGAAATTATGGCATATGCACATAATTGGAATACTACACAACAGTTAAGGATAAGTATTTATGAATTAACCTAAGATGACTCAAGAGACAGTAACTGAAAAAAGTTACAGGACAGTAAGTAGAATTTGACATTAAAAAAAAAATAATTGAGGGGCTGGGGTTGTGGTTCAGTGGCAGAGCACTCGCCTAGCACATGCAAGGTCTGGGTTCATCCTCAGCACCACATAAAAATAAATAAAGGTATTGTGTCCAACTACAAATAATAATAATAATAATAAAATATTTTTTAAAAATATATTTAGGGGCTAGGGTCATAGTTCAGTGATAGTGTGCTTGCCTATCACGTGTGAGACCCTGGGTTCAGTCCTCAGCACCACATAAAAATAAATAAACAAAATAAAAGGTATTGTGTCCATCTACAACTAAAAAATTATTTTAAAAAAATTATTTAGAAGTCCATAAGTAGCTCAGTGGTAAAGTGCTATTCTATCATGTGCCAGGTCTTGGGTTCAATTCCCTACCACCTCACACTGCAAAACAAAAGGAAAAAAAAAAAAAAAAAGCCCAGAAGTCTGTAGGGATAAAATTGTAGATGATCTTTAGTTTCTCTCTATTGTAATGCTTAAATTTTTATCAACTGTCATATCATCTGGAAAAAATTTCATCTAACTCCATTTATAAAATTAAATAAAAGCAAATTAACGCCACCAAGCCTGGTGGCGCATGATTATAATCCCAGCAACTCAGGAGGCTGAGGCAGAAAGATCCCTTATTCAAAGCCAGCCTCAGCAACTTAGTGAGGCCCTAAGCAACCTAGGGAGACTGTGCCTCTAAATAAAATATAAAAAGAACTGGGGGGCGGGGCTGGGGATGTGGCTCAAGCGGTAGCACGCTCGCCTGGCATGCACGGGGCGCTGGGTTCGATCCTCAGCACCACATAAAAAGTAAAATAAAGATGTTGTGTCCACCGAAAACTGAAAAATAAATATTAAAAAAAATCTCTCTCTCTTAAAAAAAAAAAACAAAACTGGGGATGTGGCTCAGTGGTTAAGTGCCCCAAGGTTTAATTCTCAGTACAAAAAGAAAGAAAGAAAGAAAGAAAGAAAAATTACCCCCAAACCCTCAAGAATCTTAGATTTTACAAAATACCTTTACAATCACTATCTTAAGCGACACAAAAATTCAACAAAATATAATGTTTTGACATATGTGAGACCCCAGGTTTGGGTTCCATTCCCCAAGACTGCAATAAGTAAATAGAACAAAGAAAATCAAATTAATATGATCAGAATCTTTGAGACGTGAGGACAGACAACATAGTTTCAAGAAGCCATCAAAGCAAACCCTTAGTGGCAGCTATTACAGGTATATAACCAACTTCACAAACTGACCTCAGCCTTTGACAATCCCCCCACCACACAGGCAGACACCAGGAGCCCCCCACCAGGGCATCTCTAGGGCCAGCCCTAAGTACTATGGAAACATCACCCTGATTTAAAGCATGTAGGTAACCTTAGGTACCTGGGGAGAGGAATTCATAGCAGCAGGGCTGAGGTTTTACAGGCTGTGACAAAGCCTTGCATGAGGTCAGGACCAGGGTGGCCCTTGGCTTCTCTTAGCCCCTCTTAGCCCTGGCTCAGACCTTCTTGAAACCACCCCTGTCTCCCCACATTCCTAGGCACCTGGTCCTGGGTCCTCTGCTGATCTGGTCCACAGGAGCACACAGGTCCACGCTGTGAACCAGCTGAAACAAAGCAGAAGTCAACAGGAAGAGTAAGAATCACAGGCTGACAAGAAACTCAGGGACAGGAAGTGATTTAGAGCCAGGAAGGCTGGGGCCTGCTGTCTAGAAGTGAGGTAACCCTGGCAGCCTGTGGCTCAGTGGGAGTTGAGCAAGACTTCAGTGCTTAGGCAAGAGAAGAAGGAAGCCAGGTCCAGCTCCTCAGCCAGGCTTCCAGGGCTCCTCACCTCCCCTGTGTACACATAAGACACACGTCTTCTAGGTAAACTTTCTGTCCTCTCCCCGGCTTTTCTGCCTTTGTCTCTATACTTAGAGGGCATAGTCAAGAGGAAGAGTTGTCATACTTAATAAGGGGAGGAGATGACTGGATGTCGCTGTTCATTTTATCCTTCCCATAGATCCGGGCACAACTCATAATATGGTAAATAAGAGAACAAACTAGGGCTGGGGTGTAGCTCAATGGTAGAGCACTTGCCTAGCATGCATGAAGCCAGGTTTGATCCCTAACACTGAAAATGAAAGAAACAAAGAGAGAATAAACTTAAAAGTAAGATAGCCTCAATCTGTTACTTTAAGTGAGAACTTGAATAAGCATTTTGCCTCTCTGAGTCTCTTTTCTCCCCATTTTCCCAGGACTGACTTCATGGTGTTATTTGCAGCTTAAATGAGATAATGTGTACAACTGGTTTCATACAAATCCCTAAATGAGTCCCTTTATCTGTTAATGATTGACTCCTTCCTGGCCCAAGGCTTTAGCAGATCAGACCACCCTGGTCTGAAGAGCAACCCTGGACACCTCTTGCCTTCACAGTGGCTTTAGTTCTCATCTGTCAATCTTACCAAACAGAAGAGGAATCATCAGTAAAAACAGCTACTGAGCCAGGTACAGTAACTCATGCCTGTAATCCCAGTGGCTCAGGAGGCTGAGACAGGAGGATCCTCTAGAGGCTGAGACAGGAGGGTTGTGAGTTCAAAGCCAGCCTCAGCAAAAAGTGAGGTGCTAAGCTACTCAGTGAGAACCTGTCTCTAAATAAAATACAAAATAGGGCTGGGGATGTGGTTCAGCGTGGTCAAGTACCCCTGAGTTTAAAAAAAAAAAAAGCTACTGATAATAAATGTGAAATAAGTGGCTACCCATGTTTTCTTTCTAAATGCCAATTGAATCCAAAAAATGAAATGATGTTTTGTCTGCAATTTAAAAACAAAAAACTGCTGACAAAGCCCTTCATTGAGAATACCTCTCCCATGGGGATGTTTTAGCTCCCCAGGGTCACCCAGTGAAGGTAGGGGCAGTGCAGACTTATCTCTGTGTCTCCAGAGCACTGTGAATCTTAGAGGTACTATGAAAACATCACCTTGATTAAAGCATATAGGTAACCTTAGGTACTGGGCAGAGGAATTCATAGCAGCAGGGCTGAGGTGTTACAGGCTGTGACAAAGCCTTGCATGAGGACAGGGCCAGGGTGGCCCCTGGCTTCTCTTAGCCCCTCTCACAATCCCCTAAGGCCCCCAAAGATGTGAAATGCATGAGTGTGCAGAAAGCCATAGACCCTCCAAGAAGTTCTCCTCCACCACCCCATCCAGCACCAGCAGGAAGCCTGATAAGCTTGCAGCACGCTTACATCCCATCAATAGCAGCCCTCAAGTTTGCCACCTGCCAACAAGAGAACCCCCTGACTCTCTGTCTTCATCTCCCTGACCCGGTCTCAGGTCTCAGATGATGGATATTCTAACAGCCGAGATAATCCCATCTTGATAGTTGCCCCTTACCAAGGTGGGCGTGGTGGCACACGCCTGTAATTCGGCAGCTCACTGAGGCAGGAGGAGTGCGAATTCAAAGTGTCAGCCTCAGCAACTTAGCAAGGCCCCAAGCAACTTAGTGAGACCCTGTCTCAAAATTTTAAAAAAAGGGGGTTCAGTGGTTAAGCGCCTGTGGTTTCAATCACCAGTACAAAAAAAAATTGTCCCTTATCTTATGCTTCCTCCAACTTATCATCTCACCAGGACTGCCCACCTGACCCAATACTTCTCTTAGTGTACCCCAAGCTTTGTTGAGGCTTACTATGTGCTGGGAATTTTTTAATTTGTTTTAATTAGTTATACATGACAGTAGAATGCATTTATGCACTTAGATATATCATACATAGGTGGGATATAATTTCTCATTTTTCTGAGTGTACATGTTGCAGAATCATATTGGTCATGCAGTCGCATATATACATACAGTAATAATGTCTGTTTCTTTCTACTATCTTTCCTATCCCCACATCCCCTTCCTTCCCCTCCCTTCACTTCCCTCTACCTAATCTAAGGTAACGCTGTTCTTCTCTAGTGCCCCCTGCCTTATTGTAAATTAGCATCTGCATATTAGAGAAAATGTGATAAACATTTTGATAAATGCTTTACCCACAATATCCCTGCATTAACCCAATAACTCTTTAAGGTAAAGGCTGCTACTAGTTCTATTTTACAAATGAGGAAACTGAGCCCAAAGGAGGTCATGCCATTTTCCCAAAGCCACACAATGTGTTACCTTACCATTACTATAACACATACCTGAGATAAGTCAATTTATGAAGAGAAAAGGTTTATTCAGGCTAAAGCTTTGGAAGTTTCAGCCCATTACTCATTGCTCCCATACCTCTGGGCCTGTGGTGAGGCAGCAGATCATGGTAGGGAGTGTATGGAGGAGTAAAAAGCCACTCACTTCAGGCCAGGACATGAAGGGGAGCAGAAGAGATTGGGGTCCCATAATTCCCTTTGAGGACACACCCCCAATGGCCTGGAGACCTCTCCCTAGGCTCCACCTCTTAAAGGTTACACCACCACCCGAAAGCAGCAAGCTGGAGACCAAGACTTTAATACCTGGACTTTTGGGGAACATTCCAAACTGTAGCACATAGTACTGGGGGAAATCACACTATAACATGTATTTCCAGTATTTCTGTGAAATCCTGTTTACTCCAGGTTGCTATTAACTCTGAGGGAAGAGCTGAGGTTTGCTTGTCTCTCAACTCCCATGTTGCTCAGACAAGATCTTGCTTGCACAATGAGCATGTTCTAAACTTCAGAACTACTGAGCATGAGTCATCACTAGATAGAGGGTTAAAAATGCAGAATCCCAGACTCCATCCAAGTCCTACATGAAAGAGGACAGACAGACATGAGTGATGGGAACAGGAGATTAGGGGAATTATTCTATAAACTGGGCCCACTGAGCTGATACCAGCATGCTTTCACTTTTCAAAAGCAATTTACTTGCAGACCTTCCTGGCTTAAGTCCACAGGATATTTTATACTCCTCAGAAAACTACCTTTTATTTGCAGGAAAAATACAGGCCCTGAAATGCTGATAAGAACACAAGTTACCTTGAAGGGAGACTTTTGTGGCCCCTACACAGACTAGATCCTAGACCTCAGGGATATAAGGATAATTCCTCCTAACCATAAAATCAGTAAGAACTGGTTCCAATTAGAACTGGTCAGCATGAGCCAAAGTGACCTAGAGTTTTGTGGCAGTGGGGACTTAAAAGTTTGATGTTATCCTGATGTCAGTAGAAGTTAAGAGATGGATGTGGGTAGGGCTCTCTGGAAATTTCCCTGGGAGCCAAATAAAACTGGAGGGCAGGAGAAGGGTACTATCCCTCTCCTCTCTGATAGGACCCACTCTCTCCCTTGAGAGTTCCCTTATTTCCCTTTTCCTGTTCCTTCTAATAGACTCACATATGTTACTCTAAGCTACATGTCTGAAATCTTTCTGGCATGATTGCAAGAATTGGGGTGAAGGGGTCCCTTTGTGCTGCCTCAATTTTGTGGAAGGCCCAAGCTCTGTAACACTACAGAATCAGAAATTGCATTTTTAAAACAGAACCGGTAACTGGTATGCTCATCAAAATTTAAAGCAAACAAACAAAAAATTTGGTGTAAACAGAATTGAATTGATAGAGCTATATTGACATCCATGTGCAAACCAAGAATAGGAAAGCAAAAACAAAAAACCCGATAAGGCGATTGATCTTGAAGACTGCCCCTCTCCAGGAAGCACAAATTTAAAAAATATTAGGGCAAGGAGGTTCCTCTATTCTCCCCAAGTTTTGCTTCCTGGATACTCCAGCCCAGTCCCATGATGTTGGGACTCAGGACTGTGGATAGCAATGAGACATCTTTAGGGCGCCACCTGCTGGTCTTAATTAGATATGCATCATGCGTTTAGGCTCCAGGCAGGCGTTCCCTCCGCAGTTCAAATCTCGGACCTTCTGTAGGGAATGACTTGGTCGTTTCTAGTCTTGATTTATTTCTGCTCCTTCAACACTCACCATTCGCTTTTCCTGTCAGATAACTCCTTAATCTCTAAATGACAGCAATGCAGCATTCGATGTTTCCTTAGACCCTTGACCTTGTTGAGCTCCTAGTAGGTGCAAACATCAAGACTTTCAAAGGAGCCCTGTAGTTCCAGCACTAAGGAAGAGGCTGAAGAGGAAGAATTACTTGAGTCCCTGAACTCAATATCAGACTGAACAACAGAGCTAGCCCCTATCTCAAAAAAAAAAAATAAATAAAGGGGGGGGGGGGGGCTTCAACAGTACATTTTTCTTCTCACTAGCATCAAAGCAAGTGATCAATAAACAAACCAGGCCTTAGTGTTCTTACTCAGAAAAAGGCACAAAAATTTAAAACTGGTCCGTATAAGTCAGTATTTTCAACATTCACATGGACATAGTTCCGTTTACTTCTATTCATACCATCCAAAAATCAATAAGAAAAAGAAGCATCTACATAGAAAACTGGGTAAAAGACACAGGTAAGTTGAAAGCAAAAGAAATGCAAATAGTCAAAGGCATTTTTAAGAAATTTACTTATTTTATATCTTTCTTAGATTCTTCTGTAATAACTGGATTTTTAAAAATTGTTCCATTAGCTTCTTAATTTTGCATTCCTGTATTATCCTTTTAATGGTTACCTTAAGAAATTACAATATTTATCCTTATTAAATAAGTCTATTATAATTCATAGTTTTACCATTCCTCAGATAATGTAAGAATCTTTTGATTTAACTCCACTTATTCCCTTCTTGCCTTTTAGCTAAAATTGTCAAATAACACACACACACACACATATATATATATATATATATATATATCTTTAAGTCATTAATATTATTATTGTTCTATATAGTCAATATTCAAATCTTTTCCCCATATATTTACCTCTTTTCATTCATTTGTACCTGAATTTCTCTACTTTCATTAGGTTCATCTTTCTGCCTGAAGAACTTATTTTAGCATTTTAGTATAGCTCTTTCCACAATGAATTCACTCTGATTTATTTGTAAATCTTTTTCTTGATAATTTGGATCTGCAGTGTCCCTGAAAGGCCCACGTATTAAAAGCTTTGTTCTCAGCCTTGCACTATTGGAAAATGTTGGAGCCTTCAAAAGTTGGGACCTAGTAGGAGGTTTTAGGTCACTGGGGGCACATCCTTGAAGGGGATAATAGGACCCACCCTTCTTGGCTTTGCTCTGCCCTTGCCCTCCACCATGATGTGCCACTTCAGGCCCAAAGCAATAGGGCTAATCATTCACGGACTGATTTCTCCAAAATTGTGAGCCAAAATAAACCTTTTATCTTTATAAATTGATTTATCTCTGGTATTTTTTACAGTAATAGAAAACCAATGCATTTTATTTTATTCCACCTTTGTTTTTTGATTGTTTGTTTACTGGGGTTTTTTGTTTGTTTATTTTTGTTTTGTTTTGTTTTGTACCAGGAGTTGAACCTAGGGGCACTCAACCACTGAACAATATCCCCAGCCCTTTCTATTTTTTATTTTGAGTTGCTAAGGCTGTCTTTGAACTTGCGATCCTCCTGTGTTAGTCTCCCAAGTCACTAGGATTATAGGTATGTGCCACCACGCCCATCTCCACCTTATTTTTGAAGAATATTTTTCTCTGTAGAAAATTCTAGATTGGTGTAGCTATTTTCTTTCAGCACTTTAAAGATTACAACATGTATTCTTGACAGTCATTTTCTTCTGATTTCCATCATTTATCTTGAAAGTGAGCTGTCAGAATTATTGCTCCTCTAAAGGTAATGTGTCTTTTTTTTTCCTTAATCAAATTTTAAGAATTATCTTTGTATTTGGTTTCAGAAGTCTTACTACAGGGAAGAAAGAAGACAGAGGGTTAGCAATGATGGTGGAATGTGATGGACATCATTACCCAAAGTACATGTATGAAGACATGAGTTGGTGTGAACATACTTTATATACAGAGATATGAAAAAATGTGCTCTATATATGTAATAAGAATTGTAATGAATTCTGAGGTTGTGTATTTAAAAAATAAAATTAATTTAAAAAATAAATAAATACTTGTACTATTATCTATAGCTAAAAAAAAAAGTCTTACTACAGTGCTCCTAGTTTTATATATATTTTCCTTGAGATTTTCAGAGTTTCTTGAATCTGTGACTGAATGTCTTTCATCAATACTGTAAAATTCAGAGTCAATAACTCAACTCTTACTCCTGACCCAGTCACTTACTCTCCTTATTAAGTAATTCTAATTAATATATTTAGAACGTTTATATCATGCTTTATATGCTTTTATGTTCTTTTCTGTACTCATATCTTTTTTTCATTCCATGTTTCAGACTGAATATTTTCTACTGACCTATCTTCCAATTTGATAATCTTCTCTTCTATTATATCTAATCTACTATTGAACCTATCTAAGTTTTTAGTTTTAATAATTATGTTCATCAGTTCTACAACTTTTTTAGTTTTTTTAATGATGAATAGTTCTTCATCAACTTTCTTTTTTTTAAATAAATCTTAGAGAGAGAGAGAATTTTTAATATTTATTTTTTAGTTTTCGGCGGACACAACATCTTTGTATGTGGTGCTGAGGATCGAACCCGGGCCGCACGCATGCCAGGTGAGCGTGCTACCACTTGAGCCACATCCCCAGCCCCTTCATCAACTTTCTTGAATGCATTAGAGTCTATGTATTATATTACCAATATCTTGTTCTCCTTTGGGTTTGCTTTTTTTTTTTTTTTTAAGATGTGAGTCTCTCTATGTTGTTCACTGGTCTTGAACCCTTGGGCTCAAATGATACTCCTGCCTCAACCTCCAAAGTAGCCTGAACTACACATCTACACATGTGCACCACCAAGCCTAGCTTTGCTTCTATTCTTTTCCTCTTGATTTTTATTGGTCTTGTCTCCTGGCATATTTGCAAATTTTTGTTAAATGCTGGATGCTGGGTAGAATGAAAAATTAGAGGCTCTGGATGATGTTTCTCTCCAGAAAAGATGTGTATCTTTTTTTCAGGCAGTTAGAGTAGAGTCAAATCCTTTGATCCAATTTAGATGTCCCAGGTTTTATGTGGGCAGGTCTATTTCTGGAATGCCTTTATTCTGAGATCATAGCCCTTCAGGAAGCTCACTGAACCTCTAAAGTGTTTACCAGATCCTTCTTTCTTACAAGATCCAGAAATGCAGTTTTTAAGTCCCCGACACCCTGAAAAGCCAAAAGCTATGCTTAGATTAATAGTAGCTTTCTGCTTTGTTTCTGCCTCCTCAGCATGTGCAAAATCACATTTTGTGTGTGTGTGTGTGTGTGTGTGTAAGAGAGAGAGAGAGATATCTAATTTTTATTGTTATTGAAAGGAATCCAAGTCTGATAAAGATACTCTGTCATGATAGAAGCAAAAGTCAAATAATATACATTTTTTTAAAAAGGTTATTCTGTGGGAAATGGCCATGAGGGCAGAGTGAGAGGAAGAAAGTAGAAGCAGGAAGGGTGACTTGGATACTTGGATGTTGACCTTCTTTTTTTCTTTTTTTTTTTTTCTTTTGGCACTGGGGATTTAACCCAGGGATGCTCTACCGCTGAGCTACATCCCCCGCTTATCTATCTATCTATCTATTTATTTATTTATTTATATTTTGAGAGAGGATCTTGATCATTTGCCCAGGCAGGCATTGAACTTGCCATCCTCCTGCCTCAGTCTCCTGAGTCACTGGAATTACAGGAGTACGCAACTGCACCCATGACATCAAACTTTACACTATAAATTCCATTCCTAGTAATTTTTTAAAATGTGTTTTAGTTGTTATTGGAAACAATACACTTGTTTTATTTATTTGTTTTTATGTGGTGCTGAAGATCCAACTCAGTGTCTCATATGTGCTAGCTCTACCACTGAGCTACAACCCTAGCCCCCATTCCTGGTAATTTTTTAAAATATATATATATATATATTTTTAGCTGTTGATGGACCTTTATTTTATTCATTTTTTAATATGGGATGCTGAGAATTGAATCCAGTACCTCACACGTGTGAGGCAAATGCTCTACCACTGAGCCACCACCCCAGCCCATTCTGAGTCATTTTTAAGGAAACAACACAAAGATTATTTCATAAAACTCTTATTTCATAAGTTATTTACAATAGGGGAAAAATTGGAGATGACTTAAATATCAATCAACTTGAGATTAATTAAATTGCTACATCAGGGGCTTAGGCTGTGGCTCAGCAGTAACAGCACTCACCTAGCAAGTGCGAGGCCCTGGGTTCAATCCTCAGCACCACATAAAAATAAATAAATAAAGGTATTGTGTCCAACTTCAACTAAAAAAAAATGAATATTAAAAAAAAATTGCTACATCAATTAAAAATGAGTGCTGAGTTTATAGCCCAATGGTAGAGTGCTTGCCTAGTGTGCGCAAGGCCCTGGGTTTGATCCCCACACCACAAAGATAAATAAATGATAAAAATTTAAATGAAGGTGTAAAAGAATGTTTATTGGGATCACAAGATAACAATTGAAAAAAAATCAGGTCCTAAAAGAATTTATACAGTGAGATTCCACTTATGTTAAAAATAATTATATATGTGAAAAGATACATGTACAATCTATAATTACTTTTAACATGACTCTATATTATATATGGTTACATTTTATGATATATCCTGGGAGAATGAACAACAAAATATTAAGGGTAGTTGTCTGAAAAAGAGGTAGAGAGCTTGTGTGTTTATTTTCTGTATGTGCTTTTATGAATTTCCCCTATTTTTTAAACAGTAGTGCTATTTTTATCATACACACACACACACACACACACACACATATATATATATATATATATATATATATATTTTTTTTTTTTTTTCTCTCGCTCCTGACATTGTCCCTGACCTTGGCCTTTCAGGTCTCAAGAATTGAAGTCTCTCAGCTGTCAGGGAGGATTTAAGTTCTGGGATGAAGAGTGAACATTTTAATCTCCCATAAGGCAGCCAGCTTACCTCCAGCACTGAACCCAGGCTGCTGCTCCACCCCAAAACGTTCAGAGAACAAATCCCTTCGCTGTGCTTCCTTGCTTCCCTCCCCTGATCTGTCCCGAAGCTTCTCTGCACCTGGAGTTTGTCATTTTACAGGCCCATGCATTTGACAACAGTGAGAGGGAACCCGAGGGCGGGAGGCGCACAGCAGGTGAATGACAAGAACGCAACCCCACGCCGCACGCTGCGAGCTTAGGACATTACTCAGCCCCTTCCTGCTCGCCTGGTGCTCCACCCCTGCTGTCTTCCTCCTCCCGGCCGCACCCTGGAAGGTCAGTGTCCTTCCTTGCTGGTTTCACCTCCAGTCCAAGTTATTTTTCTCTTTTTCTTTATATGATGCCATCTGTATCCTCCACCTCTGCTCCCGCCCCAAGGGATCTCTTAGGTGGAGCATTTAAACCCAGCCTTGGGCTCTGCCTCGGAATGTCCTCCAATAGCCCCTTTCTGGCTCTGGAATCCCAAGCCCAGGAGGTCAACCTTCAGTCACATGTCCAAGTGAGTGTGTGCCAAAGTCTGTAAGCTCAACTACTTTTGGTACACAAGTGGACCTGATTTACTTAAACGTATTACTTTTATCACTTATTAAAATATAATTAGAAGCTGGATGTGGTGGCGCACACCTGTACTCCTAGCACTAAGGAGGCTGAAGAGGGAGAATGGCTTGAACCCAGGAGTTAAGAGACTAGGTTGGGCAACACAGCCAGAGACTGGTCTCAGAACACACACACACACACACACACACACATTGTAGCTGCAAACCTGAAATCACAGGTTTGAAACTCTAATTTTATTTTTAAGATATGACAGAGTTTGGGGTCAAGGGTTTGGGGTTTTGTTTTCTCCCCTGAGGTTTGAACCCAGGAGCACTCTTCCACTGAGCCACATTCCCAGCCCTTTTTATTTGTGTTTTTAGACAGGGTCTCACAGACCTGTAATCCCAGCCACCTGGGAGGCTGAGGCAGGAGGATTCCAAGTTTGAGGCAGTTTCACTGGAGAAGTAGCTCAGTGGTAAAGTACCCTAGGATTCGATCCCAAAATCCAAAAACTTTTTTGGTAGTTGCAGATGGACACAATACCATTATTTTATTTTATTTGTTTTTATATGGTGCTGTGGATCAAACCCAGTGCCTCACATATGCTAGGCAGGCACTCTGTCACTAAGCTACAACTTTTAAAATGAAGAGATAGAGACTCACCAAATTACCCAGGCTAGCTTCAAACTTGCAATCCTCCTGCCTCAGCCTCCTGAATTACAGGTATGGATATTTGAAAGGTGTTGATGCTTAGAATGAGACTGAAGTAGACCTTTAAGTTCAAAATGTGGCTCAACTTTTTAATAATCTAACAATTTTATATTTGGTACTTAGGGCAACAATTAAGAAAACCGACCACTAGAATGGATCTCCCCAAGGATCCCTTTATCCTTCAGAAGCCCCGACTTCCTTCACATATTCTTCTCCCTTCCCCAGCCCATCTTCCATCTCATCCCATGCTCACCTCCTGGGGCACCCGTCCTGAGCTGGGCTTTTTCATAGACAACATTTTCATTCAGTGGCCAAAGTAAGGCTCTAACCAGTTATGGGTTTGTACTCCTATATCCAGCCAGCCTGAAGCTTCTCAGTGAATTGCGACTTTGAGGAAGGAATTTTAGCATGGATTCCAAAGGCATTTAGAAGGAGTATGTTGGGCTGAGGTTGTAGCTCAGTGGTAGAGCACTTGCCTTGCATGCATGAGGCACTGGGTTCAATCCTCAGCACCACATAAAAATAAATAAATAAAGATAGTATGTCCATCTACATCTAAAAAAATTTAAAAAAAAACAAAATTTAAAAATTAAAAAAACAAACTGAATGAGTGTGTTTCCAAGACTCCCCCTCCCCTGCCTGGCCCAGCACACATGAGCTAGGCTTAGGGAAGCAGTATATTCATTGAATGAACTTTTTTTTCTTTTGTTGTGGTACAGGGGAATTGAACCCAGGGCCTTGTACATGCAAGGCAGGTATTCTACCAAGTGAGCTATACCCCCAGTCCCCCAAGAACATTTCTTTATTGAGCTCAAATAATCCCAAACCCCTGTGCTGGGGTCTGCAGAGATGAGTTCAATAGAATCCCCTTCTCAAGGACCTAAAATATGGACAGGAGATGGCAGCAGGAGGTGATAAGATACTAGGAAACAAACTGGAAGGAAGAAAGGAAGGAAATCATAGAGCTCTTCAAGTTCAAGGCCTTCAGGGGACCTGAACAAAAAACCAGTGCTGTGGCCATGCTGTGTGTGGCATGGAAATCACCAAGGAGAAGGACAGACAGCCTCAAGTGCTAAGGAGGATGGGCTTTGTCCTGAGAGTGGTGAAGAGCCACAGAAGTCTTCAGAGGGAAGGGAGAGGGGGGATGAGACCACTCTGTTCTGAAAGTTGTACCAAAGGGGCTTGGAGCTGAGCAGAGGGGAGTTAGGAACAAAAACCCAGCCCTTATTTTGCTTACCGAGTGTGTGCCCTGATATGGCCTGTAGTAACCTGGACAAGAGGTATCTTTGGCAATTTAACTGCTAGAAGGAGGGGCCTCTTTGTTTTCTGTTCTGAGGCCCAAGGTGTCCCCCTGCTGCCAACAGTCCTGGACTATGTAATATAGAGCCCATGAGGATTGCAAAAGGGAACAGATTAAGAGAGATTTCAGAGGCCTTGGGGAACAGAGAGAAGCCTAGAGGGTGTGAATCCTCAAAACCTACAATGGGCCTTGAGCTGTCTGGAACAAGCCCAGTCAGGGCCCAACACCTGCAGGAAAACAATGGGAGCTATACCAAAGGCTGGTTCCTCATCTGGTCTTACTGTGGGGACTACAGCCCCACCAGGAACCCCTAGAGGCTGCACAGGGCTGACTGTTGGCAGGGAAGTGAGCAGGGTGTGCATGTGGGACCACTGAAGCAGTCTGTCTCCCCTCTTGGCCTCTGCATGGGTTTCCCTGGAGACCGGTCTTCTTACACTCCATACTTCTGGGGGTCCTTCTGCCTTTAAGTTATTGAGCATTATTGGTTAAGCTTTCCCATTTTCCCACATTCACCAAATCAGTCCAGATGCTGAGGAGTGTGTGGGGGACAGGAAGAGGGTTAAGGGTCATATGCACACACACACTCATGGCCAGGAGGTGCCCTTAGGCATCACTTAATTGCAGACCGGGAGCTTGCACAGAGGTGCAGCCAGCTTGCCCCTGGTCCTGCCTTTCTTGCATCATTCTGTCATGCAGAGCTAGGACTGGGACTTCACTGGCCAATCCTGGGCATTCAGAACAATGACTGAATTCACATAGGCATTAGGGTCTGTTATTCAAGTCCTGGCCGGTAATCTAGACATGCCCACAAACATCGTGTTTAGCTAGTGATGATCATTGTCAGGTGTTTTTTAATGGACAACAATGACAGAAAAAGATAAAGTGCCTTATCCTGGTGAAGGTTGGTCTTAATCTATGAACTCACATCCTCCCTCTCTCTCTTCCACTTCTCCCCCTCCTCTTCTCACTACTGCCTCTGGCCTGGATTTGCAGTTTTGGTCCCCAAGTTTGCTCTCCAACGTCCATCCCACTCTGTCTTGGATATTTGGGATGACTCATTCGTATTAAAGTGTTGGCCCTGGAATAGGGTTCCAAAGGGCATGGATTCTCCCATCCTAATAGGGTTTCCCTGTCGGCTCTCCCCATACCATACCCACAGGGGGTGGAGGGAAGGTGGAGCAAAGGGGGATACCCTTGCTGCTGGACACTCCAGGTCCTTCCAGAGGAGCACAAGAGCCAGGAGCTGAAGAGATCCCAGCTCCACAGGACGCTGGGGACAGTGAAGTGGGGACAGAGGAGCAGATCACTCTGAAGGTTCCTGGGGCCCTCCAGGACCCTGTCTGAAAGAGACACATCAGCTTCTGGTCCTCCTCCCCCTCCAGCCTAAAGGAAGGACCCATCTCCAAGTGACCTAGAACCCCAGAAATCTCAAAGATCAAAAGTTCCTACCCAGATTGCTCCTTAACGTTCCCCAGGGAGGATGCTAAAAACTCAGATTTCAAAACTCAAACTCTGCATGTGTTGATAATGTAGAAAGCCCCAAGATGTATTGTTGAATCACAAGATGTGGAGATGTGGGTGTGGTGAATCACTTTTAGATTTTAAAAAATAGCAGGGGGTGGGGAGATACAAATCCATATTTGAATTTGCTCTTGTTGACAAAAATAAATAAGATGCACAAAACTAACCACTAATGACAGTGGTTATCTATTTCAAATGTGGTAAAATACACGTAACGAGTCTTGCTAAGTTGCTTAGGGCCTCGCTAAGTTGCTGAGGCTGGCTTTGAACTCGTGATCCTCCTGCCTCAGCCTCCCGAGCTGCTGTGATTACAGGCATGTGCCACCGCGCCTGGCATCAAAGCCATTTTTTAAAAATATATCTAATTATAGATGGACACAATACCTTTATTTTGCTTATTTAGTTTTTTATGTGGTGCTGAGGATTGAACCCAGTGCCTCACGCATGCCAGATGAGTGCACTACCACTGAGCCACAACCCCAGCTTGTCAAAGCCACTTTTAGGTGCACAGTTCTGTACATTCACATTTCGGTGCTGCCATCACCACCACCCATGTCCTGAACCTTTCATCTTCCCAAAATGAAACTCCGTACCCATTTTCTCCTTCCTCCAGCTCCTGGCAACCCCCATTCTACTATCTGTTTCTATGATTTTGACTACTCTAGCTACCTCCTGGAAGTGGAATCATACAGTGTTTGTCTTTCTGTGACTGGCTTATTTCACTTAGCATAATGTCCTCAAGTTCCATCCATGGTGCAGCCAGAATTTACTTCCTTTTTAAAGCTGAATGATAGCCCATTGTATGTATATACCACATCCAGTCATCCATTCATAGACACTCAGGTTGCTTCCATCTTTTAGCTATTGTGAATAATGCTTCTAGGAACATGGATGTACAAATGTCTGAATCCTTGTTCCCAAATATTTTGAGTATGTATGCAGAAATGAAATTGCTAGATCTTACGGTAATTCTGTTTTAATTTTTAATTTTTGGAGGAACTGCCATATTGTTTCCCACAGAAGCCACATCATTTTATATTCCCACCAGCAGGGCACATGAGTTCCACTTTCCCTATATCCTCAATAACATTGTTAATATCTGACTGTTTATGTATACATTTAAATGGTAATCTTTTGAAGGGATACATAGGAAATGGGCAGATGGGGAACATGGAGGGGACCTTCACTGCAAGCCTTTTAATACTTTCTCCATTTTGAACTAGCTGAATGTATTACTTATTCAAGAAACTAAATTACTTTGCCAACATTTATTAAGAAAATTTCCAAACATCCAACAAGTTTGAAATTATTTTGCAACAATAATCCAGATATCCACCACCTAGATTCCACAATTACTATGTATTCTTCTTGCATTACCATATAACTATCCATCCATCAATAATTTCTTAAATATAGAATATAGTTTCTTGGGCCTCTCCCAACACCTGCTAAGTCCTTCACATGGGCCTGGACCTTTGTGTGTTTTAATCAATTCTTCAGGTGATTGTGGCATTTGGGAACTTCTCTCCTGGTCCAGCTTCTCATTTCATGCAGAAATTGTACCTGCAGTTTATTAGCAGTTAGCCAGCCTTGGCCAAAATTCTTCCCTTGTCCAGAAGACTTACCCTCACAAAAGGTGTCTCCAAAGGAAGGTCTTATTTATCTCACTGGGGCCAATACAGCCCCCAAAATCATTCCCCTCCTGGCCTACCTCTTCCCCAGAACATGCTTTGATGGCTCAATGACACAACCTTCAATGTTGCTCCAGAACAGAACACAACTCTTCAACATGGCCTATCCAGAGAAGAGATCCATCGCTGGTCCCATGCCTCCCAGAGCTGGAAATTATTCTCCTGGGACTCAGTCTGCATGTGTCCTTTCTGCTGAGAAGAGCAGGCCACCTAAATGAGAGGACGGTATCTGTAATAGTCATCTTATTCACTATGCCAGGACCAGATCAGCCAAGCTGCTGGAATTAATAAGCATTCATGTCCTCTTTTAGCCTTTTTCTTTTTCCATAATACTAATGACTGTGATGGTGATGATGACGATGACTATGATGATCCAACAGCAGATAACACCAACAGGTCCCCTGTTGCATACCAATGTTGTTCCAGGTGCATTATTTGCATTCATTCCTTTTTATTGCCACAGGAATCCTATAGAGTAGGTACTATATCCCTATTTTTTTAAACAGATGAAACAACAGAAGCATGAAGTGATTAAGTAACTCACCCAAAGGGATGTGGTATTTTCTCTTTAGTCACCACTACATATAAATACTGGTCTTAACTTCCCAAAAGTCCTTACTATCAAATTCCATGATATAGATCCTCCTAGTTAATATACCTGTGCTCTCAACCTTTTCTGATGCCTCATTTCTTCTGCCTGCCAAAATTTAATAGTCTTCTGTCCCACTCTCTATCTCAATCTTTCTAGATGGTTAGAGACAGCCAGATAAATAAACTCAAATTAAGATGTCTCCAGCTGGTTTATTTACTGCCTCAGGTAAGTGTGTGTGCATGCATGTATGTGTGTGTGTACATATACAAATATACAACTCTTAAAGTAGAATTCTTATTTTAGAACATAAAACCATGACAGATTATGATAATAAATATTTACATATTGAAGGCAATATCATAGCAGGACAAGTGGAAAAGATACCAGGGCCTTAGAAACATCACATCTCTCCAGAAATTATATCACAAAAGTCTGAATCTAAGAATGGCTTGGACTGGCTCAGTCTTATTCCTTGGGAACATAGTGGGAGTTGGTACTAAGGTATTTGGGGCACCTTTTCCAGACCCCCAGAAAGTTCTAGGTAGAGTCATGATCCATACTATTGAAGGAGCTGAAAATTTTGCAATGGGTCCCTGAAGGTGCTGATGGAAGGAGAGAAATTGGGGAAGTCCTCTGAACCAGAGCTGCCAGATGAAACACAGGACACCCAGTTTAATTTGAATTTTAGATAGACACTAAATAATTTTTAATATAAGTATTTCCCATGGATGTACTTATACTAAAAAATAAAGCATTTGGTATCTGAAATCCAGATTTATGTGGGCATACTGCATTTTTATTTATTAAATCTGAGACTTCCAGGAAAAGAACACTGAAGACAATGCTGACAGCTCCTACCCACCCACTTCTGTCCTTGGGTGAGGTGGCCAGATGCACTACTTAGATGCTCTACCCTCAGCTTCAAGGTGTCCATGGAGCCAAAGTGGTGATTGATGGGACAGAAAAATGGTCATCCTATGGGGTCACACTCATGCTTGGCTATACATCTAGTAACTCCCCTCCCCCAGGAGAAAACTGATCTTGAGAGACCTCCCGAGAGGGCAGGACGGGTATTCCCCAAAATGGCTTCCAGTTACCCCACCTTTGATTCTCCTATATTCTTGATTTTTTTAATCACAAAAGAAATGCATATTCGTGGTGAAAATTGAAGTATCACAGAAAGTCACTCCAGAGAAAACTACTACTAGCAGTTTGAAGTGTCTTCTTCCAGATTTTTCTCTATAAATTCTATCATGTAGTAGTCTCATTTTCACAAATAGAATCATAGTGTACAGACTGCTCTGAAACTTGTTTCTATATCAGGAACTCCTTTCTGCACATATGTGTGGTTTCCTACTCTTGGTGTTACTCTGTCTCATTTGTTACTTAAATATATTTTTATTTTTTAATTGATGTATAGCAATTATACATATTTATGGGGTACAGTGTCACATTTCAATACACATATAATGTGTAATGACCAAATCAGGATAATTGGCATGTCCATCACCTCAGATATTTATCATTTCTCTGTGTTAGGAACATTCAAAATCCTCTTTAGTAGCTATTTTGTAACATACAATGAATTGTCATCAACCATAGCTACCCTACTGAAATAAAGAAGTAGGCATTGGATAGGGGGAATAACTTGTTTGCCCCCTTTATTTCAGTAGTGATTGGTCTTTGGGCAGTTTGAGCCCCTCTCTGAGTGTTTGATGAATGACAAATGCACTCAGGCACATCACACAAATATTTATGTGTCACAACCTTCCTGAGGCTGATTGACTGATCCTTCATCCAGTGCACAGGATGGGGATGCAGTTGGGGCAGGGGTCCTTGAGGGTGTAAGGACTGTGTGTGATTTTCCTGTTGCTGGGATGGGGAGACCTGTGCCTGGGAAGCCTCTGTCAAAGGGGCCCTGGGTCACTGTCTCCACCGTGAGCCCCTCTGACTCAGACTAGAGGCTCCTCTCCTAGCATCCTCATCAGGATCACCTGATGCCAGCAGCTGCCCAACCCCTGGGCAACGCCAAGAGCCTCCTGGTCTCAAACGGGTTGGGCAACATTCACTTCCCGGCGCTGTCCTACCGACCTGCTCGGTCATTAGGAAATGACTCCGCAGCGGCGGTCACAGTGACAGCAGCGGCAGAGGATCGAGCTGCCCGGGCCCACAGCCTCTGCGTGGCTCCCAGCTGCTCTGCGGAGGCGCCCGATAGAAAAGCGGATGCTACTCTTGGTCAAAGCCCAAGTGAGTCTGGGGTCCTGGCTGGGTGTGGGGAAGGAGCAGGGCAGTGTTCTGAATTGACGCTGGAGTGATACTGGGGAGTGTGTGTGTGTGTGTGTGTGTGTGTGTGTGTGTGTGTGAGAGAGAGAGAGAGAGAGAGAGAATATGATGCGTGTGTTGCTTATGGGTGAGGATGTATTCATATCTAAAATTATAGGGACTTGCATTAAGGTTCTAGGAGAGAATACCAGGTGCCTAGAAATGTCATTGTCTCTTAGTGGCAGTGGTTTCCCAGGGATGGTGACACCTGCTCCCTCTGAAGATGGTTTACCAACCATCGCCTTCCTCCTGCCTCACAATCAGCCAGAGGGACAGCTCTATTTAGGGTCATTCTGAGAAGGGAAGTTTGGGTAGTCACTCTTCTATCCACGTTTCTTCATCTACTCCTTGGACCAAAGTTTGGAAAGCCTTTCACAAAGGCCCATGGAAGCCCCCAGTAGATGAGACAGTTCACAGTGAGGGCTGTGTAGTCAGACCATCCTGGGTTCAAATCCTGGGTCTGTCCCATACTAGCAGCGTGACATTGAATAAATTACTTCACTTAAGCAGTCTGTAAAATGGAGATAATACCTACCTCCCCAAAGTTATTGTCAGAATTCAACCAGGAAGGGATGCAAAATGCCAACCACATAATTAGTGTTCAATAAATAGTAGCTGTTATAATTATTTATTATTAGCTCAACACTGGTCCCATCTCAGAAGGAAGATTTTCCAGTCTTCTTCCCCCCAATCTCCCAAGGCACAAATGGGGATGCTTTTGGCATACAATGCTCTGCTTTGTCACTTCACTAGCTTGTGTCCAGACTAGAGCATGTTCCTTGCGCTTCTTCTGCTGCCTGTTCCCATATGCAGCACTCAACCCAGTCAGGTCCACCAGAGGAACTCAAGGATGGAGAATGGCATAGAATAAAGAGAAAGGAGAGATGCGAGAAAGGAGGGGTCATAGAAAGACCGAGATGAGAAGAAGAGGGAGAAGGAGATGACATTGTCCAGGTGTGAATGCCATGGGTCTACTGAAACAGAAAGGATTGCAGTGGAAAGAGGCCATCAGTGGAGGCTTAGGATGTCTTCTGCATTCCTTGGACCCCTTTTACTTTTCCTAGAACTCACATGAGAAGTAAAAAAACAAAAACACCCCTCTCTTCCCCCTTCCCTGCTCATCCAGAGGACAGTGCTTCCTGAATTAACTAATATCTCTTCACCCAATCTTATCCATTGGTTCCAATAATGTTCTATCATCTGTGGGATCTCCTCTCTTTGCTATCTCTCTCTCCATCATCTTCCCAAATGACCCTGGGAAAGTCTCTCCACCTCTCTAGACCTCACTCTGCTCATCTATAAAACTAGGAGATTCAACTAAACAATGGCTAAAGTCCATTCTTCCCCAACATTCTTTTATTTGCTCTTATTCTCTTGCTACCTTGTCCCCTATTTCTCAGCTTAACCATTTAAGCTACTGATCATCAATCTTCCTTTAAAAAAAAAAAAGTTCTTTTTCAAGAAAGTGTCCTTTTTCAATAAATGCCCTCTAG
The DNA here is from genome assembly GCF_001458135.2 of Marmota marmota marmota. NCBI lineage: Eukaryota > Metazoa > Chordata > Mammalia > Rodentia > Sciuridae > Marmota > Marmota marmota. The sequence continues at coordinate 1,600,697 of NW_025999896.1, read as the reverse complement.
GCTCTAAAAATTCATGAAAGATGTTCATGATCATTGCTTGTCCCCAGTGTGTAAGCTCAATATTAAGCAAATACCAGATTCTCAGTAAACACCTGTTGAATATTAGATGGATGGATGGATGGATGGAAGAAAGGAATTACTATTGTATACCTGTGGGGAGTTATGAAATGCAGGAGGACATATTGGTAATTGGTTAGCTTGAGAAAATCATGGTCATCTTGATAATAACTCCTTGGTTAGTTTAGGCATTTCCCAGTGTGTTATGAAATGAAAACTGATAAACCCCAGAATTACCATTTTAATATTTATTCGTTGCCCATTACTTACCTAATCTATGGTCATGTTGTTCGGGTATTCTAATTTTAGGAGAGGTGCCCCCTCTTTTAGTTAAGAACCATAACAGAGGTTACCAAAGCCCCCTCTGGGAGAATAGGGAAGATTTGATCTTCCTTCTTCGTGTCACCTCTCATTTACTGAACACTTAACTGTGTGCCATACTCTTCACTTGCATTAAATCAGGACTCTAGGAGGAAAGTAAAACCATTATTATCGACTTCATCGTACAGATAAGAAAGTAAGGCTCAGAGAGGTTAGAAAACTTGGCCAAGGTTATAAATACAGACAGAAATGGATACATCAAGTATTAAAACCTGGTTCCATTATCTGAGTCCTTGACTCCCTTCCCCTCACCTAGACACCATATTGACCACTTCCGAGACCGAATCTGCAACCCCCTGCAAAGGTTTTGGTACTGACTCCATGATCCTAGGTCTCCCATTACCACCACCAAATATTTTCACTCTTTCTTAGTGATAGGACATTTTCAGCTTGGCAAAATGGACTTGGAACCAAGCCAAGAGAAGAGAGCGATTCTAAAAGATTTGTGATCTTTATCGTTTGTCCTTCCCAGTAGCTGATCTCATTCCCATCATATCTGTCGGGCCTCAGGGATGGCCACACAACACTACTTTGTCAGTGTGTCTCGGGTCTTTTGTCTCTTGTCATGGAAGGAAGAATATAATCAATAACAGGCAAGCATGGTTCCTTCCAAAGAGGCTGTTCTAGATAGGTTTGGGCTACACAAAGACCCATGGATGTCACCACATGTCCGAGCAGGTTTTTTCCTTTGAAATCATGGACAGTTCTGCTGAGAGCATTTGGGGGGATGTCTCCTTTGTAGCCAGATACTGTTTCAACCCACCATGTTACTTTCTAGCGACCCCATAGTTTTAATCTCAAACAATATCATGCCACTTAATCTCTCTTTTACTTTTTCACCAGATTTGTCTCCCAGTGAGTTCTGGCCATTTCCCAAACATCAGACACATCCTCCAAGGATGAAAATCTGCCTTCACTGAGGTTAATCAGCAGGTTCTCTGACTGCCTTAGGCAGCTGTGAAAGAAGAATTTGAAGAATGACTGAGCATGGTGGGTGTTTAACTATGAGGAGGGCCAGCAGGCATTTCCATGTGTAAGTTCCAGGCTTTTCTATGAGGGATTGAATCCAGGGCCTCACATATGCTAGGCAAGTGCTCTACCACAGAGCTACATCCCCAGCCCCTCTGAACTTTAATTTTTAATTTTTATTTTTTTACATGTTACATATTTTTTATTTGTTCTTTTTAGATACACATGGCAGTAGAATGAATTTTAACATGTTATACATACATAGAGTATAACTTATTCTAAATCGGATCCCATTTTTGTGGTTGTACATGATGTGGAGTCTCACTGGTCGTGTATTCATATATAAACATAGGAAAGTTATGTTCGATTAATTCTACTGTCTTTCCTACATCTCCCCTCCCTTTCCTTCATTCCCCTTTGTCTAATCCAGTGAGCTTCTATTCTTCCTCCCCTCCCGCCTTTTAACCTTTCTTGATCTGAAGTAAAAGTTGTTTTCAGTAAGTTAGGCTGCCTGATTTTGGAGATGGCTAAAAGAGATGAGTATAATGAATGAAAGAAAAATCCTGTTTTCTTTCACATCTCAGATTGGTTTTAAGTGTTAGCATCTGCCTATCAGAGAGAAACTTTGGCTTTTGGTTTTTTGGGGATTGACTTATTTCACTTAGCATGACAGTCTCCAGTTCCATCCACTTACTGGAAAATGCCATCATTTCATTCTTCTTTATAGCTGAGCTTTATTTTTAAAACAGTCATAGCTTTATATCCACCCTTAGCACAGAGGAATGCAATCCAGTGGCTGGAGGAAATTCCATGCATCAGCCAATCCTAGCGGAGGGGGAAGGTTAAGAAGTAGTGGGCAGTTTCTGAAAAATGGACACTTTGGATACAGACCCAAATTGAAGACTGGACTGAGCCAGGACATACATTTTCTTAGCTCTCTGTTTGCCCTGGGAACTGGGTCCTCCTGTCTTCACTTCTGCATTGGATCAGGAAGAGGTGAGGTAGTGACCTCACCATGAGTACATGTCATGGTTGGGGTGAGGCATCGGGCACTTGGGGGTAGTTTTCATCACGCTCCACACACCTCCTTTCACAATCCACCGTGGCTTGGATCTCTCATCTGTTTTGTAGCACCCCTTCCAGAAGCTTCTGTGCGTCTGCTTCCTAAGACTCTTAGGTCTCTAGGTCTTAGGTTTTGGTTTGAATCAGATAGGGCACTAAAGAGAAGCAGCAGAAGAGGAAAGAGTGGGAGTACAAAGGAGAGGAAGGGACAAAGACAAAGCTTAGAGAAATCCCTTGAGGCAGGGGTGTGGGTGGAAGTTAGGAAGTGGGGGAGGGGGAAGGAGGAAGAAAGACCTGGATGTTCATGATCCTCCACCTTTGTCCTTTGACCAGCTAAACTCTGCCTTCTCTGAGGGGTCATGTCAGAAGGGGAGAGCAAGGACAGCTCTGGCAGCGAGTGCCCTGTATGCTACGAGAAGTTCCGGGACTTGGAGGGTGCTAGCCGGACGCTGAGCTGCGGCCACGTGTTCTGCCATGACTGCTTGGTCAAGTATCTGCTGTCCACACAGGTGGACGGGCAGGTACAGAGGACCATCGTCTGCCCCATCTGCCGCTATGTCACCTTCCTCAGCAAGAAGAGCTCCCGCTGGCCCTCCATGTTGGACAAGAGCTCGCAGACCCTGGCTGTGCCAGTGGGCCTGCCCTCTGTGCCCTCGCCAGACCGTGGGGGCCACACAAACCCTCTGGCCATCTCCCAGCAGGTCTGGAGACCATCCTCGAGTCAGAGCACCCAGCTTTCCTTAGACTTGTTGCCCAGCCTGCCCCGGGAGTCGCAGATCTTCATCATCAGTCGCCACGGGATGCCCCTGGGAGAGCAGGACACCGTGCTGCCGCGTCGCAGCCTGGCAGAGCTCTCGGAGGTGTCCCCCGCTCCCAGCTCCACCCGCTCCTTCTGTTGTCGGTCAAGGGCCCTCCTACTCATCACCCTCATCGCCGTGGTGGCTGTGGTAGCAGCCATCCTGCCCTGGGTGCTGCTGGTGAGGAAGCAGGCATGAGTGGTGTCACCCAGAGGGATGGAGGAGTGAGGTCCAGCCTGAGAGCTGCTCTGTGGCCTGGTTAGCCATGGCTTGGGTGGGGGCGGAGGGAGCCCTGGTCGCAAACGCGCTTTGAGGGAGGAGCCTGGACAGAGAGAGGGGTCCAATACCGTGAGACTGGAAGTATGATGGCTGTGCTCCACCTTCACCCACCCGGTCTCAGCAGGAGTTAAAGGCTGGCAGGGAGGCGACAGCTGAGCTGAGCTGAGAAGCAGGTGCTCCACATGTGGCCCCTATGTGTATCCTCAGCAAATACCACTCCTCTAGGCCAGAACTTAGCAGCCTGGGCAGATCCATGGTCACTGCCCATGGGGTCACCAGCCCTGAGGTGCAGCTACCTGCTAGGTGACAAGCCTGAAGCCAAGGGGGCCTCCTTCAGAACAAGGAAGTTCTGCTGGCCTGTGTCTTGCCAGATGGGGGCCCAGTGGCAGACCTCTTCCAGAATTCTCACTGGGGATTTTCTAGGTTTCTAATGCAAACCGGAACAAATAGTAGAGTTGGTGCCAGGGCCCAGGTTCAAGTTTCCCAGAATCTTAGCACCTGTACACAACCTTCCCAGCATCCCAATCCTCCCTGTCTTCTATTCACCAGCCTGGAAGATCTTCCCTGGGTGGGAAGCTGATCTCAGAGGCTGTGGCCCAGGCTTGGCTGGGGGAAGCAACAGAAGAGGGTCAGCCGGGAGAGCTGAGGCTACATGGGCTGTTGACAGAGGCCACAAATAGAGTCAGAGATCTGAGTCCTCTGGACCTACCTCTCAAGGAATGGGCCAGATTTTAAGTTTTGGGGATCTCAAGGGTGGAGTGGAATGAAAGGCAGGGAGTGGAGGGGAAGCTCGACAGGCCAGACTGGAGTCAGCTGAGAACTATGTGGGCAAATTAACCCCTGGAGGCTCCCGCCTCCCTCCCAGCCCAGGTCCTCCTCCTTCTCATGACCCAACCATTCATTAGAAGCTGCACCAGCTGGGCCAGTTCCTGAGGTGGATTCTCAAGCCAAGCTGGGTGAGGAAGGGTGGAGAAGAAAACAGCTGTGCTTGGCGGGGACACTGCTGTCTCAACAAATGCCGAGAACCAGCTGCTATCCAAGGCTGCTTCATCTGAGGACCTTTGACGAGGCCCATCAGAAAAGCTCACAGTGGATCTTGCCTGAGGAGCCAGTATGCAAGTGAAGAGCTATTGGCTGTCTGAGGCCCGTAAGCCAACCATGCACAGAGGGTGGAAAGCAGCAAAAAACCTCCAGCTATTGTCACAAGTACAGGGGGTTGGCACCAGGTGCCAAAACTAAGCCTTCCACAACCCATACCCCTCTTATCAAAGTCTGCTATCTGTAGGGAGAAAAATAGCACTGTGCCTCTTATCTGGTTCCCAAATAGCTGTAGGTGGTCATCATTTGGGGACTACTAGGGAGTAGGGTCCACAATGCAGGGACATTTGTGACACAGGGAGGATTGCTTTAAAGCACTTATGAGCTTCCTTATGCCTTTTCTGAGACCAGAGAAGAACATAGGTGCTATGGGGGTATGCCAGTGGAATGGGGGGTATTTATTTTAGGAACAAAAATAACTTTGCAAAGACTCTAATGAGTCTGTCTTCACCTCAGCCAAGCTGCTTTAAAATGTTGTGAATTTCTAGGGACCTCACTGAAGTCTTTTCAGATTCTGTTGTGTTTGCCCAGAGTTTCTTTCAAAATACCTGCAGTGTTTTCATATCATTCAGTGGTGACTCCTAGATGGTACTTCTTTTATTTTCAAAGAATGCCAAAAGCTATTTTTTAAATAAAGGTATATATTTTCTCAAAGATTCCAAAGACTCTGTGATACAGGTGGGAAGTTCTGAGCTTGGACTTTTAGTATAATTCATGTAAGAATTAAAAAGATTTGGAAACTACAAATGCAAATGCCCCTTAACACCGATCTATTTGTAAAAGAAATGCAATTTAAAATTCTGACAGCATTCTTTTTTTTTTGGGGGGGGGGATTGGGTTTTGAACCCAGAGGTATTTTACCATTGAGCAACATCCCCAGCCCTTTTTATCCAGTTATAGGTGGACACAACCTTTATTTTATTTTTATGTGGCGCTAAGGATCAAACCCAGTGCCTTACTCATGCCAGGTGAGTGCTCTACTACTGAGCCACAGCCACACGACTGGCATTCTGGTGGTTTTTTTTTTTTTTAATCTGCTTATCAAACCCTGAAAGAGAACCTTCTCTGCCACTGAGGCTGAGGTAGGTAGGGGAATTGGTGGTGGGAATGCATATGGTAAAGTTCTTTATCAAGGGAAATTTAACATTTTCTATCAAAGTTTCCAGCAATTTCTGTTCTAGAAATGTATCCTACAGATACACTTACATGTATGAGCAGGGACATGTGTATAATGTTATATAATTGCAGTATGCTTAGAATAACAAAGGATTGGGGAAACCCCCAAATGCTAATCAATAGGCTTCTGGTCCTTTAACTTATGGCTAGGGGCTACGGTGCAGTTATAAAGTGAACAAGAAAGGACTCATAAAATGATGAGGAACATCTCTGGGACACAATGGCAAATGGAAACAATCCAGATGTGGAACAGCAGATATCAGATACTACAATGTATATAGAAAGAGGGGGACATGAGAATTTATATTTTTGTTTGCTTATTTCTACATAAAGAATTTGGGAAGATACATGAAAAACTAATAACAATGATTAATTATTATTGTCCCTCTGGAAGGGGATGATAAACTGATAAGAGGAAAAGTTTTCACTTGACCATTGTGGGGTTTTTAAGTATTTTTTAGTTGTAGATGGATACAATACCTTTATTTTATTTATTAATTTTTTGTAGTGCTGAGAATCGAACCCAGTGCCTCATATGTGCAAGGCAAGCACTCCACCACTGAGCCACAATCCCAGCCCACTATTTATGTTTTTTTATGTATAATTTATTTATGCAAAAATTAAATTGAGGGCTGGGGATATAGCTCAGTGATACAGCACATGCTTAGCAAGTATGAGACCCCAGAAAAAAAAATCAAATTGAAAAATATTAGAAGCCAAAGATCTTCAGTGTACACTCTTTGTACCTGGTGGGGAGACCAACCCGAGAACATTCAAGAACTGCCAAGCCACTTGTCCTGTGACTCGAGAGTGTTGACCACTGGCTCTGTGGGACTCATTTGTCTGGTTAGAAGTATGACATCTTGCTGGGCACAGGGGTGTACACCTGTAATCCCAGCGGCTCTGAAGGCTGAGACAGGAGAATTGCAAGTTCAAAGCCAGCCTCAGTAATGGTGAGGCACTAAGCAGCACAGCGAGACCTTGTCTCTAAATAAAATACAAAATCGGGCTGGTGTGTTACCCAGTGGTCAAATGCCCCTGAATTCAATCCCCAGTACAAAAAAAAAAAAAAAAAAGAGTATGACCCTCAATAAGTAAGGCAAAAAGTTTAATCTTCTCAACATTCCTAAGTTTCTGTAGAATTTTTGGGGTCCTGTTATTTAATGTGTTTGTTCTGATTCCCCTTCTCTACCTTTCTTCTTCTTTCTTAAATAAAATCATTTGCTTTAAGCAACCACCCTGGGGTCAGGGCTCTACAGGGAAGATATCATCAGATAAATGATAGACAGATGGATGGATAGGTAGGTAGGTAAGTAGTTAGACAGTCAGATACTAGATACTTAGAGGATGGATGCCCGGGGTCAAAACTCCATTGCTCTTCTCTTCCTTCCCTTGTCCAGAGGCATACACACACTGCCACCTCCCATTGTCATAATAATCTTTAACTCTAATATATACTTGACAGTCTAGGCCTCCCAGGTAAGCTTAAGGAACCATAACATAGTTTACTGAGCCCTGGAACATGCTTCCCGCCCCCATCTTCCTAGCTTTCCAGAAACAGAACAGGGCAACCTATTAAGACTTCCCATGTCCTAACTCAGGGGAACTGATCACAGCTATGCTCCCCCCTACACGCACTATACCCCATCATCTTCCTAGCACATGTTCTTGGTTGACATGTCTGTCCCCTCTTCTAGGCAAAGTTCTTTCAGGAGAGAGGCTAGATCTTAAAAGATCTCAGTATCACTAGTATCTTGACACAGAATTCAGAAATAGTAAGAGCTGAATATAAGATAATATTTGCATAATGCATGTATGCCAGTGTACCTGAATGAATGGTGGCTAGGAAAAAATTATTCCACTTTAGGTGTGAAATCTAGATATAAACCCTGCTTTGGTGTGTTTAGGAGCTTCACAAAGACCTGATCTAATTTAATGGATCTTTTTCAAATCATGTTAGAGAAACATAGGGAAGTGAGGGAAAGACGGCGGCTGGACTAGCTACCAGAGAATCATGCAGGGTGGAGCCAGGGCACCCAACAGGCACTGGTTAAGATAAAGAGGCTTTATAACTAGGCAACTGGTAGTTTTCATCTCTGGGTACAGTCAATAGGCCAACAATATTCTCACTGTATGAAGTGGCCACATTGTCCAAAGAGTGGGCTGAAGGTTTAATTGTGATGACTCATTGTTAGAGAAAGGGAAGTACAGAGGCCGGAGAGGGCTGAGTGGTAGCAGAGGATGATAGGTGCCAAGGAAGCAGAGTGGGTCTTTGTAGGAAGAAAAGGAAGATGATGAGGGGGACCTGAAGAAAAGGGTGGAGACAGGAAAGGTTTAAGGAAATGAAAAAACACTCTTCCTTAAGACTACAAAGACCAGAGAGGAAGGCAAGCTAAGAGCCTTCTGTGACTCCCTATGGTTTTCAACATCCAAATCAAAATCAGTTTGGCCCCAGCGCCCCTGGACTTCCCCCTGAATACCTTTCTCTTTAGCCACAAGGATCTGGTTCCTGGAAAGAAAATGTCACACTACTCCTCACCGCCATACCTTCCCTCCAGCTATTCCCAGTGCCTCATGGAGCTAATTTTAACATTCTTCAAAACCCAGTCAAGAATGATCTCACCCCAGAAGTCTTCCTTGATTCCAGCACTCTCTTCTGCCAGGAGCCCAAAAAGTTGGGCTGAAGTACTGGGGATTAAAACCAATGAGCAACATCCTCCTTCCCTTTTTATTTATTTTGAGACTGGGTCTCACTAAATTACCGAGGTTAACCTCGAACTTGAGATTTTCCTGCCTAAGCCTTGGAAGTCGCTGGCATCATAGGCATGCACCACGTCAGGGAGCTGTTTTTCCTTTGGTCTGGAGCTTAGACAACAGCTTCCCTCAAGCACATTCTCTGCCTTATTTGTAGCTTCAATGTTTAGTTCAGTGTTGGCCTGTTGAAAGATGCTCCATAAGCATTCATTGAGTAGAGTGGTTGCAAAGGGTATCTCACTGAATTTAATTACAAATAAAATCCAGGACTCTTTCCTTCACAGCCTATTTAAATACACAACTCACCATCCTGGTGAGGACTCACTCCTAGTCCCAGTGGCTCAGGAGGTTGACAGAGGAGCATCTCAAGTTCAAGGCCAGCCTTAGCAATTTAGTGAGGCCCCAAGCAATTTAGTGAGAGCCTGTCTCAAAATTAAAGAAAAACAACAATAAATAAATAAATAAATAAATAAAGCTGGGGATATAGCTCAAATGGTAAATTGCTTCTGGGTTAAATCCCTAGTAAACCTCCCCACCCCCCAAAAAAGAACACAATCATATGTTTACACACACACACATACATACATATATATATATATTTTTTTTTTAATTATTATTTTTATTTTTTATTTTTTTTAATTAATGAAAACACATGCTCTTTACTGACTGGACTCTGGGCCCTCAAGGATACATGGTTTCTCACTCTTTGCTTTGCCTCACTGAATTCCTACAAATTGGGGTCATACATGGGTTCAGCTATAAACTATGGGTTCTGTATTACTTTTTCACGGGTACCTCTCATTTATATGTAGCTCAGCTGATCCATTTGTAAAAATGGGGACAATAATAATACCAGCATCGACAGGACTATTTTATGGCTTAAAGAATCTAACACAAAAGGCGTAGAAGAATGTCCCCAACACTCAGCAAACTCCCTACGTCTTATGTATTATTATGAAATTTGTCTCCTGACAGTATGACATCTGCATTATTCATTCAACAGAAACTGATGCCTCAGAATCCATTTGCAGGGGAGCATACCCCTTTTCCCTGAGCTTCCCCATGCCAAACTCTTTCACAGTGTGGTCTGGACCAGAACCCTTGGCTACACCTGGGAGCTCCTTAGAAATAAGGACTCAGATCTATTTCCGCGGGGTGTGTGTGTGTGTGGGGGGGTGATCGGTGGCCCTAGTCCTTCGACGGCCCGTCGCCCCCGCTGATCCGAATCTCTGGTGCGCCCCACAGTGTAGTCACTGTGTGTGTGTGTGTCGGGTTTGTAGGCAGCGGAAGCTCGCTGAAGGACTCCACTTTGCTCCAGCTCACAGGGTGACCAACCGGTCAGGGTTCCGACGCCACCAGGCGGAACAACGTAGGACCTGCCTTTTTTTTTGGCTAAGGGGGCGCCCACTTCCCGACACCCAGGAGTGATGGGACCAGCCCTGGGGCCACTCACTCCTTCATCACCCACTGGAGTAGTCGGCCCCTGAGTAAACCCCCGCTTTTCTTTCGGGGACCACCCTATCCAGAGAATGAGCGGCAGCGCCCAAATCTCTGAAGGGAGACCCGAGGACGAGTTCTTCGCAGTTCCCCTCCGAGACACTAGACGACGCTAGCCGTCGGTTTCTTTCTAGTTTTCTCGCTCAAACTCGCCACCCTTCTCAAGCTTAGACATTGATCTCGCGAGATCTCCCGTTAACATACAGAACCGGAAGAAACGTGTAGACCTCTTCCCTTTTGCGGCCATCGCTGAAGCGGCAGCGGGTGAGGAGTCAGCGGGGCAATACGTGTAATCTGCAGCCATCCGTTTTTGGGAGTTGTGTCTCTCCACGCCGGGGGTCCCGAGATTCTCCTGCCGGCCGGATAGCAACCAGGGAGGGAGGCCGGGATGGTTTTAACCTAGCGTAGGGGCAGGCGAACCTGAGAGGGAATGAGAGGAGATTTGGGGACTCGAAAAGTCTTTAGCAATGTATTTTCCTGAAGAACCACCTGGAAACAGCTGTGCTTATTAAAGTCTTTGTAGAGCTTTCAAAGTGCTCTCGACCATTTTTGGACCCGAGTTCTCTGCAGGAATTTCCAGGCTCAAGGTTGGGGGCGGCGGCTGACTGATTTTGGAGGGTCTGAATGGGTTCACACTCAAGTTCGTAAAAGGCGATCGTTGATTGATCTTCTAAAAACTCATGTTATGTTTGAAGTATTCGACATGCCTTATCTTAATTTAGAAAGTACATGTTGGCTCCTTCACATGATACTTAAGGAGTTCAGAGACTTCAAAAGTTTGTAACAGGTCTCTGTGGCACACACTCATAATCTCAGCAACATGGGAGACTGAAGCAGGAGGGTGCCAAATTCGAGGCCAGTCTTAGCAATTTAGCAAGACTCTGTCTCCAAAAAGGGCTGGGGCCGTGAAGCTCAGTCGCAAAGTGCCCTGGGTTCAGCCCCCAGCACCACACACACATACAGAAAGCTTTTAGCTAAAGATGTGCTATTAAAGGAAAAGACTTTATTCTCTAAAGATACAGATACTATCCCTGCAAAGATTTTTTAAATTGCAAACTTTGCTTGATAGGCCATTAAGTGCCAGCAGTTTTTCATGCAGTTACTGATAGGAAGTCTTCTGTGAACAATTCAAAGATGAACCTGTTGTTGCTGTTTGAAAACTAGATGAGACTTTGATCATTTAAGGGTATGCTTAATTTTTTATTTAGCCAAAATGAAGTTCAATCCTTTTGTGACTTCTGACCGAAGCAAGAACCGCAAAAGGCATTTCAATGCACCTTCACACATTCGCAGGAAGATTATGTCTTCCCCTCTTTCCAAAGAGCTGAGACAAAAGTACAATGTTCGATCTATGCCCATCCGAAAGGATGATGAAGTTCAGGTATGTATCCCTACTACTCGTGTTTTGACAGATGATCCCACACACTTTCAAAAGGAATTGCATTCTGAGAGATGCTTATGAGACATTGGCTTCCCAGAACAGGTTTGCAAGATACATAGCACCAGGGACCAAAAAAAGTATGTGCCTGTCAATTCTCTTCGCAATCAACTTTCCAAAGTATTGCATGCAGCAGTGACTAAATGAAAGAGCAAGACAGAAAATCAGAACAATTACTGAGGTCCAAAAAAGAGAAGTACTGATAATCTGGGATTCAGAAGCTCTAACTGAGCTATGTAGTACCATATGATAGAGTTTACTAGTAAATAATTTGCCAAGTCTAAGTGAAAATTTCCATGAGTTTCTTAGGTATAACCTGCAGCTGGTGACTAAAGAATTGCTTGAATTCTTTAGAGATTGCTTGAATCTCTAAAGCAGTTTGCACTTCATCAATACTATTAAGAACAACCACTAGGTCCCTGCTGTACTAGTGCTAAAACTGCCTGTAGATCTTGGAGGAAGATTTATCTGTTTTCAAGATATAGCAGTGCTAGATAAAATTGAAACAGAATGTCTGTTCAGAAGTACTTTGAGTTGCTTCCTGGCAGGCAGAGGACCACCAGAATGTCTGGGATAGGGAATTCTGTCAGTTAACCTTTGTCAAAGAATTGGTTTACTAAGTACTTGTTCCCCGTCCTATTTACCACTGGGTTGGACTATTCAGTGGGCATTGAATTAAATACATGTGCTGTTGTTATTTTTGAGATAGAGTAACATGTTTGTTAACAGCTTCTGCATAAAGCCAAAGTGTGCTCCCTTTAACAAGCCTGGTACTGCTGGTGGCCATCAGTTAGGGGTGTAATAATCATCACTGTAGATAGGGACATGATTTATTTACAAGTTAAAACTAAGAACTGTTTGCATATTTAATGATTAAGTCTTTCAAAACGGAAGAGTCCTATAGATATGATGATAGAATGGATGGTGAATAAATGATTCACAGTTTTCTTGACTGTGATTCTCATTCTTTGATCCTCGTTTCTGTTATTTTGAATTGGTGTTTAGGTTGTGCGAGGACATTATAAAGGTCAGCAGATTGGCAAAGTTGTCCAGGTTTACCGGAAGAAATATGTCATCTATATTGAACGGGTTCAGCGGGAAAAGGCTAATGGCACAACTGTCCATGTGGGCATTCACCCCAGCAAGGTAGGTGTTTTTGAGAACACTTGACAGAAGACAGTTACAGCCGATAATGTTGCCAAATGTGACAGCTCATTTATAGAGCATCCCTAGTTTTAGATATGCTAGAAACCCATGTGATTTTGGTTTGGTGATGTTTTTATTATTCTGCAGAGCTGGAAGTCAAACCCAGGGCCTCACATGTTAGGCAAGCTCTCTACCACCAACTTACATTTCCATCCCTGGAAACCATATCTTAAAGCAATATTGTATTTATATTGAAAATTCTAATATCACTGAAATCACAGTGTCCTTAACTTTCATTCTATATGTATATTTACTGTGCCTTTTACTCAAAAGCAATTCATAAGCTAATAGATCAACAATCTAAATATTGGCATATTTAATGTCTAGGAAATTGGGTAATTACAAAATGAAGTAGAGCTCCAGCTCTGTTTTGTGTGTTCAGCAAAATAAGCAGTAGACAGCTTTACAACCTTGTGAGGTAGGTTTTAAACCATCTACAGATGGAAAAAACCTGAAACTTGGGCAGAAAATCCCATGCACAGTAATTGTATCTAAATGATTATTGGCAGTTCACAAATTTTGTTATTGCTGTCTCTAATTTCCATTTCCCAAGTTTTAATTCATTGTTGTTGATAGACACAATACCTTTTTTTTTTATTATTATTATACTTATGTGGTGCTGAGGATTGAACCCAGTGTCTCATGTTCTAGGCATGCGCCCCAACCCTCATATTCCAGGTTTTAAAAATGTTTATTGTAAAGGTCATGTAGAGTGAGCATTCAAATACCAGGTGGTCTTTTTAGATCGTATGTTGTTGCCATAAATATAATTTTTGAACAGCAGTGTCAAAATTCTAGTACAATTAAACACCTGTATATCTTTCACTTAGAATTCAGTATTCAAATTTTGCCATGTTTTCTTTTCCCCATCTCCCCGTGTCAGTGGCCTTACAAATGTCAGGCCACTTCAACTCTAATCAGTCTGATCTGTAGAGCAAGGATTTTCCCATTCTTAACCTATTCTAGTCATATTCTTGTCTCGCACTAGGTCATCTATTGTCAAGATCACCAATCCAGTGACCATTGTTTTGTCTTTTTTGTACTTGTTTTGACACAGTTGATCTTGGAGGGCGAAGTAGTCATCTCCATCTCTTAACTCTATTCTTAGAACTTCAGGCATATAGAAGTTAATGGTTTCAACCCAGACCCCTTTCCTGAACTCTATTTCCAGTTGACAATTTTGCATTTCGATGTGAATAAGCTAATTGGTATTTCAAACCTGAAATGTTCAAACTTGTGATTTTGCCTTTGAGATCTCAAAAGAGTTTAACCATCGCAATGTATGGCAGCTCTATTCTCCCAATTGCTCAGGCCAAAAACAACATTTTTAAATTCATTTATTACATACCCATATCAGCAGGTAAGATTTTCTGTTTTGGTACTGGGGATTGAACTCAAAAAGTCACTCTAAACACTAAGCCACATCCCCAGCCCATTAAATTTTGTTTTAAGACAGTGTCTTGCTAAGTTTTCAAGGCTACCTTCAAATTTGTGGTCTTCCTGCCTCAGCCTCCCCAATACCTAGAATTACAGGTGTGCACCAACATGCCCCACTCAATAAGACCTTTTGGCTACTGTCATGGTATTTAGAATCTTGTCTTCTTATTTCTGTCAGAGTTAACTACAAGATGTTACCTCATGTCCCCTCTCCAGCCATTTGTTGACAGTGTTTTTTTCCATTCTTACACATTCTGATCTTCCTGGCCGCCTCAAGTGTTTTAAACCATGTTACTGAGAAAATATGTAGTGATTGGCAGCATTACCTGGCAATTTGATAGAATCACATATTCTAGGTTCCCAGACCTACTGAGAATTAGGGGATGGGACCCAGGTTTCTATCTGTTGCTAGTTTTGGTTTTGTGTGTCATTTTTTTAGTTGGGTTGTTTTTTTGTGATGCCAGAGGATTGAACTCAGGGCCTTGTGCATGCTAGGCAAATATTGTACCAAGTTCTCCTGCCTTTGGATAGTTTTACCTAGATGGTCCACTTGTAGCTTTATCTAGAGTTTTGCCTGATCACCCTGTATAAAATGTCTTGTTACTCAGCCTCCTCGCATCAACCCTAGTTTTTCATCTATATCAAGATGAAGTACATTTACTTATTTGAATGTTTTCTGTCTCAAACATGAAATACAAATCAGACTGTGAATCAATCCGTTTTGGTCAGTATGTTGAATTTCATGTTGAATATCCTTTTCTTCTTCCCTTCACTTTCTTTTTTAAGACTGGAATTATGATAATGTAATTGCCTTTAGGATTAGGTTTGTTGGAATAAGATCTGCATTATTTGTTTCATTAAAATTTTGCAGGTTGAAGCATGTGTGAAAGGCCATGTTTAATTTTACTATATAGAATTCACAAAAAAAAAATGTGACATGGTTGACTTGTAAAACTAGGGTGAGAGATATAGAATAGTTACATGTCACACTAAAAGACATTTTGTGGTAAAGCACAGAAGAGGCTATGAAAAGAATCATAATACTGCCTGTCCATCCTAACAGTTAAATAACCTTTTCATGTTTAAGCATCTGCTCTGCAGGTTTAGTAAATGGGATTGGATGTTAAGGCCTTTTTGGTGGTAATTATTTAAAACGTGGGAGTGTTTTTCATATTTTCTGCAGGTGGTTATCACCAGGCTAAAATTGGACAAAGACCGCAAAAAGATCCTGGAACGGAAGGCCAAGTCTCGCCAAGTAGGAAAGGAAAAGGGCAAATATAAAGAAGAAACAATTGAGAAGATGCAGGAATAAAATAACCATATTTACAATTTGCATTAAAAACGCTAAAATGAAGATATTTTGTTTTATGTGTGGTACTTTGGTGGTTTGGTTTCTTAGTGCCTTATCAGCCTTTGGATCTGTAAAGGGAAGTTTGGGTGATATTTGCTGTTAAAAAACTGGCCATCCATTTTACTTGTGGCTCAATTGAGTTGGCCTTTGAACTTTGAGGATTAGTTCTTTCATAGTTGAGAAGTCCGTGAGGGTTTTTTTTTTTAAGTACTTAACAGTTTCCTGAAATCAGATGGTGGTTTTTTTACAGCAGGCACAGAAGCATTTGGTCTACATCATGGCTGCATTGGGCTCATCGGGAAGGCCTACAAAAGAAGCCAGCTGGGAATATTTATTCTTGAATTTGTCTTCCTTCTAATGGGCTGCCATAAGGATACAGCATATTTACTTATAAAAATTTATGTCTTTGGATAAAAAGTCTTAGAATAAAGAAGATAAGCTGCTGTGACCAGTAGCCCTGCTTCAAACTTTTCCTCTAAAATGAGAAGTCTCACTTTCTCTTGAGCTACATGTGGGTCCTCTGAACTTATTTTTGCACTGGTGCTGATTGAGTGCTGTTAGTCCAAAATCTTTGGGTTGCAGTATGAAATACAAAATGTTCTAAAATGCAGGTTCTCTTGAAGTACTGAAATGGTGTGAAATGCAGGCAGTTGATTGTAGCTGCAGTGTGTGCAATCCTATAAGCAGGCAGAAAGCATGAAGGCGGTTCACTTTCCAGGCAGGAGGCATTTGAGGTTTTGTGACAATGTGAGAAATGGGTAATATCATTTGCCTTAGCCTGGTCACATGCATGCCAGCCCTAGGTATCATCTCAGCAAAGAAAACACTAAATACTGAGTCTGCACAGCTGTCCTGCCCAGCCCTCTACATTCAAAAGGTTTCTCGGTGCCTTGGGTCCCTTTGGGGGTGGGGCTTCCAACCCTGCAGCCTCACTTCTGGTGAGGAGGGCGGGTCATGGAGATGCTGTTCTGGTGCTGTAGTTCAAGCTGTTTGCGGCCTGGAGGAGTGAGCATTGCTCAAGCAATGTTCCCTGGAGTGTCCCTTTCACCCTAAGAACTGCCCTGAGTTTTGTAGTATCCAGCCCTTTCCTGTACCACCCACTGGAGTCATTCATGCACCCCTGAGCTATCCGCCCTTCACCAGGTGGATGGGGGCAATGATTAGCCTACCAGGTCAGCTGAGGCTGCCAAAGGGGTGTAAGGAGGACCTCACTAAGGAGGTGATACTCAAACCCAGAACTAGCTAGAATTTGTGTTTCATGAAGCCTTATGTGCATTATCATTGAGTCCTAATAACAACTTGCTATGTAATGTCCCCATTACAGATGAAAAAAACTGCAGTCCCAGTAACTGCCTAACATAGTAGAGTCAAAAATTGAATTCTCAAGAGCTTACACTAAACCATACTCCTGCACTGCTTCAGTAATAACTGCAGTGTCCACCTAAAACGTGTTTCAGAGATAATCTTTTTGAACACCTTTTTGTGCTCAAACTATGGGATGCAGGTAGGTAGAAACTTCAGCCTTCTAAGTTGTATACATCTGAACCAGTGGAGCAAAAATGCAAAGCAGAGTGCTACAGCAGGTGGTACAGGCTATTCAGCTGAGGGAGAGATGGCCATTAGCTATAGTTGCTGAATACATCAGGGAGACTGGCTTGAGCTGGCTGTATTTTGGAAAATCGGTGAAAAATTCCAGGTTGGGAAGAGCCCAAGCAAAGATGCACAGATGGATGAGGAAGGAGGTAAACATGGCTTCTGAAGACCCAATTTAACTAAGTTCTTTTTATCAGTTACCCCAGCAACACAAATCACATCAAAAAGCCTGTTTATTTAGGTCACATTTCTTTCATGTTACTTTAGAAAATACATTGGTAATTAAGATAGCTACAGCACCGTGCGTGTAAAATGAAAAATGTAGTTCACTTAAAGACTGGGTTATGGGACCACAGGCTCTACCTAAGGGAAGATGCTGCCTCCACAACTCAAGCCAGTTGTTGCCCTCAGTGTGGCTAGACCTTTCCATTTTTTTAATATTTAGTTTTAGGTGGACACAATATTTTTATATGGTGTTGAGTATCGAACCTAGTGCCTCTCGCATGCTAGGCGAGCGCTCTACCACTGAGCCACAACCCCAGCCCCCATTTTTCAGGATTTTTATGTGAAATTTCCCAATCTGTAAATATAAGTAAATCAATAATAATAATGATCACTGTTAGCCAAAGGTGGCCTTTAGACTGTGCTTTTAGGGTAGAATAAGGCCATCAAATATTAAAGACATTTTATATCTTTTTATAAACTATTTCCAACCTGTCTTCATTTTTTTATAGGATGGAGGTGAGCCTTCTTCCTCTGGAATCACCTGAAGGGCCTCAAATAACAACCAATACAGCCACTCAGTTTTAATAGATGCTGGTTTCAGTGAGGTATGTGAGAGGAGTTCTTCCTGGACCCCACTGAATACCTTGTGGTTTTAAGTCTCTTGTGAGGATCACTACGACTGACTGGAATAGTAATGCATATTCCTTAGAAAACTAAGTCCCAGGCTGGGGTTGTGGCTCAGCGGTAGAACGCTTGCCTTGCAGGTGTGAGGCAGAGTTCAGTCCTCAGCACCACATTAAAATAAATAAAGGTATTGTGCCCATCTATAACTAAAAAAATTTTTTAAAAAATAAAGAATATAATTTATAAAAAGAAAGAAAACAAAGTTTCATGTCAATGATAACATGGAAATGGTAGGTGAAACAAACTGATTTCTTTACTGCAAGACCTTTTACAGCCTTCAAAATGTCAGTTTGCACTGAAGATCTTGAACTCAGGCTTAGTGTCAAGAGCATTTAGCAAAAGTTTCTTCAATTCCAAAATGCATATTTTTCACAATATGCATTTGGGTATGTCTTATCAGTACATTAATATGGGTTCTATTAAGTCAGTGGTTTTATAATCAGTGTTGTCAGGGTCAGGAATATTCCACAATTAGCCAGTGCTGCTGAGGAAGGGAATTTAGAGTCTTTTTAGTGGAGAGTCATTTTTTTAAATTTTTTTATTTGTTATATATGACAGCAGAATGCATTGCAATTTATATTACACATATAGAGCACATTTTTTCAAATCTCTGGTTATATACAAACTATATTCACACCATCCGTGTCTTCATACATGTACTTAGGGAAATGATTTCCATCTCATCCACCATCTTTTTTATACCCCTTACCCCCTCCTTTCCCCTCTTCCCCTCTGCCTTTCTAGAGTTCGTCTATTCCTCCCATGCATCAGAGAAGGCATTTGGCATTTGGTTTTTTGGGATTGGCTAACTTCTCTTAGCATTATATTCTCCAACTCCATCCATTTACCTGCAAATGCCATGTATTCATGGCATTTGATTTGTGTATATATACCAAAGTTTCCCTATCCATTCATCTACTGACGGGCATCTAGGTTGGTTTCACAGTTTAGCTATTGTGAATTGTGCTGCAGTAAATATTGATGTGGCTGTGTCCCTGAAGTATGCTCTTTTTTTTAATATTTATGTTTTTAGGTGTAGATGGACCCAACACAATGTCTTTATTTTTCTGTGGTGCTGAGGATCAAACCCGGGTCCCGCCCGTGCTAGGCAAGCGCTCTACCTTCGAGCCACAATCCCAGCCCTAGAATGCTCTTTTTAAGTCCTTTGAGTATAGACCAAGGAGTGGGATAGGTGGGTCAAATGGTGGTTCCATTCCATGTTTTCCAAGGAATTTTCATACTGCTTTCCATATTGGCTATACCATTTTGCAGTCCCACCAGCAATGTATGAGCATGCCTTTTTTAGTGAAGAATCTTTAATACCTGGAAACAGCCTCAGCTTAACTGGGACTTTTACTCAGAGCTTTTCAACATTTCCAGATTTTTCTGTTTCTCAGGATTCTGTTTTCCCTTCAGCTCTGCATCTGATGACTAGAATCCCAAGGATCTTGTTTTCTTTCTTTCTTTCTTTTATCTTAAGTTTGAATTTATGTTTTGAAATAAAAATTCAATAACAAATTTTTACAAAATTGTCACACAGGAACACATCATAAGATACCATTACATGCTACATTGTCTTAGAAAAAGTCAGTAGATCGAATCAATTAGCTGTAAATTAAAACATGAGTTCCTTTCTTTAGGCAAAAGAAAGCTCATGTGAAATGTTGGACAAAAGCCAGTGAGACCTGCCAGTATAGTCAGTAATGGCTCAATATCTCCAGGTGTGAGGAAGCCAGGATTCTGGCCTCACTGGCTGGGGCTAAGCTCTGGCCTCCAGTTTCCCTCTGTGCACAGGACAGGATCCCACCAGATGCTTCTGAAGTCCTGTGTGCATGGTCATTTTATTTCAGATAACTACATACAATTTTGCCACTATTTTACTTTGACTGTAAACTTCCAAAAATAACATTTACAAGTTTTACCACAAGGAATACCATGATTTTTACTATGACTCTCACCACCTTTGCAAAAATATCCATTTTGTAAGTTTCTGGTTTGGTCCGTCTTCTTATGGCACTATTCAAGCCTGAGAAGCATCTGCCATACACACACCTGTACATGTAAGAAACCAGCGGGTGGTGCTTTTCTGAAGCCCAGTCTATGGCTCTGCCTACATGGAATAGGCTGTTCCACATCTTAGGCTCAAACCATTTTCTCTCAAATTACAGAGTGTCCAGCTGATCATTTACTGTTCTTTCCTTATAGTTTCACTATTTATTGTACACAACATATTTTAGTATGTTCCTGTAGCAATTCTTCATTTATCCTAACAATCAAAAATTGAATTTTTTAATATTAGTTCTTTAGACATTTTGTTGGTCTGTAAAGTTGATTTGCATAAAAACAAATGAGAAGAAACATATGCTGGTAGATCTTAGCACCTTAGAGTTATGATTCTGTCCCTCCATTAATGTTGCAAGTTAGCCTTAAAAGAATCAACTCAGCTTGCTCATACTTTCTCTAAAATATTTAGTTCTCTTCTTCAAGTAAACATAATTTTTTTACAATAGGCATGCTCAGAACAAATAGCACAAAACCATGAGTTATGACAAGTGATGTAAAAATGCAGTTGGCTGACTTCCGTTTATCAATTCTAAAATAAAGGCTTAAGCCTTTGAACACGCCCATGACCCTAAGTTCTAAGGTCCATAATTCCACATCATCATTTGTATAGTCTGACAAAAACTAGAATGCACAGTCTTAAATGTGTGGAGAAAAATATTAAAATTCATCATTACTGAAACATTTAATCTTCATAAATTATTAAAAATTCATAGCATGGCATCACTAAATCTTGTGAATTACAAAAGATGTAAATTTACAATAATTTCCTCTCATAATGATTACACCATTATCCATATTTATTTATTCCTAATTAAATTCAAGTCAACTACCTAATTTTGAGGTAGCTTCATTGTGGTTCTATTACAGAAGTGGTATGTTTCAAAGTATCATCTTTAGATAAAATTGGGAGAGGAAACAAAGTATTACTTATATTGTTTTCTCACTTGGCATACAAACTAACAAAATCAACTATTTCTTTAGGGATAAAAATACAGTTCTTTTGTGAGCATGGACACAATACATGGAATCTGTTTCTTTGCATGAAAAGTGGAGTCAAGGGAAAAAGACTCAAATTCTGTTGCTACCTTCCGGTTTACCCGAGTGAGACTATGCATAAACTCAAGCTTATGAGCTTACAGTTTCAGCATAGCACACAGTGACTGGATGAACCAGGATCCATCCTTGGAATTTCGCCAGGAACAGTAACCTGGTGCTGTAGAATATGCATATAAGAAGTCGGCCTCTACTGGTATTTTGTGGCATGCCAGGTCATCATCAATGCCACTGCCTATCTCAATGCCACAGTCTAGTTCTGTACCCCAGCAGGCCTGAATAATGAAAAGTTTGGGTTTTCCAGTTAGACTTCTACAATAATCTCCTCTGAAGAAACTTGTTAATTTTTTCAGGTCAACAGGTCCATTTGTTCCAAATATTATTCTTTCATCACCATGGCTTAGAATTACACAAATAAAGCTGCTCCTTTTGCTATGATCTTCTTTAGAAACATTGTGCATTAACTCCACAATTTCTTCATGTATAAGGTCATTTTTATTTCTGACTTCATATTTAAAGTTCATGAATGTTTCTCTAATGTTTGCTGCATCTACATCTGTACCAGACCGAGAGGTCATTCCAGTGCTTTTATGAAAATTCTTATTATTAATTATTAAACATAAACCCATTTCAGGATAATCCATTTTGTAACAATTGCCCAAGGATATTCCAGAGTTCATTGATTTGCTTCCATGTATGATCTTTGGTTCAAAATTTTTAATGGATTTTGAATCCACTGAGTTTTCATTGTTCTCCATGGTTACTTTTCTTAACGCGTAGCTCTAGGAGCACCACTCTGCACACACACACATGCCAGGCTTCCGCCACCCCTCAAGGATCTTGTTTTCTTAAGCTTGTTGGATTCCCCTTATCATCATGTGAACTTTTCCTCTGACTCCATCCCCATCCTGTATCTTAGGGTTGTTCTAACTAAGAAATCTTAATTTAGATACCTGAATATCAAGTTCTTTTCCTGAGGAATTCTCTGCTCTTGGTGGCATGTCAACTTCATTTGGGATATTTCTTTTTAGCACAGCAATCTGACGTGGCTCTTTGTACGGAATTATCTTCATTTCTGGAAACAGACCTTGCTACCTTTGTTTAGAGCCATTAAGTCTGCACCTGAAAGCGTCTACCTTCCTTGGAGTGCACAATTACACGTGGACTTGACCTTCATTCTGGAAACACGGGTTTCATTTTAAGAATTGTTATAACAGGTCAGATGTACTGACCTTCCAGAAAGGCAAACCTCTTTGCCTCACCAACAAAGCTAGACTCATTTTGTTGGATCCTGAGACTTTCTCCTAATCTCTTCTATATAATATTCACATGATTCATTCAGAGTCATGTACTGGCATACCTTTATTCCTGGCGTTCTCCGCCATCTCTTCCCAATCCTGCTGAAGCTACTCCTTAGCCCAACCTCCAGGGTCAGAATGGTCCCTGTGACAGCAGCCAGTACTGTTTTAGGAGACTCTAACATTTGAGAATCTAACCAAAGATTCCACATATTTGGAAGGCTCTTGGAAGGACTGCTTCTGAGACAGAATGCTAGATAGTTATGAGAACATGGTCCCACAAGGTGAGGACTCAGAATCTTCATTTATTAATCCTATGTACAATCATCAGGGGAAAACCATCATTTAAAAATATCCCCACTGATTTCTTCTTGGTTTCCCCTTAAAGGAGGACAGACTCTTCAGCCATAGGAAATTGATTGTGTTCATTGTGGAAAAGCTTAAAAAGCCCTCTCTATGCTAACTTCCATTTAAGAGTTTGCTATTATTTTGTTGTATCTTCTAGTACCATTGCCCATTTACATTATTTTAAAAGACACTGAGGGTGCTTACGGGCTTATAATTTCAATGACATGGGAGAATGAGACAGGAGGATCACAGGTTTGAAACCAGCAACTTAGTCCTAGAGATACAGTTAAGTGGTGAAGTGCCCCTGGGTTTAATCTCTGGTACCAAACAACAACAATAAAAAAGGTACTGAGGATAAGATATTTACCTACTATCTTAGGGATTTCCACTTCTATTTAATTAACAAGACCTATTTATTAGGTCTCACTGTATAAGCTAATGGTTTCCATAATGTTTGCCTATTGTCTAAAATCGCTACATATTTGTTACCTTACAGATTTCAAATTCTGTTGGCACGCTCTGGTTTTGAAAGCTCCTCGCTGGCACTCTGATTGCTTTATCCTATTATTCTGTTATCTTTCTTCCATATAATAGTCTTCAAAAATCAGATGAAGAATTTAAGGAGTGAAGTCCTTCAGTTGGTGTATCGGTGAATTTAAATTTGTTCCATTTTCTTAATCCTTTTTTTAGGACCCTTCTTTCAGTTCTCTATAATGCCACAGAGAGCTAGAAATAATCCACTTGGAATTTCAAATGAAAGTGAAATAGAAATGGAGATAAGTCACATAAGAGAAAATTTTCCTGCAAGTGTAACAAAGTTAATAGAAAGCAAAAGTTACAACAGCAAGGTATTTTCCAAAGAAAAGTACTTTCAAACAATAAAGGAAGTCAAGGAAGCTAAGGTAAAGGGGAAGAAGTCATCACGTGTTTATTGCCATGCCACAAAATATGATGGCATCTCTGTACAGGGCACAGAGAAATTGATAGAGGCTACTCATGGGGAGTGAGATCGAATATGGTGTTATGTACATAAAGAAGAGTTGTTTGATATTCTTCATTGTACACATCTCAGTATTGGGCATGGTGGGCAGACACACATGCTCAAGGAGCTACAAGGAAAATATGGGAATGTCACCAAAGAAGTCATTGTCTTATATCTGACTCTGTAAACAGTGCCATCAGAAGAATCCAGTGCCCAACAGAGGCCTTGCACCTAAGCCCAAGACTTTGAAAGACATGGACTCCAGATGTCAAGTTGAAATTCTTGACATGCAGTCAAATGCTGTGGCAAGTTCAAGTTTATTTTATATTACCAGGATCACTTGACAAAGTTTCTTATTTTACAGCCATTAAAAGACAAAAAGACCCATGAAGTTGTCAGTGTTTTGTTGGATATATTCATAATTCTTGGTATACTCAACATGTTAGAATCTGACAGTGACATAGAGTTCACAAACCAAATTGTTAATGAGCTCAATGAGGTATGGCCAGACTTTAAGATTGTCTCTGGTGAGTACCTTGCTGGCCAAGGCCAGGGCTCCCTGGAATAAACAAGGCATGATGTGAAGAACATGGTAAATTTCTGGATGCAAAGTAACCACTCATGTTACTGGGCAGAAGGCCTACGTTTCTTACAGATGGTGAGGAATCAGGCCTTTGACATTTCCTTACAACAGAGTCCATATGAGGCAATGTTTGGTTGTAAAGCCAAATTTGGACTATAGTCCTCAAACTTGCCCCAGGAAACTGTGGCCATTTTATAAACAGAAGAATAGCTAGAAGTTGCTGAAGAAAAATTAGAAAACAGCCTGTGGATCAGGCAGAAAGAAAGGGCCAAGATGGGAGCAGACAGGTTGGATATGGATGAGGATATGGAGCCTAATTCTGAAGCTACAGAGCCCAGTACCTCACAAGGGGCCTCCAGGCTCCTCTGCTGGTAAACAGACACCTGATGGGGTGGACACCCACACATATCTCTCTGGGCATGACATTTTCACCTAAGAACTGTTACAAAAGACCCCAGAAAGACAAAATGAAGGCAGCATTTGGATTGAGTTACATCCAGTAGTCCTTATTTGGAAGGAGAAAGCAAATCAAGTCTGTATATTTGCTCTAGAACAGCTGTAATAAACGACCACAAAGTTGGTAGCTTGAAACAACAGAAATTTATTGTCTCACAGTTCTGGGGTCAGAAATCTGAAATCGAAGTTTTGGAATGGTTGGTTCCTTCTGAAGACTCTGAGAGAGAATCTATTCCGTGCCTTTCTTCTTTCTCTGGAAGCTACCAGCCATCTTTGGTGTTCCTTGGTTTGTGAGCTGCATAAGTCTAGTCGGCTTCCATCTTCACTTGGTCTTCTCCCCTGTGTCACTGTGTATGTTCTGCTTTTCTGTCTCTTGTAAGGATACCACTGGACACCAAATCCATGTTTTTGGATTTATTGCCACCCTAATCAAGGATGATCTTATCTCTTAATTACTTCTGCAAAGACCCTTTTTCCAAGTAAATTCACATTCACAGATGCCAGGGCTTTGAACTGAAGACTTTTTTTTGGGGGGGGGGGAGACAATTCTATTTCAGTCAATAGAAGAACCTCTTTGTCTGCAAGTCGAGAACTAATGGGATCTTAAGCATGGGGGAGGTGGTGTAGGACTGCCTGACATATATCTAGCATATCCTCCTGCCCCTCAGACAGATACTCCTAAAGATAGAGGCATTAGAAGTAGATGAAGGAAAAGTAGTGAAAATAAAAAAGGAACCAGGTGCAGTGGCACATGCCTTTAATCCCCATGATTCAGGTGGCTAAGACAGGAGGATTGCAAGTTCAAGGTCAGCCTCAGAAACTTAGAGAGACACTGTCTCAAAAAAGGCTGAGAAAATAGCTCTGTGGTAAAGCACCTGAGTTCAATCCTCAGTACCTACCCTCCCAAAAAACAGGTTGGTCTAAAATGCCCTAAAGACCGGTCTCTTCACCAGTGGGGTGCCATTTTCTGCTTCAAGAGAAATCCTAAGTGCCATCCCTGCTCTCAGAATGGCAAGCACTAGAAATGGTGTGGCCTGCCTGAAACATAAAACTAGGTCACAATTAAGACATGGCTGGAATTTGGATCCTGCTACACCACTTGTTTATGCCTCAAGCGTTTAAAAGCATGTTGTATTTCTGGCACAGGTCAGTGAATTCCAGGAAGTGACCAATAGGGAAACAAAACAAAAAGTTGGCTTGAGGTCACTGCTCCAACTAGAAAGGAATAGGGCATGTCTAGTTTGGGTCATAGTTCTGAGTAAAGAGGACTGACCTGGCCGAAGGGAAAGATGATGCCCAGGATCTATTACTGCTATGTTTTCAAGGCCTAGAAAAAACAGTGGGAGGTGTTCCATGAGTTGATCCTGTGGAGATGTGCACAGAAAAGGAGAAAGGGTCCTTTATTCTTCATACAGTTCTCCTTCCTCATAACCCAGAGCCATCTAAAAATGATTCTGTCTGGGCACGGTGGTACACACTTATAATCCCAGCAGTTTGGGAAGCTGAGGCAGGAGGATTACAAGTTCAAAGCCAGCCTCAATAATTTAGGGAGGACCTAAGCAAGTTAGCAAGAACTTGTCTCAAAATTAAAAAAAAAAAAAAAAAAAAGAGCTGGGGATATGGCTCAATGGTCAAGCACCCCTGGTTTCAATCACCAAAAAAAAAAAAAATAGGCTGGAGATGTAGCTCAGTGGTAGAGGGCCACTGGGCTTAATCTCCAGTATTAAAAATAATAATAATTAAAAAAAATTAAAACCTGATTCCAATTGACTCTAATGCCAACTTCCTCTTCTGTAGGGGACAATAACAACTCTGATGTTTCCTTCCTCACAGGGTTGCTTTGAGAGACAAGATAATGTGAAGGGACTCTCCATAAACAGTAAACTTCTACTACTACTAGTGAATCCTAACATCCATGCAAGACTTGGAAAACTATGTTCATTGCCATTCCTTTTCTGGTTAAACTGTTGGAGAGTATTCCGGGAGCTGCATTATTTTTAGATAGGAGAGGTTATTACTACCCAGCTTGTTTTGAAGTGCAAAGCCTTGCTCTATCCTTGGCCAGCATTTTACTTTCCATTCTCCTTCCAATCCATAGTTCTTTGCAACTCAGTCTAGCAAGGTCTAGGAAGCCCAATTTGACTAAGAATTTTACCATCCCTTCCCTTATGGTGACCTTTACCTCCGGGTTGTTTAGCAAATGTGGCACCACCTCATCATCTCGTGGGTGAGAGATGAGATGAGCCTCAAAGCTGCTTTCTTCCCCAGGAGGTTTCCAAGCCTGCTGCATCTCTGTCTCTTGGCTTCTTTATGTTGGCAGTGGAAAGAGTTGGAAGTGGACTCCTGGACCCAGTCTGGCCTGACACTGCACTATCGTATTTCAGCATCTGGAGTAGAGGTCCCCAGCTGGTGTGCCACGGGCAGCTCTCTGTTTACAAATATATTTTGTCCTTCATAATTTTTTTTATTTCAAAAAATTTATTGCCAGCATTTTAAAAGTTGAAAATGTTTTTAATATTTCTGCAGTAATTTATTCTATATAATTTGTAGTGTTATCTAATCAACTAATTTCAATTCACATTTTTACATTTTAGGAAGCTGTGATTTATAGCATTTAAATGTGCACATATGTGCATATGCATATCCACAGAATAATATATGCACAGAGGGAAGAACTGCCATTTGAACCATATCTGACTTCAAGACTCATGATATTTTCATGGTATCACTAAATAACTAAACCATAGAACAAAGGAATGAATATGCAGTAATCTTTCCAAGAGTCAAACTACTAACCTCAGGGCGCTCATACAAGCAGCAGCTTGGACCCTGGATAGACAGGAAGGCTGTACCTTGGGCAGCAGCAGAAGAGTGTTAACTTCTTCATCATCAAAATCCTAACTTTTAAAAGCTGGAAATTTTACATGAAAATCTGGGTGTCTGGCAGCTCTTAAAATCTTGGGAGATATGGCCCACTTATGTACATGGCATCAAATGAAGGGAGGCATCGCAGGCATGCATTCTCTAGTCGGCTGCCATCTGGGCCACTCAACATGTGCATATGCATTTCTACTTAAGAAAGACCAAAAACAGACCATGTATCTCTGGGAATTTATTATAATAAGAATGACATTTCACCAGGCGCGGTGACACAGGTCTGTAATCCTAGCAGCTTGGGAGGCTGAGACAGGAGGATCTCGAGTTCAAAGCCAGCCTTAGCAAAGGTGAGGTGCTAAGCAACTCAGTGAGACCCTGCCTCTAAATAAAATACAAAATAGGGCTGGGGATGTGGCTCAGTAGTTGAGTGCCCCTTGAATACCAAAAAAAAAAAAAATGAATGACATTTCACATCAAGTGGGAAGAGATGTGTTCAATTAAATGGTGCCAATCAGTTAGCTATACCATCTGGAAAAAATACTCGTAGAGATGGTCGGCGTCTCTCAAGGCACACAGGGGA
>NW_025999896.1:1521853-1572427 GCF_001458135.2 Marmota marmota marmota | reverse complement strand
TGGTTGAGTGCCCCTGAAACTTCAATCCCCAAATACCCAAAAAAAAAAAAAAAAGTACAGATAAGTGACAGATTGGGAAAAAAAAAAAAAAAGTTTGCAATATCCAAAACAGACAGAAGTTGCCTCTTTTTTGTTGCTGTTTTTTTTTTTTTTTTTTTTTCAGGGCTAGGGATCAAATCCAGACTTTGTGTATATGAGGCAAGGACTCTACCACCAAGTTACATCTCCAGCACCAAGGTGCCTAGTTTTTAAATGAGAACCTACAAATTCATAATGAAAACAGCAACCAATAGAAAATGGGCATTTCTTCTAGGCAGTGTTTCCTTGAGAGCTGGGAAGGACACTGTTTCTAGCCTTTTGCCTAGCTTCTAGTAGTCACAGATGTTCCTTGGCTTCACAGGCCATATTCCTGGGATTACAGGCATGTGCCACCACCTGGCGAAATGTCATTCTTATTATAATAAATTCCCAGAGATACGTGGTCTGTTTTTGGTCTTTCTTAAGTAGAAATGCATCCTTTCCCTCCATACAAGTGTCTCTGTGTCCAAATGTTCCCTTTTTATAATGACTTCAGTTAGATCAGGGTCCTCTCTAATGACCTCACCTTACCCTGAACGTCTACAAAAATCCTTTTCCAAATCAGATCACCTTCACAGGTAATGGGGGATTAGGACTTCAACATCTTTGGGAGCAACACCATTCAACCCGTTGCAGCAACCAATCAGAATGACAGGTTTTGAGAGGTAATTTTTATAAGGCATGGCAAGAATTTAAAAAGTCTTAGAAGATTAGAAAAATCCCTCTGATCAAATAACACTTGCCAGGACAATTTTTTGTCTTAACAGGAAACAGGATGAATTGGTACAAGTTACAAAATTGTTATTCAGACAATTGTCCGTTTTGCATAAAAGAAGCAGATTGATATTCTTGAGAAAGATCTTTAGTTTCTGTCCAACCAGACTATTTGGCCTAGAGTTTTAGTGCAGAATGGTGTCTTCCTTTCAGGAGAGGGGAACATTGCTTTATCTTTCTGAGACTCTTTGTTAGCTTTAAAGATTTGCATTTTTAAGATTCTCATCTCTGGAATTCTGTTATCATGAATTCTATAGATGTCGGAGTCCAGCTCCAGCAGGGGGTCTCAGGAGACAACCGGATGGTGAGGAGTTGGCGAAAGGGGGGTGGAGAAACAACAGAGACACCAAAGTGAAGGTGCTGAATCCCAATCTTTACTTGTGAAGTTAATCATATATACTTTTCATTTTGGCAGGCTCACAGTACTTTGTGGTTACAAAACAGAAATCATTATTCAAAGAAACAAAATATTACCTACCTACAATTAGATAAGAAGAATGTCTCTTGGCTTAGACATAAGCAAGCATTTTTACTTTCAGTTCGCATTTTGCTTTGAGCTGTTTCTGCTTAGTTAACTTTTAATAATAGAAATGTCCCAAACTATTGGCCTATACCTTGACTATTCTTTCTTGACTTATTGACTGGAACCGGTGCCAAGGCAAGTGGTTAACTTGTTATTAATTTTAATCAAACAAGAGTAAGAGCACAAACCATTGTGCACAGGAACAAGAACAAGTTGCCCAGTACTAAGCACTAATCTGTCTTCTTAACATTAATTCTTCTTCTCTAGATTTTAATTTAATTTCTCAAAAACTTCCTTGACAGGAATACAAGGAGTTTTTCATTAGACATTAACAATTTACGCTCCACAGCTGAATCATTGCATTTAGAGCAAACAGATCTATTCTTTAGAAGTAGTTGCATTAATTGGGAAAGTCATGTTTTTTCCTTCATACTTAATGGTCATTTGAGAAGTCGCAACTATACTTATTAAAGTAATACAAAAACAAACCAGCCCATTCCCAGAAACATACTGCGCGCCTCCAGAGGATGGACGCCTTGCGCCATCCACCTCAGTAGGGCCTTGCCATTGCCTGAGTCAGGGGAGGGGCGCAGCATATAGAAGTCAATTTTATATGAAAAAAAAATTTTTTTTGAACAGTTAAGTGAAGACTTAGTAGAATTTTTTTTCCCACAAAGTTCAAGCTCTGGCTCTGCATACATAACCTTGAACAAGTGCCCAGTCTCATCTATAAAAAGGGCATGACAATAATCATGCCAAATATCCAGTTGCCACTGCGCCCACCTATAATCCCAGTAGCTCAGGAAGCTGAGACAAGAGGATCACAAGTTCAAAGCCATTCTCAGCAATTTAGGGAGGCCCTAAGCAATTTAGCGAGACCTTGTTTCTAAATAAAATATTTTAAAAAGGGCTGGGGATATGGCTCAGTGGTTAAGTGTCCCTGGGTTCAATTCCTGGTACTAAAAAACTAATCACTCCAAGTCCACAGAGCTGTGGAGGAGTTTATGAGAGAAGGAGTATGTTTAGAACAGGGGTGGGGGATGTCACTTATCCTTCAGGTGAAAGAGCTTTCACATCATCCAGCCTACTAGGGATGACCAGCAAAGTAGGGCAAATCCTCTCTTCCAAACAAGAAGAGCTGGAGGTAAGACAGCAGCCAATCTGGGCAAGTCCTACCTGGGTCCCTGATGGGCAAGTCCTGCATCCTGGCTTCTGTCACGGAACAGTGCTCAGTGCCCTTGCACCAGTTCTGCCTATTCACATGTAAAGCCACCTGCTCAGCCTCCGGCTGGCCCCAGAGTCCTTGATTAGGATTGCTCACCCTTCAAGTTTGAGTCACCTCTTTCCAGCCGCTAAGAGGACTACACAGGGTCTCCCCAAGCCCCAGAGTTAAGGAGTGCTTAGAAAGAGATATACTTGTCCTGAAGTGCACTTATGCTATTAATTTTCTAGCAGGACAGCCTATCCCTTATGTTAAAGTGCTATAAAAAGCTGCACAAATGCTAAATTATGCTATATTTATTACTCTCTCAAAGGTCACCAGTGCATTCCCAACTGCTAAACATAAAGGCCCTTTCTCACTCCGAATCCATTTTGATCAGTAAATGCATTTAAAGGCCGACCCCAGGACCTTGTTCCTTGTTGCCTTGCAACACTAGGAGACAACCTGCCTAATGAGTCTTCTGGAAGTAAAACTCTGCTCACAATAATTGTCAACTGGTGAAGGTGTTCCCCCTCCCACTGTCTTGACAAGGTCACAGTGAGGATGAAAGTGTTTGGCAAGGCTGCACTTGTGGGAAACCAAGTGCGGTTTTGTATGTAATTGGGACTTTTTATTTTATACTCATAAACCTAACAGAAGGCATGAGTAAACTTATTGCTAAACCAAATTAAATTTTACCAAGACTATAACAGGTGATTCCTGATTTAAAAGGCTGTTTCATTATCTCTCAGGACATTGAGGACAAAACAGAAAAATATCAACTATCATTCTGGGAAATGCTATAGGAACTCTAGGCACCACAATTGATTGTATCAACTAAGAATCCAAATTCATATCTTCAGTCTCTCAAGCCTAAGCAGATTGGTATCATACCTACTGCACGAAGCCCACCTTATGTAACCTATTTGATTAAGGATAGCTTATGGCAGTCATCCAGGGGAGAAAAGGCTAAGAAAAATATACTTCCCTTCTAATAGACCCTCTTTTATTTTACACAGGGATTTATCATGAGTATAGTTAATGTTAGCAGCAGGGGAAATGACATACAGAGCCTGCCTTTTAGTTAAAGATTACTAAGATTTAAGAACTGCTGTACTTTGACTAAGGAACAGGGAACTCTCTGAGAAAGCAGCTTAACCAATTTTATGAGAATCAATGTAGGCATTTTTAGATGCTTTTAGAATATATTATAAGATGATTATAAGGGGACTTTTAGATGGGATCTTAGATTAGAAACAAAGTACAGGTGTGCTTTAAACTTAAAAGTTAATGACAGGTTAGGAGACAGAGTCTGGTTATGTAATTTGGCATCTGTTAAACAAGGAAATGTTACATCCTGGGAAAATCTGGAAATTGTAAATTGACACATTTTAGTAATGATTCTGTACCCATAATGATGAGAAAAAGCAGAATAAAAAGAAACCCAGAGAGAGCAGTTTTAGAGCTCTCTCTCTCTGGAGATTGCTCCAACGGATGACTCCTTGTCTCATTCCTTGTGCGGACCCAACACCACTCATCCTTCAGGACCCCCTGGATCCCGCTGGGGCAGGACCCCGCAGTCAACATTATTGAATGCTGCTATATCTACAGTATCAGGTGCTTTAAACTCATTTTCTTAGTTAATTCACACAACCCTATAAAATGGGTTGGATCTGAAGAAATGAGTGTAAATAGACGAGGTATTTTAAGGACTTCGTCTTTTATAAAGAAGGAAATGAAGCTCAGAAAAATTAATAAGTAGCCCCAGAATCAATCCCAAGTCTTTTTTAAGTCCAAGATCAGTGCTTGTAACCACCATCCCTGCTCTAGAATCCTCAGTGGCTTCCCACTGCTCACAGGACAATGACTTAATCCTGACATCCAAGATGGGGTATAACATGGTCCAAAGGACCTTTGCAGCTTTTATATTGTGGCATCAGGTCTAGGTGGTGTATTTTTCAGTCACACTTGTTTTGTGTGAGGTGATAGAAATAAACTCACACTGTTGGCTAGCCTGGGTACTTATTCTACCCAAACTTGGGCTTCCCTTTTTTTTTTTTTTTTTAAACTGGGATTTGAATCCAGGGGTGCTCTGTCGCTGAACTACATTCCCAGCCCTTTTTATTTTTTATTTTGAGATAGGGGTCTTGAAGTCAGAATTAGACAGGCAGTCATTATAGATAGGTAAATTGAGTCAGGTTGGATCAAGGAGGCCACTTTGAGTGAGTCCAGGAAGTTGGAGATACCAGTTATACCCTCCTTCTCCCTCTCTGGAGAAGTCTATGTTACCCATTTTTAAATAAATCTGCTTTATATGCTTGCCTCGGCGTGTTTCTCTAATGTTCAAACTTTAACATGTGAAGAAGCAGAACTGTCACCTGGTATCCCAAGAAGTGAAGATGTTCTGCCTTTTTTATATGTCCTGTGTCCTAGGGTTCCTTTTTGTATGTTCCTAGGGTTCCTTTGTTCTCCTGCTCTCTTCCCCTTATCTCTCCCAGGAGATGCTCTGGGGGATGGTGAAAAGGTGGGAAATAGGTGGGCTGAAGGGGGACTGGCAGGATGGTGCAGCCCAGGACACATCAATTAACAACCTTATAGCTCTCTGTAGGGAGGGGCAATTCCTGGGACAGGTTACCTTAGCCACAGGTTGGAGCAGGGGGAGGTTCTTGATAAGGGTGGGGACAGTCTCCAACTTGCAGGACTCACTCAAAATTGGCCTCTTTGATCCAACATGACTCGATTTACCTATCTACACTGACTGCCTGTCTAATTCTGTCTTCAGTATCAGTCTCACTAAGTTGCCCAGGCTGTCCTCAAACTTGTAATCCTCCTGCCTCAGCCTCCTGAGTCTATGAGACTACAGGCCTGTACCACAACACCAGGCCAAATTTGGCTTTCTTATCAAAATCAAAAATAGGCTAGGGGTATAAATCAGTGGTAGATTGAGTACTTAGCATGCACAGGCCCTGGGTTCAATCCCCAGCACAACCAAAAAATAAAAATAAAATGAGAGATGATTGCACCGGTTCATAGGGTAGAAACTGCTGCCTCATTATTTTGTGTTTTCTGTCTCTCCTAGAACCCTGCCAGGGCCCAGGTCCTCACTTCTGAGATGGTGAGAGAAGATGGGAGACTCAGAGAGTGATGCCTTGTGACCATTATTCATTTTCCACTTTCTCATAACTAGGTTGTGGCTTTCCATTGTAGAATACAATCTGCTTTTCTGCAGCTTTGGGTAAGAAAAATATTTCCTCCTGATATTATGAGACTCTATTTCCAGTAGTTTTTTGAGACAAAGAATTGGAATATCTTGAGTTAGCACCTGAGCTAAAACTTACACTCTTGCTTCCAAATTATTTTGCATGCTTTCAGGGCATTAGTTCAACAGACCATTAAAAAAAAGCTCTTCCCATTGGTTTTATGAAAGTTTTACAAAAATGAACTTGAAAATTTTTAAATATGAAAGAACAAGGGCCCTCCCAGGCCATGCATTCAAAAATATTGACAACAGAACATGTTTATCCCTGGAATCCTCTGAATTTTGTTCAGAATTTTATCCCTTTGGTTTCTTTTTTAGTTTCTGTTCCTTCATATTTTGTTATCTTGGTGTTGATCTTTGTTTACCTAGGTTCTGACATTTTTACCCCAGAATTAATTACCCCAGATGGACCACTCTACTGTGTTTTCCAAGCAAACAAAGTGAGCAGGAAATAGGAGCTTCCTGAGAAAACTGGCTTTGCATTTTAATGAGAGACTTTGCCTTCAGCAGCTCATTTGTCTTGTGCCTACTTTTCTTAATTATAATTGGTTTGTGATTTGGGGAGGGGGGAGTTAGATCAAATTTTCCCTGTTCCATTTAAATTTTGTCCCTGATATTTTACTCCTTTGTGAAATATTGTTCTATTTTGTTCTGACAGCTACCTCCTTTCTGTTGACTGGCTCCTTGCTCAGAACTTCTCCACACCTAGAACTTTGGCCTAGGATTTCCTTTCGCTTTTGTGCACTTTCCTTGACATCACAGGGTAAACACTTAGCAGGTGATGAGCATTTCCTCTGGGTTTTGCACAGATAAGTCACTCTTAACTTTGTTGAGTCCTTCGGTGTCCAGATTTTTGCCTCTCTTCTCCTTTCTCCACTCCAGCATATCACCTCTCTCTTTCTCCTGATGCAGTGGCAAAAAGAGGTGATTTTTATAAGGCTGCCTTAAATGTAGGGACCACAAGGAACCCAGCTCACCTGTAATCAAACAACTGCCCTCCAATTCCGATATACTGTCTCCCTGCTGCAAGTGGGGTAGAGAAAACCAGCCCAGACACCTGGAAGCTTCCCCTCTTCTTCCTCTGCAAATGCAGGTGCTCTCCATATCAGGAAGGGACACCTGAAATCCATCATCAACCTGGACTTTTCCTCCTCCAGCCCTTCTTATCCACCCCTTCCTCGAGCCTGTCAATTTCATTTATTCATTCAACATGTATAAAAACCAGCTATGTGTCAAGCATTGTGCTGGTCTTCGGAGGTACCAACAAATAAAGAGACTACTAAATGCAAAAATATGAGCATAAATAAGCTGAATTTTGAAGGATTGTTTGCAGTTTGGTGATGAACATCTCCATTCTGCCTACTTTGTAATAGAGGGTTTCTTGTACAAGAAATATTAGACAGGATTTTTTTTTAACTGAGGATTAAACCTGGGGGGGCTCTACCACTGAGTTATAGCCCCAGCCCTTTTAAGTTTATTTTTTATTTTGACACAAGCTTTTGCTAAATTGCCCAGGCTGGGCTTGAATTTAGTATTCTCTTGCCTTAGACTCCCAAGTACATGAGATTAAAGGTATGCACTACAGTGCCCAGCCTCGCCTGTGCTCTTAAGAAATATAAATATTATGAAAAACAAAGAAAGACTGAGACGCTATTCCAGTTAAAATAGGATAAAGAGACATGGTAACCAAATGCAATGCATGATGCAGGTCATTCTTCTGTTATAATGAGTATCATCAGGACAATTGGCAAAATCTGAATACCGTCTGAAGATTATATAGTTTTGTATCGGTATTAATTTCCTAATCTTGGAAGCTATACTATAGTTATATATAAAATGACTTTGTGTTTAGGAAATACACTTTGAAATATTTTGGGGTAAAGGAGCATCATGTTTGCAATTTGTTCCCAAATGGTACAGGGTGGAAGAGTGTGAGTAGAGAAGGGGAGGAAGAAAGAAATAAAGTAAATGCAGTGAAATTGTTAACATTTGAGGAATCTAGGTGAAGAGTATGCAACAATTCTTTGTACTCTTCTTGCAACACTTCTGTAAATCTGAAGTTATGTTCACCCCCCACCCCATTTTTTTTTTTTTTAAGAAAAAGAAGTATCAGGAGGGTCTTGCCAAGGACAAAAGACAACTTTGAACATGGGAATTCAGGGTAGTAACTTGGAGTTTGCTCTTTGGTCTGCAGAGGAGCAGGATTCCATGTAAGAATGAGTGTGTTCAAGCAGGGTGGGGTGGTGGTACATGCCTACAATCCGAGGGACTTGGGTAGCTGAGGTAGGAGAATTGCAAGTTCAAGGCCAGCCTGGGTAATTTAGTGAGACCCTCAGCAATTTAGGGACAAACTATCTCAAAATAAAAAGGACAGGGATATAGCTCAGTAATAAAGTACCCCAGGGTTCAATCTCCGGTACTGAAAAAAGA
Organism: Marmota marmota marmota; assembly: GCF_001458135.2. NCBI lineage: Eukaryota > Metazoa > Chordata > Mammalia > Rodentia > Sciuridae > Marmota > Marmota marmota. The sequence continues at coordinate 1,564,162 of NW_025999896.1, read as the reverse complement.
AAAAAAAAAAAAAAAGGAATGATCGTGTTCACTGGGCACAGTGGCCGATGCCTGTAATCCCAGGGACTCAGGAGGCTGAGACAGGAGGATTGCGAGTTTAAAGCCAGACTCAGCAATGGGGAGGTGCTAAGCAACTCAGACGCTGTCTCTAAATAAAATATAAAATAGAGCTGGGGATGTGGCTCAGTAGTCAAGTACCCCTGAGTTCAATCCCTAGTACTAAAAAAAAAATAATAATAATTGTGTTCAAGCCCAGCATCCCCTGTGTTGCAGATCCCAAAAGATAACTCATAGCTGGAAGTAAGATTTCAATCCATTTGGGTAAATACCTAGTTGGATCATATGATAAGAGTATGTTTCATTTTATGAGAAACTGCCAAACTGTGTTCCGAAGTAGCTGTACCTTTTTGCATTCCTACTCACAATGAATAAGAGTTCCTGTTGCTCCATATGCTTGCCAGTATTTGGTGTTAACAGTGTTTGGGATTTCAACTATTCTAAAAGACATAGTGGTATCTCATTGTGGTTTAAACTTGCAATTCCCTTAAGACATACGATGTTGAGCATCTTTTCATATGCTTATTTGCCATCTGTATGTTATCTTTCATGAAGTATCTATTCAGATCTTCTGAGCATTTTTAAATTGAGTTGTTCATTTTCTTTTTGTGCTTTTAGTTTTTTGTATATTTTGAATAATAGTCCTTTATCAGATGTTTTGCAAATATGTGTGTCTTGTTTTCTCATATCCTTGAGGCACTTGGTTTTTAGTTATTCTGTTTATATTTCTTTGTTTCAGTCCTTGCTAGCTAATCTTAACTACAGCCATGTCCTACAGTCTTTAACTAACAACCCTAAGGAGTGTTTCTTTTCTTTTTTCTCTTGTACTGGGGATTGAACCCTGGGGCGCTTAACCACTGAGCCCCATTCCCAGCTCTTTTTCATATTTTCATTTAGGGACAGGGTCTTAGTGGGTTACATAAGGTCTCACTAAGTTGCTGAGACTAGAGATCCTCCTTCCTCAGCCTCCCAACCTGCTGGGATTACAGGCGTGCACCACTAGGTCATTTTTATTTTCTATATATTTATTCATTCATTTATTTATTTTGTGTGTATGGTCCTGAGGATTGAGATACATCCCCAAACCTTTTTGTTTTGATAGTATCTCACTAAGTTGCCAGGCTGGGCCTCATACTTGTGATCCTCCAGCCTCAGCCTCCCAAATTGCTAGGATTCCGGGTATGTACCACCACACCCAACCCCTAGAGGTTTCTTTAAAAAAAAAAAAAATTTTTTTTTTTTTTTTAATGCTGAGAAAATCAGTGTGCTGGCCAGATGTGATGGCTGCACACTTGTAATCCCAGCTATATCAGGAGGCCAAAGCAGGAGGATCACAAGCTTGTGGATAGCCTGGGAAACTTAGTAAGACCCTGTATCAAGAATACAAATAAAGAATGAGATGGACATCATTACCCTAGGTACATATATGGTTGCACAATTGGTGTGTCTCTACATCTTATACAACCAGAGAATTGAAATGTTGCCCTCCATTTGTGTATGATGAATTGAAATACAGTCTACTGTCATATACAACTAAGTAGAACAAATAAAAATAAAGTAAAATAAAAAGGGCTGGAGGTGTAGCTCAGTGGTAGAGTATCCCTGGGTTTAGTCCTCATACTGTAAAAAAATACAAAAATGTAAACAGTATACTATGTTGAACCATGACTCCAATTTTAAATCAAATAAAGCAAGCTTGTATTGTGTACACAACAGCTGACCAGCAACTGTCTCATCCGAAATCCCAGGCCAGAGAACAGCCCCCCAAATCTCCAGGAAAAAGGTTTTTTAGCATAAAAGTTTTCAAAGATGGGTGTCTTGAGAACTTACATCTAAGAGGATTTTGACAAACATAATACAAAGACAAATAGTAGGTTAATGATCTACATGGCTTAACATTTCAAGGTAAGGAATAAATTTAGATCCCAATATCAGAATTTATGAGGCACCTCTGAGGTTTCAGAGAGGGTTGTTATCTGGTCAGGGAAAACCAGACATGCAGGAGTTCAAGGCATAGGCAGGAATTCTAAACAAGTTTAGAAATCTCAGCAATTTATAGTAAAATGGAAATTAACTTTTCATGACTTTGTGACGAGATGGCTCCCAATCTTAAAATGGAATTAGGCTGGGCCCACCAACTGAACAGTGAGTCTATTTAGAAAACTATGATAAAACTGAAGAGTGGTTTTTTTTTTTTTAAGATATTAGATCAAAGATTTCAAAGATATAAAGAATATACACACTAATGTACATTAAGGAACAAGAATCCAACTGTCAGGGATTCAGCTATATACCTGTGCTGTATCTTAAATCCTTTCCATTCTTTTTCTGTCAAGATTATTAGTTTCTTTAGTTATTCAGACCTCATAGAATAAGAAGTCCTCATTTATGGAATGACAGTCTCTCAAGACTTGCTATCTCACGGTCATTCAAATCAGGGTCCATAAATTGAGTTATGTGGATATTGGAGATCTCTTTATAAAGCAGAACAGCTTCAGTTTCAGTCTCTCTTCCCTTTAGCCGAAGGAGTTGTATCAATCAGTTATGCTAACATAGTAAACAACTCTCAAATCTTAGTAGCTTATAAAAACCAAGCTAAATTCATACTAATGACTGCATTCCGCAAGAATGCACATGTTAGTCTGCTCAGGCTACAATAACAAGACTTCACAGAATGAGTAGCACAAACAACAGAATTAATTTTCTCGAAGTTCTAGAGGCATAAATCCAAGACCAAGGTTCTGGCCAATTCACTTTCTGGGGAAGTCACTTCCCGTCTTGAAAACAGCTGCCATCTAGCTACTTCCCCACATAGCCTCTTCTTGGTGCATATTCAGAGGTGGGTGGCAGGGAAGAAAGTACAAGCTTATAAGGAGTTCTTGGGTGTCTCTGCTTATAAGGACACTACTCCTATTGATCAAGCCTCCACTCTTTTTTTTTTTTTTTAGTTCTTTTTTTTTTTTAAGAGAGAGAGAGAGAGAGAATTTTTTAATGTTTATTTTTTAGTTTTCGGTGGACACAACATCTTTGTTTGTATGTGGTGCTGAGGATCAAACCCAGGCGGCACGCATGCCAGGCCAGTGCGCTACCGCTTGAGCCACATCCCCAGCCCCCCACAATTTTTTTTAATGGGGAAAAAGCAAGCTGTTTGTAAGAAACACACTTTAGTTTTTTAAAGACTAGCTGAAGTTAAGGGATCAAAAAGCTCCTTCAAACACTAGACATAAGAAAGTATGTATGGTTATGTTAATATCAGACAATGTAGAATTAAAACCAAGAGCATTACTGAAGAAAAATATTTTTTGTTTTGTTTTGTATTGTTACTAAGGATAGAATCCAGAGGTGCTTAACCACTGAGCAACATCCCCAACACTTTTTTTTTAATTTTGTAATATTTACTTATTTTTTTTAGTTTTTCAGTGGACACATCTTCATTTTATTTTTATGAGGTGCTGAGGATCCAACCCAGTGCCCTGCACATGCCAGGCAAGCGCGCTACTGCTTGAGCCACATCCCCAGCGCCCCCCCCCCAACACTTTTTCTTTTTTATTTTGACACCTGGTCTTACTAAGTTGCTTAGGGTCTCACTTTGAACTTGCAATCTTCCTGCCTCAGCCTCCCAAGTGGCTGGGGTTACAGGCATATGCCACTGCACCAGGTAAAAGATAAGTTTTAGCATGATTAAAAGATCAATTTATCCAAAAGACATAACAATCCTAAATATATACTTAATAGAGAGCTTCAAAATACTTATAGCAAAAATTACAGAACCAATTGTCTACAAGGTGCCTCTCCTCCCACATACCCCTGCCTTCCCCCACCTCCTGCTGGGGTGGTATCAACGAAGACCCAGCGGAGAACCAAGATTTCACCCCTACCTGGTGGTAAGGGACCCACCACATACACAGTGGCAGTGGAGACCACAAAGAGATCCTAGACTTCTGTCCTATCCACTGATAATGATGTGCCCCTTCTTCCTCCCTGTGTCAGAGGAGGGTGCGTGGGAAACTGGAGCTTTCACTGTCATCCAGTGGTAACAAGTGCCTCCACCTCACCCCAAGTACAGGGCACAGAGAGAGCAATAACAAGGATCCTCCACACCCACCAAGGGAGGTGTCAATGGAGGTTTTGTGGAGGAACCTGAAATTCCCCCTCTGCCCAGCAGTAATGAAGTACTCCTCCCTCTGTCCAGAGCATCAAAGGAGGTCAAATGGGGAACATGGACCTTCATTCCCACCTAATGAAGCCAGAATTAGACAGGCAGTCAGTATAGATAGGTAAATCGAGTCAGGTCGGATCAAGGAGTCCAATTTTGAGTGAGTCCAGCAAGTTGGAGACTGTCCCCTGAGGGATTGAAATGTTAATTCCTTCAGAGCCCTTCCTCCACCCTTATCAAGAACCTCCCCCTGCTCCAACCTGTGGCTAAGGTAACCTGTCCCAGGAATTGCCCCTCCCTACAGAGAGCTATAAGGTTGTTAATTGATGTGTCCTGGGCTGCTCTATCCTGCCAATCCCCCTTCAGCCCACCTGTTTCCCACCTTTTGGCCATCCCACCGAGCATTTCCTAGGCCTAGTCAAATGCCTAGTCACATAAGCAGGAAGGAGAAAGATAATGGAAGAGGGCAGGAGAACAAAGTAAGCCTAGGATGTATAAAAAGGGCAGAACTCCTCGCTTCTTGGGATACCAGGATACCAGCTATGGCCCCCTTCTCCCTCCAGGAGAAGTCTATGTGACCCCTTTTTAAATAAACCCTGTTAATAAGCTTGCCTTGGTGTGCTTCTCTAATGTTCAAACTTCAACATGTGGGGAAGCAGAACTCGTCAACCATAACCGGTGGTATCACTACTAGTAAGAAAGAAACACTTCCTTCCCCCCATGACACAATGTCAGAGAAGGCCTGCTAAAAAAAAAAAAAAAAAATTAAATACATCTGAAGTTTCATGACACAGTGCCCAAAATATAATGCAAAATCACACATCATACCAATAATAAAGAAAATTTCAACTTGAGTGATAAAAAAAAATTAACCAACAGATGCCAACACGGAGATGACAGATTTTGGAATCTTTTAACAAGGATTTTAAAGCAGCCATCCTAAAAATGCTTCAAGGAATAATTACAAACATGCTTGAAACAAATGAGGAAAAAAAAAAAAAAGAATATCTCAACAAAGAAAAAGCAGATATATGGAACCACCAAATGGAAATTTTAGAACTGGAAAATTCAATAACCAAAATAAAAAAAACTCAATGATGAGCTCAATGGCAGACCTATATGGTTTCGTTTGTATATATGAGTTAAGGTTTAGTCAGAGACAAAGAACTCCTAGGATCTAGATATAATAAGAGCTGTATTTTAGGGATTTTTCAACTTATGAAGCCAACATAGTACTGCTACCCAAAACTAAAATATTGGAAATATAATTTAAGAAAAGTATAGGCCAATATTCCTCATGCAAACAGATAGGAAAATTCTTCTTTTTTTTTTTTAGAGAGAGAGAGAGAGAATTTTAATATTTATTTTTCAGTTTTTGGCGGACACAACATCATTGTTTGTATGTGGTGCTGAGGATCGAACCCGGGCCGCACGCATGCCAAGCAAGCGCGCTACCGCTTGAGCCACATCCCCAGCCCCAGGAAAATTCTTAACACTTCAGTGAATCAAATGCAGCAATTTATACTAAAGTTAATTCAAACATGACTGACCAAGTAAGGTTTACCCCAGGAAAGCAGTTTAGTTTGACACTATAGACACATTTGCAAAAGAATTTGCAAAAACACATCATATTTATAAAAGAAAAACTATGCTTATCTCACTAGATGCAGAACATATGACAAAATTCAATATCCACCTATGATTTAAAAATAGAAAACATTTAGCAAACAGATGAGAAGGAATTTCCTCAGTTTGATAAAGAATATCTACAGGGCTGGGGTTGAGGCTCAAGGGTAAAGTGCTCGCCTAGCACTCGGGAGGCCCTGGGTTAGATCCTCAGCACCACATATAAATAAATAAAATAAAGGTATTGTATCCAACTACAACTAAAAAATAAATATAAAAAAAGAATATCTACAAAAATCCTACAGCTAACATCATATTTAATGATGTAACATTAAACCCTATTCCCCTAAGATCAGGAACAAGGCAAGGGTGTCTATTCTCTATTCTCACCAAGTCTATTCAGCATCGTAGTACTAGCCAATAAAACAACACAAGAAGGTCTGGGGATGTAGCTTGGTGGTAGAGTGCTGGTTCCCTGACATCCGAGACCTTGGGTTTGACCCCCAACACCACACACATACACACACACACACACACACACACACACACACACTATTTAAGAAAAAGAAGCAAACAGTATAAATATCAGGAACAAAGCCAAACCATCATTATTCACAGGTCACATTACTGTATATGTAGAAAGCCTTATAGCATCTTTTTTGAGCCTCACTGAATCTTAAAAGCATATATACTAGAAGTGATAAGTTAGCAGCATTGCAGGATGCAAATATGATATTTAAAAATCAATTGTTTTTTCTATATGTTAGCAATTATCAATTATAAAAGTAAAAGTTAATAGCATTTAATATCAGTATAAAAAGTCAATGCCTAAGAAAAAATCTAATGAAAGGTGTGTAAGATCTTTCCATTGGAAATTATAAAACATTGTTTTGTTGTTTTTCCCTTACTGGGATTGACCTGAGCTATATTCCAAGTCTTTTAATTTGAGACAAGGTCTTCCTAAGTAGCTGAGGCTGGCCTTGACATTTCAGTCTTTCTGCCTCAGTCTTCTGAGTAGCTGGCATTACAGGCATGTGCCACCATATTCCAGTCCTGAAATAAATTTTTTAAAATTTATTTTTAATTTTTTTAGTTGTTGATGAGACTTTTTTTTTTTTAACTGTGGTGCTGAGAATCAAGCCCAGTGCCTCACACAAGCTAGGCCAGCGCTCTACCATGAGCTACAACCCCAGCCCCTGAAAGAAATTTTAAAAGACCTAAATAAATGGAGAGAAATGCTGTGTTCATGGATTGGAAGGCTTAAATATTGTTATGACGACACTCTATCTGCATTGATAGATTCAACACTATCCCTATCAAAATTTCAATAGACTTTTGAAAATAGATATATGAGCTAAATTTAACAGATACATGAAAATACAAAAATCCAAAATACCCAAAAGTTCAAGGCTAGCCTGGGAAACTTAGCAAGACCCCATCTCAAAATTAAAAAATTAAAAAAAAAACTTAAACTATAGCTCAGTGGTACAGTACCAATGGGGTCAATCTCTAGTAACAACAACAACAAAAAAAAGGTATTTGGGGCTGGGGATGTAGCTCAGCGGTAGAATGCTCGCCCAACATGTGAGAGGCCCTGGGTTCAATCCTCGCACCACATAAAAATAAATAAATAAAATAAAGGTATAAAAAGGTGTTCATCTCAACAACCAACAGACATGATAAGGAAGAGTTGGATAGTTTATTTCACATCATCCAAGCTACAGGCAAGGCAGGGACAAGGAAAAGGAGTACAGAGCTGGCCCCAAATCTTTCTTTTCTCATTTCTTACAAAATTGAGGGCCAACCCATTCAAGATTTGGGGGAATGGTCATAAGAAGGATTTAGGTGAATGGATAACTTGGCAGATGTATAATTCTTTTGCTCACGATCCAGGAACTTCTGTTGGTTGGTTTCTGATATAGTCTGATCATTCAGAGTGTCTTTCACTGAGCCGCCACTAATACTGCAAGACCCGGTGTGAGAGGGATGGTTCACAATCACACTCCGGAAAGTTCTGTAGTTCAAATAGCAAAGGATTCCTGGGGAAAGGAAATTGGAGAGTGGGAAGAAGAGTGACAAGAAATGAGGTTTCCTAAGAACCTGTCCCTGGGGATTGCCTGCCCCTTCCCTCCACACTTGCTCTGCCCTGACCCACCCACATCCTCTCCTTCCCTGAGTGCTCTCCTGGCCACTCACCACAACTGACATATAGGATAAATACCAGCCAACCAATGAAATAGCTCCAACCAAGGGGAACAGACAGATTCTTCTTCACCTCGAAGATCCAGAGGTTAATAGGGTACAACAGGAGGACAGAGCAAATGAGGGTGACTGTGAGGCAGGAAATAGAGAGGTCTTATTCATCTGAGAATCCCAGAGGAGAAGTACAGTCACAAACTACAACTCCCATGACCACACAGCCCACAGCACCTCACCCCCTCCACCGCCCACCCTCCCCATCCCCACCCCCACCAGGCTCACAGGAATCAACCCTTCCAACTCCATCTCTCCAGTGACTGGGAAATGATGTAACTTAACTCTCAGTTCTCTTTTCCCATCATCCCAAAACTCCCATACCACCCCCAAAGAAGGGAGAAGTGCCCTCAGGAAGACATGGGTTAGGAGAACTAAGGACCTTTTTCAGAGCTGGGGGGCACCTTCACAGAAGCTCATGATGGTTCCAATCAAGCCAAAGGCGGGCACTTTCTGAAGTCCGGGCAGGTACGGCAAGTGCAACCAGATGGTGAGCAGGAAGCCTATCCCCAGGGCCAAGCTGAAGATTACTTTGGCTACCCCAAAGACTGGGTGATTCGTCCATATCTTAAAAGTGTCTGAGGAAAATGATAAAATAGGATGAGCTCAGGATTCACTAAAAGATAAAATATAATCAAATGAATAAACAGGAGAAAATGTTCAGTCCCATTTATAAACCAAAGAAATGCACATTTGTGAAAACAGTAGAACAACTCTTATACTTTTTAAGTAGGCCAAGATTTCCATCCCACCTTACTAGGGATTGAACTCAGGACTTGGGGCATGCTAGGAAAATGCTCTAGCACTGTCTACATCCTGAGCCCACAAGCCAAGGCTCTTGACATGATATTGCTTGATAATTCCATGTGAAAATGAATACCTTGACAGAAAAAAAATAGACAGATTTGAACTGTAATTCTCAAAAAAAGAAATGCAAATGTCAATAAATTTGAAATATAAAGCTCAACATAAATTGATAAACCTGATTTTTAAAAACTACTGAATTAGCAGACATCAGAATAAAGTTGAGGGCTGGGGTTGTGGCTCAGTGGTAGAGTGCTTGCCTAACATGTATAATCCCAGTGACTCTAGAGGTTGAAGTAGGAGATTTATAGGCCAGCCTCAGCAACTTTTTAAGATCCTAAGCAACCTACTAAAACCCTGTCTCAAAATTTAAAAATTAAAAAAAAAAAAAGTGCTGGGGATGTAGCTCAATGGTAAAGCACCTCTGGGTTCAATCTCCAGCACACACACACACATAATTTTTTTAATTAAAAAATAAATAAAATTGATAATACCTACTATAGAAGACTACATGGAGAAAAGAGGCACTCTCCCGTACTGCTGGTAGGTAGCATTTCTGTTGAGTTGTCTGACACAGAATATCAAAATAATTCTGAATTGTTAAGACCCCTTGACCCAGCCACACTTCTTCTGGGAATTTATGTTAAGGACTTATCACCCAAATCTAACTATAGAGATCTTATTTGCAGAGATATTGATATGTCCGACAAGCTCCTGGATTTTCAAGAGATTTGTATAATAAATTACAGTGATTGAATGATTGTTATTCATTAAAAATGGTGACATGAGAGCTGGGGGTGTAGCTCAGCAGTAGCATACTTACCTAGTATGTGCGAGGCCCTGGGGTCCATCCCCATCACCAAAAAAAAAAAAAAAAGTGACACAACAGAAGTTTGTCTCTGAATAGAACTTCTCTAGGAAAAATGTGAGAAAATGGAGAGAGAGACTGACTGCCAGAGGTTGGTGGCACACTTGGCTGAATAATCTTATAATCTTCTCTGTTTTTTGAAAGGTTACTCTGTTCATATATTACCTAATAAAATAAATTTTGAAATTAATGGTTATAAAATAATTGTTCAATGATATGAGTAAGTGCTTACAACCAAAGTGTGGTTTCCAAAACAGAATCTGTTGAATTTAGGTTGCAATTTAGGAAATCCATTATAATATCCATTGTGATTATATCTATGTAAGGAAACCTTAGGTGATTTTTATTTTCTTTCTTAAAATTTTCTGCATTTCCCACAATAACTGCCACTGTTTTCAATAAGAAACATATTATATATTATATTTTTATACATTTCAATTTAGCCTTGGCTGGCAAACATACAATGAATTAAGCACTTTCACATGTTGTTAGTAGAAGCCTACAGATTGAACATTCCTAATTTGAATCCAACGTGCTCCAAAATCTGAAACTGTTTTGAGTGCTGACAGGACAACACAAGTGGAAAATTCTATGCTGACCTCATATAATGGGTCACAGTCAAAATGCAAGTGTATACTAAAAATATTGTATAAAATTACCTTTATGCCATGTGTATTAAGTGTACATGAAATGTAAATGAATTTGGTATTTAGACTCAGATCCCTCCCTAATAAATCTGATTATGGCTTGGTGTGGTAGTGCACACCTGTAATCTCAGCAGCTCGGGAGGCTGACAGGAGGATCCTGAGTTCAAAGCCAGATTCAGCAATTTATTGAGGCCCAAGCAACTCAAGGAGTCTCTGTATAATAAAAATTTTAAAAAGGGCTGGGGATGTGGCTCCGTGGTTAAGCGCCCCTGGGTTCAATACCCAGTACAAAAAAAGAAAAAGAAAAACTCATTAAGTGTACATATTCCAAATCCTAAAAAAATTAAAAATTGGAAACACTTCTGGTCCTAAGTATTTCAGATTAGGGATGCTCAAGCATGTAATACTTTTGAAGAGGGTGGGGAGTGATTAAGGCTTGAACCCAGGGGCCCTTCACCACTGAGTCATATCCCCAGAGACTGGGTGTCACTGAGTTACTTAGGGCCTTGCTAAATTGCCAAGGTTAGCCTTGAACTTGTGATTCCTCCTGCCTCAATCTCTAGAACCTCTGGGATTACAAATGTGTGCCACTGCAACTGGCTCAATCTATAATACTTTTTGAAAGCAATATGTTTTTTTTTTTTTCTTAAGAGTCATAAGATATTTGTACTCTTTGATCCTGTAAACCATCTGGGAAAATTTATCCCAAAGAATTAATTCTCAATATTGGGGGAAAAAATCTTCATAATTAACAAACATTGTTGCTCCTTTTCCCCACTTTTTAAAAAATTTCTTCTCTCTCTCTCTCTCTCTCTCTCTCTGTCTCTCTCTCTTTCTGTGCTGGGAACTGAACCCAGGGCCTGGTGCATGTTAAGAAAGTACTATACCACTGAGCTAAACCCCAGCCTGCTCCTGTTTTTTCAAATATGAAATTGGAAAAAAAAAGACATGATATACAAATTTTAAAAAAAGAAAGAAAGAAACTGGAAATAAACTTTCTAATAATAGGAAGATAAAATAACCAAGTGAATGAGGATAAATTGGTTAAATATTATAATCACTTCTAGTAAGGACAACTATTATGTATTAGGAAGACAAAATGTTAAATAATATAAATTATTAATGAACCATATGTACAACTATGTAAAATCCATTGAAAATTTTTCAATTAAAAAAAAAAGAAAAAGCCTGGTCATCTTTGAGTAGTACCACTGAGCGAGATGTTTCCATGAGCTTTAAAACCAGACACATTTGAGTTATAATTCTATACATGCCTTTATCAAGTTCATCCATTCGAAATTGCTTTTTGTAAGTGAGAAGCAGTCAAATATTGCTATTTCATGTGGTTCAACCTAATAACTGTATGAACCTGAACAAGATAGTTAATCCAAGAACCAATTTTCTCTTATGTAAAGTAAGGATAATTATCCCTATCTTTTACAATTGGCTGAGGATTTAATTGAACAAACGGAATAGAAGTGAATATGATAATTTTTGTTTCCCCAAATTTATTGTTATAAAGATGTTTTAGTTTCACAATAGAAGAAAATAATAGCCATATACTTTTTTTTTTTTAAGGAAAATAAATAAATGGAAGTAGGCATCCAAAGCTCTGGTCATTCCCAAGCTGAGAAAGGAAACTCAGTTCCTAAGAGTGAGGGGAGGGCATGAGACTTGAAAGAGAAAGGGATGAGGCCGGGCATGGTGACAAACCCCTGTACTACCAGCTACTTGGAGGCCCAAGCAGGAGGAAAGCAAGTTTGAGGCCAGCCTTAGCAACATAGCAAGGCCCTAAGCAATTTAATGAGATCCTGTCTCAAAATAAGAAGACAAAAAAAAAACAAAAAAAAACAAATAACCCAATCAATAAATGGGCCAAGGACCTGAACAGACACTTCTCAGAAGACGATATTCAATAAATCAACAAATATATGAAAAAATCTTCATTATCCCTAGAATTAGAGAGGTGCAAAATCAAAACTATTCTAAGATTTCATCTCACTTCAGTCAGAATGCCAGATATTATGAGGATTAAACAACAATAAGTGTTGGCGAGGATGTGGGGAAAAGGGTACACTCATACACTGCTAATGGGGCTGCAAATTGGTGCAGCCAATATAGAAAGCAGTATGGAGATTTGTTGGAAAACTGAGAATGGAACCACCATTTGACCTAGCTATCCCAGTCCTCGGTTTATATCCAAAGGACTTAAAAACAGCATACTACAGGGACACAGCCACATCAATGTTTATAGCAGCACAATTCACAATAGCTAAACTGAGGAACCAACCTAGATGCCCTTCAATAGATGAATGGATAAAAAAAAAATGTGGCATTTATACATAATGGAATTACTCAGCAATAAAAGAGAATAAAATCATGGCATTTGCAGATAAATGAATGGAGTTAGAGAAGATAATGCTAAGTGAAGTTAGCCAATCCCCAAAAACCAAATGCTGAATGTTTTCTCTGATATAAGGAGGCTGACTCATAGTGGTGTAGGGAGGGGGAGCATGGGAGGAATTGATGAACTCTAGATAGGGCAGAGGGGTGGGAGGGAAATGGAGGGGGTATAGGATTAGAAATAGGTGGAATGTGGTGGACATTATCATCCAAAGTACATATATGAAGACATGAATTGGGGCAAATATACTTTGTATACAACCAGAGATATGAAAAATTGTGCTATACATGTGTAATAAGAATTGTAATGCATTCTGCTGTTATATATAATAAAAATTAATTAAAAAATAAGGAATAAATAAATTAATAAATAAAAAGGACTGGAGATGTGGCTCAGTGATTAATCTCCAGTACCAAAATAATAATAATAATAATAATAATAATAATAATAATAATAGGCTGGGGATATAGCTCAGTTGGTCGAGTGCTTGCCTCATATGCACAAGGCCCTAGGTTCAATCCCCAGTACCACAAAAAAAAATTAATAATAATAAAATTTTTAAAGTAAGGAATGAAGCAGGTAGAAGAATTCAGGGAAGAAAAGAACAAGGAAGTCATCCACAGAAAAAGGAAAGTTCTTGAGACCCAAAGTGGGCTCAGAGAAACAAGGCCTGAGGCAGAAGAAAAGTAACTGGGACCAGGGAGTGGGAGAGAACATTCCAGGGAGTCCTCTAAAAGCTCTGATTATGCCAGTTTAGAAGAAGGAGACCCCCACCTCCAAGCCCTCCTTGGTGGATTCCATGATTCATGAGTGATTTATAAGGGTTGAGTCCACACTCCCACAATATTTATATAAGCACAGACCTGGCTCTGGATCTTATCTAAAACAGTGCCTTTTCCCTGGGGTCAAGCAAATTGATTTCTCCAGGGTGGAGTGGGAAAATAATCCTTGGAGGTTTCAAAGACAGAGGAGTCCTCTTGCAGGTCAAAGAATGAAAATGACCTGGAGAAAGGAGACAAGAATAGCCAGGAACAACGACAGAGGTCAAGGCAGGCTGCGGGAGGCAGGAGGCGAGTCGGAACTCACCTTTCTCATTTTCTACTTGGGAACAGCTCTTAGCTGGGCAGGTATACAGCAGCCCCAGGGACATGACGTGGACTGAGGTGTGGATGATGTTGTTTATATCCTTGGGATAGCGCTTATAGAAGCGGCTCCCGGAGGGGTGTAACCATGTCTTGGAGAAGACCATAATCAGCATGAAGATGAAGGCCACTAGGCTGAGCTCTGAGGCTGCCACCTGCGCCATCCAGCGGGAGCTATGTGTCATTCTCCATTGCAAGGGCAATGCCGAGTTCCGGCGATGATCCGAGGGCGATTGCTTTTTACTGTTGGGAGAAGGGACAGAGGTCTGCAGATCCTCTCTTGTTGCCCCAGGCTCACCTCAACTCTGCCTCCCAGCCTTCCCCCTTCCTTTCCAGGCCTCAGATGTTGGTCTCCTTTCTCCTCTGACCCCTAGAAACTCTGACCCCCTTCTTTTGCACCCCTTTTCTCCTCTATCCCATCTCCTCCTTCCCTTGCTTGGCTTACTTGTCCATCATCTTCTGAATATTTCCATCAAGCAGTCAGTTGCCAACATAGGGCCTGGGGTCTGGGAAATAATGGGGAGCCTCTTATTAGGAATTTAAGCTCCAGATCCAAGAAAAGGCCCCCAAACCATTCAGCAGAACAGGGCCCCTAACTGCCATGGAATATTCCTGGGGAGCAGTGAGATGGGGGAGGGGACCATGGCTTCAACTCTAACCCTTTCTCAAAACTCTTGTTCCTTAGGCACCAGCCCAGAACCGTGGATCTAAGATGTTCTTCAGCTTCTCTCTTCACTAAGGCAATGGTCTCTGAGGATCTCCTTTTTTCTTCCTATTTCTTCTGCCCTAACCCCAATCCCAAATCCTCACCGATGGAGCAGGGGAAGGAGAAGAAAGGGGTCCTCTGGAAAAACAACCTCCCTCCATTGTCCTTTGGATGAATCTTTCAAGTCTCACCAGCCTTCCAACAACTTTTCCCAAACCCTTTCCTTCTTCCCATCTTTACTCACTTCCGGTCAACAGTCACCAACCCCTTCCCTCTTCCCTTTATCTCTCTTCCTTTTTTCTCAGAGCTAGAATAGGGAAAATATATGATGAAGAGAAGCCTGGGGGTATAGATAGATTGAGAAGACTCTTCCAACCTCCTTTTTTTTTTTTTTTTTTAAGGTGTAAATGGAGACAACACAATGCCTTTATTTTTATGTGGTGCTGAGGATGGAACCCGGGTCCCACCCATGCTAAGTGAGTGCTCTACCACTGAGCCACAATCCCAGCCCTCCAACCTCCCTTTTAAATTATTTTTTTTATATTTTTAGTTGTTGATGGACCTTTATTAATTAATTAATTTTTATGTGGTGCTGAGAATCGAACCCAGTGCCTCACACATACTAGGCAAGTGCTCTACTACTAAGCCACAGCCACAGCCTCCCTTTTATTTTAAGAAAATAATTGAGATACCCGTGACAATCTGATCATAGTGGCTTCCAGACCTCAGTTAGCCCCTGGAACTCTCGTGAGCTTTCAGATTTAGGAAATGAGTTTGAACCCCACCAGAGCTGATTTCCTTCCTGGAGACAATGATATACATGGTTAAGAACACAGGTTTTGGGGTCTGATAGCAGAGGCACAAAGAATGGAGCTTCCCCTTAATAGCTTTGTGAACCTGGATGTCATATAAGCCTTTTTATGCCTAAATTCACTCATCTATTAGAAAAGGACAATACCACTTGTCTCATACATGGACTTGGCTTGAGTATGGAATGAGACAATAAACAAAAGCACACACTAGTCCATAGTAAATTCCCAGTAAGTGTAGTTCTTACTGTTAAATTATCATTTTTAGCCAGGCATGGTGGCACACACCTGTATTCCCAGTGACTTGGGTAGCTTTGACAGGAGGATTGCAAATTCAAGGCCATCTTGTGTGTGTGTGTGTGTGTGATTTTTAGTGTACAGACTTCTCAGTCCCAAATCCAAAAACACAAACAGGAAAGGAGCAAAAGCATAATCTGGGCACAGTGTTGCACCCCTATAATCCCAGAAGCTCGGGAGGCTGAGGCAAGAGAATCACAAGTTCAAAGCCAGCCTCAGCAGTTTAGCAAGGCCCCAAACAACTCAGTGAGACCCTGTCTGTAAATAAAATATTAAACAAGGCTGGGGATGTGGCTCAGTGCTTAATCACCCCTGGGTCCAATCCCTGGTACAAAAGGAAAAAAAAAATCATAAAGGATAATTCCTGGCAGGCATTAATGCATACTAGTGGCTGCAAAGTGGAATTCAAGTTAATTTATTCAGGAGAGTTAACTCTGAATCCCAAAGTCACATGCATATTAGGACCTCAGAAACTGGGAATCTTAGATTCAGATCCTGGTCTCTTCCCCTCCCTGAGCATCTTGCTCCTCTGCCAACCAGCCTGCTTCTCTGCTCTTGTGCACACAATGGGAGATGAGGCCCTCAAGTCAAGAGCTGTGCATCTGACACCTTTGACTACCAGAGTACAGACTTCTCAGTCCCAAATCCATATATTCTCTATCCCTGCCAGGGACAAATGGCATCCTTAGAACAATCAGCCTTGTGCCAGACGCGGTGGTGCACAATGTACTCCCAATGGCTCAGGAGGCCAAGGCAGGAGGAACACAAGTTCAAAGCTAGCACTCAGCAACTTAGTGAGGCCCTAAGCAATTTAGTGAAACCCTGTCTCTAAATAAAATATTTTAAAAGGCTAGGGATGTGGCTCAGTGGTTAAGTGCCCCTGAGTTCAATCCCTGATACAAAAAGAATTAAAAAACATTCAGCGTTGGTCAGGGGCACTGAGTCAAGAGGCTGAATCCTGAAGATGGGAGGAGTTGGAGATAATGCTGGAAGAGCGGGTGCTGAACCCTTTGGGAAAGTCATTCACACAGAACCAGAGATCATCAAGATTATTTCCTTTCTTGAATTCTTTTAGTTTTTTTCTGGAGTTTCTAAACATTTTTAGTAAAAACAACCAGTTTTCAAACAACACATAACATGGAAGAATCTTAAAAATATAATATTTTCTAAAGAATATAACTCCTGGAAAATTACACTATAATAAATGGAATACTACTTTTTTTTATAGAGCTCTTAAACAAGTAAAACTAAACAAAACATAGTTTAAGCATACATACATTTACAATTGCATGATATGTTTTTAAAAGCAATGGGCAGATTGGTGTACAACTATAATCCCAGAAACTCAGGAAGCTGAGTTGATCTCCAGTTCAAGGCCAGCTCCAGCAATTTAGTGATACCCTATCTCAAAACAAAAATAAAAACAGCTGGGGATGTAACTCAGTGGTAGAGCATCCCCTGGGCTCCATCCTTCATAGCAAATAAATAACATAGCAATGGAATAATAAATATGAAATATCATATGATGGTGACTTCTCATGGGAAGTAAAAAGTAGAACAGGGAATGTTACTCTAGCAAATGCATATTACTGATAATAGTCCAGTTCCTGGGTTAGGTGATAGGTGCACAAGGATTCATTATAATTTTTAAGTAATATTGATTTCATGTAATTGTATGAATACATGAAATATTGTTTTTCTAAAGGTAACTAAAGGCTGGGCATGGTAGCGCATGCTCCTTCTGGAAGGAACATTGAAAGTTCCTTATCCCTTTTCTAAAAGTTCGCTAAGTAACCTTGGCAACTTAGTGAGACCCTGACTCAAAATAAAAAATAAAATGGATTGGGGGTGTAGTTCAGTGGTAGAGCACCCCTGGATTCAATCCCTAGTACCACCACCCAAAAAATAATAATAATTAAAAATAGTTCAAGACAGGAAATGTTATCTTAGCGATTACTGACTTGGCAATGGAAGATATTTATATTGTCACAATATGTAATGTAAACACTCTTCACTTAGTTTAGACTCTTCAAGTCAACAGATGGACAAAGCACGGAAAACTTCATTATAGCTTCAAAAGTAAACACAGCAGCTTTGACATTGCCTAACCAAAAGCCTAGAAGAGGTAAACTGGAAGGTGGAAGGAGGAGAGTTAAGAAGTAAGGGGACAGCCCTCAACTGATGGTAGTGAGAGAGTTGGTGAATAAATTCCCAAACTTCCTTGTCCCTAGATGCCCCTAGATTAGGATAACTGATGCATGTCCTATAGCAGGAACAGGCAAACATTTTCTGCAAAGGTCCAGATAATACACATTAGGCTTTGTAAGTCATATAGTCTCTATTATAAATACTTATCTTGGCTAACGTATTGTGAAAGCTGTCACAGACCATATGTGCCTAGGTAGGAATGGTTGTTCCAATATATAACACTTTGCTTTATGGCCCTAGCCATAATTTACCCAATCCTTCTGTCTCCCAGAGTTCCCAGTGGGATTAAGCTCCAATTCCCCTGGTGATAATTGATTTGATATCTTCTATTGACTTTCTTCCTTTCCTTGTTCCATTTCCTTATCCTTTTTCTAAATGTGTCATGGGGTTAACTCCCAGTAACTTCTTGCAATCAACTCTTTATCTTGGGGTTGGCTTCTGGGGGAACCCAAGTGAAGACAGGTAAGAACTATTATGACCACTGTTTTTTTGGAAGAAGAAACAAAGAAGTTGAGCAATTTGCTCAAGGTCACAGAGCTAGTAAGTTTTGGGGCCAGCACTGGAATCTGGACAGTCTCACTCAAGAGCTGTGCATATATTCCAAGCAACCCAGAATATTAGCAGAGTGGAAAAGGGACACCATGGACAGAGAAGTGAGGATACTCACCCAAGAATGAAAGGAATTCCCAGAGTAGAGGGGAGGACAAAGAGACACAAGGACTTTCTCCTGGCAGCATTGTTAGGGAGGCTGTAAGTACCCAGGAAAGAATGATTATGGTGTATCTGGGCAGATTTGGGAACTTGGGCAGTTTCCCAGAATACCCCCATGGTCTGAATATAACAAGGAAGCTGCACAGGGCCACCAGACCCAAAGTTACCCATAGACAGAATCAACAGTAGTATAATCTGTGAGGACAGTTGATCAGAACCCTGGGAGACACTGAGAGGTGCCCAAGCTCTAATAAGTGGGGGTGGGGAGGAGTATGTTTTGTCTTCCACTGTTATCATGGTGGAATGAGGGTTCTAACTCAAAAATCAAGCTTAGTATACGATATGAGAATTGTGTCATGTTTTGCACATCTAAATTTGTGGTTTGAAATTAAATCTTCTGCAAATTACACAGGAATTTCTCATAGAGAGCATGAAGGGAGATGTAGCCAACCCCAAAGAAGGACTTTCTTTCCATTTTTCTTTCTTTCTTTCATTTTTTCCTGATCTTGCTATGTTGCCAGACCTGGGCTCAAGTGATCTTCCTGCTTCAGGGTCCTGAATAGCTGAGATGACAGGTTCATGCCACTAGGCTTAGCTTCCTTTCTTACATGCAACGTCTTTGTGTCTGTTTAATTTTTCCGTTACTCCTAAATTTTCACATTTGTTCTGTTCCAAGAGCCCAAACTACAACCAGTATTTCTTAGTTCCAATCCCAAATTCTCAGGGAAGGACACTGATTGGCTCTGCTTGGAGCAGTTGTACATTCCTTAACCAATCAGCCATGGGCAGGGGTTATTAACCTGCAGTACCAATATTCACCAGTAAAAGGAGCTAGGCTATACCCCTCCCTGCTCCAGAAATATTTGGAGTCAATTTGATAGGAAAATAGGTTTTATTCAAAGCCAGATTTGAAGGAAGACAGAAAAAACTTATTGTTTCAAAAGTTCCACCTTCAAAATCACTGAAAGGGAGCAAAGTTCTAAAGGACAAAAGGCAGCAGACACAAAATCAGGAAATATACATAATATGGATATAATTACCCACCTTCTGAATGAAGCCTTCCATACTGCCAAACATTGAATTTGCTTGTTCCTACAATTGTACCCACAATTTTCCAAGCACACTCTGATCTCTATTGATCCACATGGTTGTGCTATTTTATGCCTTATATCATAGATATTTGTGTGTTTTATGACTAACTCTTCTTTCTCCTTTTAAAAGCAATTCTACCCTTTGTAGTGGACATCTGATTTTCAATTTGGCTGCTCCTTAACCATCTGAACATCCTGTGCTGCTGAAAGATTTCCCACTTGAAGGATCCTAGTCAGAAGACAGGACTTCCAACATTCACTCTCCCAACCTAGGCAATGCTGCGTAACAAAAAACACCCTCCAGATCTCAGTAGCTTAGAACAGCAAATCTTTCTTTGTTTCTCAAGCTCCATATCACTGTTTGTTGTATTGGGGATCTTCTGCATGTTGTCCTCATTCAAGAACATAAGATAATGGAAAAGGTACCATCAGGAATATTACCAGTTGCTATGTCAAAGGGAAAAAGAGTGTGTGGCAAATCAAGCTTTGACCCTTAAACCTCCAACCTGGAATGGAAACACATCCCTTCTAATCACATATAACTGGTTAACTGGTTAACAGTTCACATGCCTGCACCTGTCACCGAGAGAGAATCTGCCACATTCCCAGAATAAAAATTAGGACCATTCCATTAGTGGCACCAATAAATGACAAAGTGGGCTTGGGAAGAGCAATAAGTTGTGAGCCAGCCTCATCTGGGTTCTTTTTTGGCCATCTGCTCACCTGTGGAGGGTCTGTGTTCCTACCTATCCTCTGCCATATAGTAAAATCTCCCATGTGACAAGGCAAGTAAGAGATGAGTTATTAAAAACTCACTTGGGGGCTGGGGGTGGCTCAGTGGTGGAGCACTTACCTAGCATGTATGAAGCCCTGGGTTCGATTCTCAGCACTGCATATAAATAAATAAAATAAAGGTTTATTGCCACCAAAAAAAAAAAAAAGCAAAAAACCTCATTTGAGCCAGGTACAGTGGTGCACACTTGTAGTCCCAGCAACTGTGGAGGCTGAGGCAGGAGGATGGCCAGTTCAAAGCCAGCTTCAGCAACTTAGTGAGACCCTAAGCAATTCAGTGAGAACTTATCGCTAAATAAAATACAAAAAAAAGGGCTGGGGCTGTGGTTCAGTGGTCAAACACCCCTAGATTCAATCCCTGGTACAAAACAAAACAAAATAGAACAAAAAAACTCATTTGACCAGAAAAACTAAGCCATGTTTAACGAACATCCTCATCTATAATCAGGTTTTGTTTATCTCTATCTGCTTGTCTCCTATGTCTTGACTTGACTCCTGAAAACTCATAATCGTGGTTCTAGTGGGGACTGTAAAAGGGTGAACATGTGACCCAAGCTCAAAATGACTTACCCAAGCCCTGGTCCATTTTTTACAAAATCCAAGTACACAGTAAGGCTATGAGCCTGTGGCTATGAGGCTGAGAGGATGAAATCAATGTACAACAATGTATTTGCATCCTGGTACTCTAAATGTCCAATTTTAAAATAAAAAGGCAAACCATGATTATGACCAAACTCATCATTTTTTTTTTTTTGGCAAAGCTACATATTCAAACAAGCAAGCAGACTTTGAGGTAGATTTTCCCACTTCATATTTGCTTCCTACAATTTGGAAATTCATTGAATGATCCGGAGAATCCAAACTAGGAGGTACATAGGAGAGGAAGAGGGGCCTGTCAGATAAATGGTGTCTATGGAATATCTGAGGGGAATAAAAGTTTATTGTGGATTAGCCAAATCAATGAGGACTCTGTGTAGATGTATCATCATTAAAGAAAAGGGGATAGTAAAACACCATGTCCATGGATGCCCCTTTGTGTTCCCAAAAACCTAGCCCAGTTAACAGAACAATGAGAACCTGGGCCAGAACATCCAGATACATACTATCTTGAAGGATACTGGCTTTCTCTTATGTACCCTAGGAATGAGGGCAAGTTAGTACTATCTGTAGAAAGCTACTTTCTTGTATGTATACCAGGACATTTTTGCTCTTTGAGATATAAGCTGGTCATATAAGCAAGCTAATGCTGATGACGATTTTACTGTTTCTACAATCTAACATATGAAACCCCTCTCTCAGGGTGAGTAGTATGGAACTGAGAACACTGCAAAAAAGATATATGTCACTTGTCCAGCCTGCCTCCATTGGACAAAACACCATGAGGGAGAGGGGACACAGCCTGGCAAAGCACAGTGAGGGATAGAGGGTCTATCTGTCCAGCTTATTGCCACTGAACCTTCCCCATAAGCATTTCCAAAAAAAAAAAAAAAAAAAAAACCCTATGTATCATACATCACCTCCAGGCATTTTCTTTGATCTCCTAGAAACTTATCCCACTGTCCTGGTACAAATGGGCTGTGGATAAGACCATAACTAATACCAGACAGGGTAATTCAAACTAGATTATTTAAGCAAACCCATTGGAAAATGTTTAAATTTCTTGATGATTGAACACAAAACTCATGTCATTAGAATGAGAATGTCTATGGAAAGATTGGTTCATGAGCACTGTCAGTTCTGAGAGCATTTAAAATTAGTAGCTGCACATAAAACTTGAAATGCCCTGACATTGTAAGAGATCATGTATAAAACCTGATAGATTCTTTCCAAAATCTGATAACATTCCTAAAAATGTATATGTCATGATTCATAAAGAGTAGGGAAGCCAGGCAGGTGGCACACTCCTATAATCCTGCCAACTTGGGAAGCTAAGGCAGAAGGATGGCAATTTGGAAGTGAGCCTCAGCTATTTGGTAAGTCCCTGTATCGAAATAAAAATAGAAAAAGGGCTGGGGAGTAGCTATGTAATAGAGCATCCATAATATTAAAAAAGAAGGAAAGAAAAGAAGTAGTGAAATTGAAATAAACCTATCTAAAGATCTACAGTAAATACACTTCAATCAAGCATGCCAGAGGAAATGCTAAATTATCCTCTCTGTATAAAATTATAAAATCACTGTCATATGAAGTGGCAATGACAATATGCAGCCAAGCAAGGATCACAGGAGAAAAATACTAGAGATATGTTAAGAAAATTCATTAAGTTAATTTATTTTTCTAGGTTTTTATGTTGTTCTTTGTATTGGTCAGTTATTTTAAAAGAATACGGTTCAATATTTCTTTTATCACTCTCAATAAAACATTGCGACCAAACGTTACCCATATTTTATACTCTTTTTCTGGAAATGGGCCCCACCAAATCTGGACTAGGCCCCTGTTCCTTCCCTAAGAGAGCAACTTCAAATTTCTAATGGGGGACGAAGTGGGATAGGGCTTCGGAATGGAAGAGTGGGGAGGGTGATTCCAGAGAGCTGGGGGATGTGTGTGGGGGGGTGCAGGTTACAGGAAAGAAAAAAAAGTGGGGCAAGGAGGAGTGAGATGGAACTCCAGAATGGGCAGGATGTGGAGCAGGTAGAACTTAAAACACCAAGGCATGGCTCAATGTTCAGTGACGAAGTTACAGAAACCTATGTAAAATGCCCCGCGTCCGACGCGCGAGAACTGAGCACAAAGGTGACCGGGTCAGCTTGGAAGCCGATCCCAGCGACATCAACCAGCTAAAACGTCGGTCCCTGGACCTCAAAATGGCCTGGGCGACTGCTGACATTCCGCTGGTCGTGAGTAGCTCGGTAATGGGTCTTGGGCGCGCTGCAGTTTGGAAAGGAAGTGCCAATCCCTCAACTCCTTAAGGATTCTCTCGAGAGGGAGACACCGCCGCTCTCGACCCTGCGTCGTTAAGGAAACGAGCACTGAGAACCAGGCGACAGAGTCCGGCCGAAAGATGTGCTAGGAACCTGGGGCCACGGAGCCTGCAAGACCTGCGCTCTTAGCGCAGTGAGTCAGGCATCCCTCAGAGGGTTGGAAGGCTGCCCTCGGGGAGGCGGGGCCAAAACAAGAGGCGGGGTCATATGCGAGGGGCGGGGTTAGATACGCCTGGCCACGCCCCGGAGGGTAGGCGGTGCCTGGTTTTGAGAGGCGTTTAGCCCAACTTAGTCTGCCCCTAGGCTCTCTTGGGACCGGGAGGATACAGAGACCAGTTTGGAGAGGGCGAGGTGGGGAGTTAGCTTGGTCAGGCCTGCAGGCGTCCGTCCGTCAGATTCCTGGAGAAGCTGTCGGGAAAGAAGTATTCCTGCTCTGGAATGGAGCGCCTGCCTAGTATCCTGGCCAACCTGGAGAACTGGAACCGCAATTACCTCTGCAGGAGCCTTGGGAGAAAGAAGGGAGGAGATGGGGAGAAGATTTCAGGGATGGCCTGAGAACCAGCCACCATGAAGGGCTCTGGAAAGGAGAGGATTATTATCACCCAGGAGGCTGTACATGACCAAGATCAAGAAGCCAATGCCCCCAGTGGCTAGGGTGGCTGAGGCAGTGATGAACCCAATCTTCATTTTAAGATTGGGAGCCATCTCATCACAAAGTTATGTAAAGTTCATTTGTTTTACTGTAAAATACTAAGATTTCTGTTTGGCCTGACCATATTTTGATGTTTAAACTTGTTTGGAATTCCTGTCCGTGCTTTGAACTCACCCTTGCCTGGCTCTCCCTGACCAGATAACAGCCCTCCCTGAAACCCCAGTGGCACCTCATAAATTCTGATGTTGGAAACTGAATTTACTCCTTATCTTGAAATATTTTCATTAATCTGCTGTCTGCCCTTGTAGTATGTTTGCCAGAACCCTATTAGCTGGAAGTTCTGAAGATACTCACCTTTGCAAATTTTTGTTATAAAAAGTCCCCTGGGGCTGGGGCTGAAGCTCAGTGGTAGAGCACCTGCCTTGCATGTGTGAGGCACTGGGTTCCATCCTCAGCACCACATAAAAATAAAATAAAGATATGTGTCCAACTACAACTAAAAAAAAAAAAAAAAAAAGTCCCCTGCCCTTAGACCAGCGCTGTCCCCTGGCCCTGCATTTGGGTGAGGCAGTCACTGATCAGCTGTCTTTTTTTTAATTATTTTTTTATTTGTTTTACAGCTGTCTTGTGTACACAATATAGGCTGGCTTTAATTTGGTTTAAAATGGGAGTCGTTGGTCTTTGCTTTGTGGGTTCAACAGCAGGAAGATCGCAAGTTCAAAGCCAACCTCAGCAAAAGCAAGGTGCTAAGCAACTAGGTGAGATCCTGTCTCTAAAGAAAGTATAATTTAGGGCTGGGGATGTGTCTCAATGGTCAAGTGCCCCTGAGTTCAATCCCTGGTACACCCCACCACGAAGAAAGAAAGAAAGAAAGAAAGAAAGAAAGAAAGAAGGAAGGAAGGAAGGAAGGAAGGAAGGAAGGAAGGAAGGAAGGAAGGAAGGAAGGAAGGAAGGAAGGAAGGAAGGAAGGAAAGGAAAGAAAGAAAAGAAGCCGCCAATGCCTGGGCCAGGCATGGTGGCATATGCCTGTAATCCCAGCAGCTCAGTAGGCTGAGGCAGGAGGTTCTCAGGTTCAAAGCCAGCCTCAGCAACTTAATGAGATTGTAAACAATCTGGTGAGACCCTATCTCAAAATTTAAAAATAAAACAAAAAGGATTGGGTATGTGGCTCAGTGTATGAGTGTCCTTAGGTTCAATCCATGAAGCCAATGCCTGGCAGAGAATGGGAGAACAATGTGAAGAGGGAGAGAGAGAATCAAGGATGAGCCAAGTAACCAGCTGCCAGGACCTGTAACACCTGTACTCCCCCACCCCCCGTCATTCTTCCTCTTCTGTCTTCCTTACCTCATCCCCTTTTGGGTTTCCATCTACCCTCATTTCGCTGAGGTTCTCACTCTTACACATCTGCTCCTTTCCCATATAGCTGTGCTTCATGCCCTTCAGGCTCCTGGAACAGAGCTGCAGAATCCAGACCCCTGCGGGACTGCACACTCAGGTCATCCCAAAATGAAAAGGGTGCTCTAAGATACCAGAAACCAACTCCAGGAAGACAGGAAACACGTCAATTTCCTTTCTCCCTTGTCTACTCAGTCTCTTTTGGAACAAATGGTTATATTTTATGTGCCTTTCTGTCTCCAAGATAAGTCTTAGCTGGTGCCCGTCTCCGCCTTATCTCACCATTAGAACTTCAGAATTGGAGCATGGATACTTCCTTAGTGTAGGACTTTAGTAAGAGATGAAAAGCTGGGAGGGAAAATATGTAGGGCATATGTGTAGCTTTGTGTCTGCTCCTGGATGTCTGTCTGTCTGTCTCTGAGTATCTGTTTGTCTCTAATGCCAAACAGCAAGAAGGATGGGGAGAGACTCCCCCCATCAGGGAACTTGAAGGAACACATGCATCAGTTCCATTCCCCACTCCCTCTCCCTTCTGCTCCTGGCCTCTAATCCCCTTGTTGCTACTCTCTCCAGATCTTCCTTCTTGTCATCTGGGTCTTAGCTCAAATATCATCAATTCCAAGGTCTTCCAAAAGCCACCCCACCCTGCTATATTGTTTATTAATTCGTTGACTTGGTAATTGCTCCCCCCCCCCCTTGCAGTGTAGGACCTTGGAGAAAAGGATCTTGTCTTTATCATCTCTGTCTCTTCAGATCCTGAAACAGTGCATGGAACATAGAAGGGACTCAACAAAGAGGTGCAGAACTGAATCAAACACAGAAATGGTTGGCTGCTCAGTAAGAGGCCTTTATTGCCGACTCGCTTCTCCTTTTGGCCTTCTCACTGCATCTTCATTCCCTTCCAGAGCCCCAGCCATGCCTGGTGTTGCCCAGACTTCTATTCCAGCTTGCAGCAGCCCCTCAAATCAATGCAGTTGCTCCCACCACCACTGCCACTTTAGATGTCTCGGGAGCTGTGAGTGAGCCAACACTCTCAGGCCTTGCACCTGGTCTCTGAGCCCCAATTCCCAGAGGAACAGATGCCTGCCCTTGACACTTTTCCAACTAGGTGCACTCCCCCTTACAAAACCATATTTATAGGCCATTGCTCCTTTGAGCATACACTGCCCTGGTGGAGCCTCCATGCAACTCCACCAACATTTATTATGGGTTTCCCATACAACAGGCACCATGCTAGGTGAATCTCCAAAGTCATGGACAAGCTAAATGCCAGGGATCTTCTCCCTCCAAGTTTCGAGTGTCCCTGTACCTCTTGCTTTTGACACAGCATTTTCTGTCCCAGGCAAGTTGCCGTGCTTGAGCTGAAGGGACCGTGTAATAGTCTAGTGCAGAGAAGGCTGTGTCCCGGGCCTGGGCCTCCACTAACCAGTCACTGCCTGTTTTGCTGTCTCCAGCCTTCATCTCCTTTGGCATCATGGAGGCAATTTCTTAGCTGGAAGCAGGCACTCTGCTTGAGGTTAGGCAGCACCACTAGATCTCCAGGCTCTCTGCACTGTTCATTCCTGTTTCCGTGAGAGGATCAGGATCTAAGTGAGAAGACCAGACTTGCAGCAGGCCTATGAGCCTCAACTCCCATTTCTTCACCCAAACTAGGGACCCAGAGCACATTCAGTCTGAGGCTGAGGATGGCTGACATGATAGTTCAAGTTGAGGGAAAATGCAGGCAGGAAATATGGAAGCCAGTATTTGGGGCAAGGAGAAGGACTTCAAGAGACCTTGAGTCCAAGCTACTGACCATCTTCTGTCCCTTGGGCTCCCTAGCTCTGGCCTCTGATTGCCAAGCTACACCCAGCTCCTCTGGAGCTCAGACCTAATGTCTTTCTTGGAGAGAATAAAAGGGAAAATGCAAGGTAAGGAAAGAAATGGAGCATTTAGTCATTTAGTGGCTACCATACACACATACCATGTTCAGCAGAATCGCCTTTCCTGTACATAAACACACAGATGCACACATGCACATACACACACACATTCTCTGAAATGCATATTCTGGATTCTTTTAGAAGAGAGGAACTGGCTTGAGAGGGCACAGGAGGTACCCCAGGAATAGAATCTAGTATTTCACAGACTCAAAGGGCAGCACCAGTGGTTGCTGTAGAACCAAGCAGGGTGACTACTGGGTGCTTCAGCTCAGATCCCTGTCTTCTTTGGCTGGAAGGGTCCCTGCTTATCCCCGTTGGCTATGGCATTTGATGTCCAATGCAGTCCTTTTTTAACTGCGTTGACTGGCATGGTCTTCCTTGGCTGTGAGCATAGCAAAGATACTTGTTGGCAAAGGGCTCGGCCAGCTCAGTACCCATTGACCACTCTGTACTAAGCTTGTGTCTCCTTGGCAACACATTCAAGCCATCCTTATTCTTTCTTATTGCTCTGGGCTCAGACAGCCTTGTTTCATTGGCTGTCCAGTCCTGATGCTCAGTTCCCATTGGTTGCCACTAGAGGTAGTGTTTCCACTGACTGTGAGTCCAATGGATGGCTGGACTAGCTTTGTCCTCTCCATGTACGCTGCCAGAGCCCCAGCTTGTGCCCCATCCCCAGTTTGCATCAGGGTGCAGAGGTGCTAGGGGTGCCTGAAGAGGGTCCGACAGCCTCAAGAAGCCTCTGGTGCTGACGAAGATGCTTCCTTCTTTCGTGTTCTCCTGTGACTTCACACACCAACTGGGCAGGGAAGGCCCCAGGAAGCCCCTTCAGCCAGCCTGAGGAAAGAGACAGGGACTCAAGTGGGGTGGGTTCAGAGGGCAGGTGAGGAGGGAAAGGAGGCCCTATAGGATCTCAGGCCTTTGGGGGTCAAAGTGGGGATGGGAATTAGTAGAGAAGCCTGGAGCATCGGTAGAAAGACATGAGCATCAGATGCTGCTCTGGGAGTGACAGCAGTATCAGAGAGGATCTGGGTCACTCCTCTGTTCAGTCCTGCAGGGGCCCCCTCATGCCACTTAGAGTAAGACACGGAGATCTTAAAGGGACCTACAAGGACCAGCAAGATATGGTCTCTGTTACCTCTCTAATTTCATTTGTTCCTTTCCCATTTTCTGGCTCCCTCTGTCCTCCCTACCCTCCCCCCATCACAACAGCAGGCCATAAGGCCTTGTCACTGCCTGTTTCCTCCAACTGGGACACTTTTCCTCCTGACACCATAAGCCCAAATTACTCATGTGCATCAAACTCACATGTTGCCTCCTCACTGAGATCCACCTCAGCCTCCCTATTTGAAACTGTAATTCTGTTAACTCTGGAATTCCTGGCTTCCTTACTTTTTTCTACTTTAGTTTAACCATTGCACTAACTGCCTTCCAAGAGACCACATATTATTTACTTATTTGTCAGGTTTGTTTGCTTATTTGTGTGTGTGTGTGTGGTGCTGGGGATTGAACTCAGGGCCATGTGCATGTGAGGCAAGCACTCTACTAACTGAGCTATACAGCCTCATGGTTTTTTGTTTTTGGTTTTTTGGTTTTTTAATTGTCTCACGTTTATTTTATTTTATACATGCTCCAGGGCTGGGAATCTAGCTCAGTGGTAGAGTACTTGCCTAACATATGGAAGGCCCTGGGCTCAATCCCCAGCACAGCAGAAAGAAAGAAGAAAGAAAGAAAGATGAATGCATGCTTCAGCAGGGCAGGAGTGGGCCTTTATATGTGTTTAATGCATGTTGATTGAATCAGTAAATGAAAGATTCTCTCACCTTCAGGACTCTTGTGCAGTTGTTTGGATGGAGCTCTGGATTCCAGAATCCGTGCCTCAGTCTTGACAGGTGTAGATGGCTCTGAACACAGTTCCTGGGAACACTCTGGTAGAGGGCATTCAGTGGGATCCATATTCTTTTTAGCTTCTCCCCAATATTCCCCTTAAGACTCGTTTTTTTTCCTTCCCTTCTCCCCTGTATGGGACACTCACCACAGTCCTCATAGATGGTGTCTGGGGAGCAGGGAAGAGGACCTGGGGTAGGGAAGGCTCCCAGCCAGCGCTGCATGTCTGATCTGGTGGGGATAGAGGGAGGGGTCACAGTTGGCACAAGAGAGCCTCCTGGTGGTGAGACAGAAGTCACAGAGGTGAAAGAATGGTGAATGAGTTGGTGGGGTCTGAGGTCAGAGGAGGGGGCCCCACGGATGTTTTTTGTTTGTTTATTTTTGATGCTGAAGGTTGAACCCAGGACCCTGTGCATGCTTTGCAAGTGCTCCACCGCTCAGCCCCCAGGGATGTTTTCTGGAGACAACTCACAGGGAGGAAGCTTGGAGTAGCCGATGGGTGGGGCGTCCCTGGTGGTTGCTGAGAAGGGAGAGGCGGAAGGTAGGGGGTCCAGATGGGTCTGGAACCTGCTGGGCCTGCACCAGGGAGCGATGGGCATAGTCCAGAACCTGTAGCCGCTGCCCACTGCCCAGGAAAGAGGGCGTTCAGAAGGAGAGCAGGAATCCTACTGGAGGCCTCATCTATACTCCAGTCTGGGCTCCCTCTCCTCGGGACCCACCTCTTGGGCTGAGTGATGAGCAGCAGGTCACTGAAGAGCAGCAGGCAGAGGGGGGTGAAGCGAGGCCTGGAGGTGAAGAGCACACCCCCTCTCCTGCACCCTAACTCCGTCAGCTCCCCCTGCAACTCCAGGCGCCGTGACCAGGAGACCAGGGGCAGAGCCTGAGAGGAAGCAAAGGAGGGTTTAGCTTCGCAGTAGCAACGTGGGGAAGGGCAAGATGGAGGGTCCTGGTAGGCACTAACCTTGACTTTGTGGAAGCGCAGCCTTTGGGTGAGTCGGATCAGCTCTTCAGTCTGCTTCATGCGCCCCACCTCAGCGCTGCAACGCTCGATGATCTGAGTGAGCAGAGCCGAGTCACCCACCCCAGCAGCTGGGCCCCTGCTCCCTCCCACCTTTCCCTTCTACTTGGTCACCTCTCCCACTTTTTCTCCTGCCCACCTTGCTGACAGCACCCAAGGCCTTCTGAGCATTCTCCTGGCGACTGGATCCCTCCTCTGTCTGGCGCAGGATATTCTGGAGATAAGGAAGAAGGTAACTGGGCCCACTGCTCAGCCCTGGGATTCAGAGGAGCCACAGCTCAGAGGAACCTGCCTGGCTTGGAGAAATGCTAAGTTTGGGGTTCATAAGGCAGTGGGAACAAGCCTCAGTCAGGTTCACCACTCACCAGCCACAAAACTCTGAGTTTTACCTTTCTGAGCCTCAGTTTTCCCAATTGTAAAATGCAGTTAATACCTACATAACATATCAATGCCATTGTTGTGAGGATTTAAGGAGGTAATATTAGACAATCTTGGCATACAATAAAAGCTGAAAAAGAGCCAGGCGTGGTGGCGCATGCTTGTAATCCCAGTGGCTCCGGAGGCTAAGGCAGGAAGGTCACAAGTTCAAAGCCGTCTCAGCAATTTAGCAATACCCTAAGCAACTCAGAGAGATACTGTCTCTAAATAAAATATTAAAAAAACGGGCTAGGGATGTGGCTCAGTGGTTAAACACCTCTGGTTTCAATTTCCAGCACAAAAAAAAAAAAAAATATATATATATATATATATACACACACACACACACACATATATGTGTGTAAANCAAAACAAAACAAAACAAAAAAAAAAAAAATATATATATATATATATATACACACACACACACACACATATATGTGTGTAAATAAAAAGCTGAAAAAGAGGGTGGCTATTATTTTAATAATAGCAAACAATGTAGTGCAAACAATGGAGCAGGGTAGTTAAAAGTACCTGGATTTCACTTTAGGCTCTGTTGCTTATTTTTGCATGAGCTAGGCAAGTTACTTAACCCATACCTAAGTTTCCTCTTCTGTATAGGGTAAATAATAGTTACTGCTCTCACAAGTTGTCAGTGATATTAAAAGGTATATACCACTAAGAACTATAACTAGAACCTCACACTCAATAGCTGTTAAGATATTATGATTGGTATCATTTTTATTATTGTGTTATTTATACTAAGAATAGATAAAGCTGAATAGACAAAGAATGTAGGCTGAAGGAATAGTTCAGTGGTATAGCATTTTCCTAACATGCACAAGGCCCTGGGTTTGATCCTCAGCACTGCAAAAAACAAAGACATAAAAAAATCTGATTATCTAGTTGGGGACTATTCACATGAAGATCTCTACATTGAGTGATCTGGTTATAAAGGAATCTAAATTTTGCAATAGAAGAGTGTTTGCTTGTGTGTTTGTTTTAATCTTTTATTGCTGTTTATTTTTTTAATGAGGTGACAGGGGTTGAACCTAGGGCCTCATGGATGCTAGGCAAATGCTTTGCCACTGAGCTCCCTAGTCCTAGAAGAGTATTTCTAAACCTTCTTCCCCCTGCCCTCAGTATTACCTTGCTAAGGAAGGATTTTAAGACATTTTTCCTCTAAGTATCCTACCCATCACAACTTCTACTTTTTATTTATTTATTTTCAGTGTTGGGGATTGAACCCAGGGCCTTGAGCATGTTAGACAAGCACTCTCACTGAGCTACCTCCCCAGACTCCCCTCCCCCAAAGAAAATTAAATTCTACATTCTGTAAATCTGCTTATATTCCATTTTTGAAACACCACAACCATTGGAATATTTAAGATTTTAATTTTCATCCCCCAAGAACCAATTTTGCCCCTTTGGAGGTGATATCAACTAGTTAGTGGCTGAGCAGAGAAAGTTAAGTCTAGAACTCATGTCTCCCGCCAGAGGCCCTTTTCTTTTCTTTTTTTTTTTTTTTGTGGGTTGTTCAAAACATTACAAATTTCTTGATATATCATATTCCACACTTTGATTCAAGTGGGTTATGAACTCCCACCTTCACCCCATACACAGATTGCAGAATCACATCAGTTACACATCCATTGATTTACATATTGCCATACTAGTGTCTGTTGTGCTCCGCTGCCTTTCCCATCCTCCACCCTCCCCCCTCCCCACCTCTACCCCTACCCCTCCCCTCCTCTCTCTCTCTACCCCCTCCACTGTATAACCCTGAGGGCCCTTTTCTTGTACCTAGTCTGTTCCCTGGTGCATTTCGGTATCTCCCAGGTAGGGTGTCCAGGGTCCTGAACTGAGAGGCTCAGATTAGGAGTAATTTATGGGTAGGAAATGGTGCTGACCAGAACAGAGATCCCTGGGAAAAGACCTTCAATGGGACTGGAAGGATAGAAAAGGTACCTGTAGCAACATGCGGAGCCGGGTGATGCGCTGGAAAGGCAGCAACAAGAAGGATGGTAGCGGAAGCCGCTCACACTTAGGGAGGCTCTGCAGCCTACGCAACTCCGAAGAGAAGCGCATGTTTGTGTCCCTGCAAAAACAGGCCCAGCTGGCTAATGGCTGCTACCTGGAGCCAGGCACTGATCCCTCAGTTGCTCTGACCTCAGAGACGCTCACTCCAGCTTCCTCCCACAACTCTGAGATATAATAATCCTCCCTTATTCTTTATTTTATTATTTTTTTATTTTATTATTTATTTTATTTTATTATATTTTTATTTATTTATTATTTATTATAATTTATTATTTATTATATTATTTATTATATATAATATTATTTATTATTTTTTATTTTATTATATTTTTATTTTATTATTTATTTTATTATTTTTTGCTTTCCACAGTTTCAATTAGCCAAAGTCAACTTCAGTCATAAAATGTTAAACAGGAAATTGCAGAAGCAAATAATTCATAAGTTTTAAATTATGTGCTTTTCTAAGTAAAATCTCAAGCCATTCCATTCCATTCCACCTGGAACTTGACTCATCCCTTTGTCCAGCATATCCACATCCTATACCCTACCCTCCCATTAGTCACTTAGTGACTGTACCAGTTATCAGATTGACTGTGGAGATATTGCACTGCTTTATTTTAGTAATGCAACTGCTATTATTAAGTGTACTAAAGTGCAAGAGAAGTAATGTTAGCAATTTTACTACAGTATATTGTTATAATTTTTCCATTTTATTAATTAATGTTATTAATCTCTTACTCTGCCTAATTTATAAATTAAACTTTATCACTGGTATGTAGGTATAGGAAAAACATAGAATATATAGGGCTTAGTACTAGTCACAGTTTCAGGCATCCACTGGGGGTCTGAGAACATATTCTCCCATAGAGTCTGAGGAAATACCCTACTCACATTAGGCGACTGTAGGTCTCCTCCTGATACTGTTGATTCCGCACATAATCCACATACACCGAGAAGGGACCCACTGCATGAGCGTGCACCACATCACACAGGTCACTGATGTGTGGCGAAGAACGCACACGGGACAGTAATGTTCCTAGAAACCTGAAGGAGTTGGGAGAGTAAGCAATGGAGGGGTGCAGACAGCTGGGTCTTCAGGTGCTTCCTGGGTCCATGGAAGGAAGAACCTGGTAGGGAGAAAGCTAACAGGGTGCTCAGCAGCCCCAGATCAAGATTCCTGGGAAGGCAGGATTCCACTGACCGCTCACTGACGCTCTGGACTCGCTGCACATTGGAGAAGAGTGTGTGGTGATCCCGAGGGGTGAGTGTGTCCCGAAGTGCCTGGCTCAGCACAAAGGTGTCAGTCAGCAGCTGCAGGGAGCGCAGGTAGGAGGCCTCAGATGTCACCACCTCGAATAGGCTCTGGGAAGGGCAGGACCATAGTGCAAAGTGCCACTCATAACCAGCCTAGGACCCAGGACATCCTCCTCCCCTATGTCAGCCTACCCAGCCCCACCTCAAGTGTGCCCACCTCCTGCATGCGCCTCTCTTGGGGACTGAGGGTCTCCAGGAGGCCACTGGCTCGCACAGCTGGAAGCTCCTGCCACAGGGTGTTTCGAGGTCCAGGGGGCCGTGTGAAAGTGGAAGGTTCCCCAGGATTTGCTGGAGAGGGACCCCCATCCTCACCAACCCCCCACAGCTCCTCTGATAGCACGGCTGCTCGATAGGTCTGGTACAGAGGTTCTGGAATGCAGACAGAGCACATCAGGAAAGTCAAGAGCCCTAGACCCTTTCTCTACAGAAGTGACCCCCAGATCCAGAGACCCTCACCATCCTGCAGGGGCAGCTCCCAGTTCTGTTCCTTTAGTCCCTCCAGCCCCTCTTCATCCCTGTGGAAAGAGAAAGCTAAGGGAGTCCCCAAGGCCACAGCTCCATGGGTGCTATTCACATGACAGTGGAAGTGATGCATAAACCACACGCATGTTGTATGTAGGGACCCAGTGGCTCCTCAGATGTTTTATGTGCCTGCTGTAAGGGAGGCCCTGAACTAAAGGGGGCCCCATCCATTCCTGTTATTTCAACTACTGTGTACCAGAGACTTCCAAATCTGTTTCCAGCTCTTTTATGTAGCAACTATTGCCTGATCAGTATTTATTTTTTAATTTTATTTTTGCAGTGTGAGGGAGAAAAACCCAAGGTCTTGAGCATGTCAGGCAGGCACTCTACCACTGGACCACATCCCTAGCCCTGCAACCATTATCTGGAAGGTCCTATTTGTGCCTTAATGAAACTCCACATGGTCAAACTCTCACACCTGCCTACCACTACCCACAGTTCTGTCTCCCCTGTTCTAGTCACTGGTACCAGCACTATTCACTCACACTAAAAGCCATACTAGTAAATGATTGATGAATAAATAAATGGAACTGAATTGCCTCCGATAACAACAATAAATCTAAGATGATTAACAAACCCAGATAACATAGAAGACATGGTCATGGTTGCCAAATGGATTTGTGGATAATAATTGCAATAAAGATTCAAAGTGAGAAAACAGAATTAAAATGGAGAACTTGCTATGGACCAGCTCTTTAGCAATATACCCCAATGATCCCATGAACTAGCTGGGGTATTCTTATGCCCATTTCCTAAGTAAGAATGCTGAGACCCCAGAAAGGCTGAGAATTTGTATAAAGTCACATAACTAAGAGGGAACAGAGCTGGGATAAGAAATGGGGACTGCCTGTCTCTATAGCCCTAACCCTTCTTCCTTCCACCTTTGTGGAGGTGGGATTCACCTGGACCTGAAGGATAGCCTACCCTCAGGTGGAAGACAGTAGGGAGAAGAGTGGAGAATAAGGGTAGAGAATCCTGTACCTTCCCTCCATGGCTGTAGGATGAGCATTCCCAGGAGCTTCATCAGGACTCTCTGCTGGAGAGAGAACCCGGAGTGAAAAGAACAAACCTCCAAGACCCCTAGCCCAGGACTCCTAACCCCAGCCCTAGCAGAGACTATTGCTATTAAAAACTACAATTCCCATCAGCCCAGAGCAGCAGCTGGTTGAAGAAGAAAACTCCCAGGGCCTATAGCTTGTAGCTGGTTGGGTTTTAGGCCAATCCACCTATGCCCCGCCCCTTCGAAGCACAAAAATTCTACACACAGACACACAAATGCATAGGGGCGCGCACACACACACACACACACACACACAAACACACAGCCCCTGTACCTGTTTGGATTCCATCTTCAGAAGGTAGATCAAGATCTGGCTGTGGAGCTTCCCCAGAGATGGTGGTATCCTGTCTGACCCGAGTTGGTTTAGGGGGTTTGAGAGGTGGCAGGAGCTTGCGTTCAGCAGTGGACCGATAAGAAGTGAGGACCACTGCGGGGTGACTGATGCTTGGAGGGTTAGGGCAGGAGCGGGAGGTCCTTAGCGGGGAGGCACGACAGAGAGCCCTGGGGCCATCTTCAGGGCTCCCCACTGGCACCCATCGGAGCTCCAGGCCAGGCCGGGCTACGTGGCAGACACAGGGGCAGCATGGAGGGCAGGCAAGAGCAGCATCTGTGGCAGATGGGAGACCCTAAGGAGAAAGACCTTGGGGCCTGGGTGGCCCACCCCCAGGGATTCCTCTCAATATCAAGGTCCAGCCCTGGCATCTATACATCTCCTCCACCCTGTGTTCAAACCTCCAGAAATGTAGAAACCCGATTTTCCAAACACAAAATCCATTTTTGGAAAAAACTAGTCCATGAAATTTCCCAGTTTTCATTATTGAGAACAAAGATGAGCTATAATGAGGCCACCCCAGCCCCCTCCATATGCTTACCCAGAGCGCCATTCTCCTGGGACCCATTCCCGGTCAGCATGACGTGAGGAGCCTCTCTCTCCCCATTCACATCTGTTCCCCCTTGAGAACCCCGCTCGAGGGAGCCCGAAGTGTGTTTCTTGCTTTCAGCTCCCCATTCAAACCTGCCTGCCAGTCTCCGCACAGTGCCAGGGGCAGAGGCAGAGCCATCCTGGTTGGGGGCCTCAGTCCCTGGGAGCAGGGGCAGAGCTGGACGGGGTGACCCAGAGGGCTTAGGTGGGGGAACCGGGGACCAGGGAGTGGGTTCGGGAGAGATGGATCGCCTGGACGCAGGACTGGGGGACCTGGAAGATGAATCTGGGGGAGTCTGGGAGTCAAGACTGACTCTAGAAGCTGAGGGAGGCAGAAGGGCAGGGGGCTTGAGGGATGCAGCTGGGGGCTCCCAGAAAATAGGGGAGCACATTGGGGTTGGTGCCTTACTGGAGGCTCGGGGAAGTGCTTGTGGAGAGGAGCCATTGAGGGGAGGCCCCGGGGAGTGGGGAGCCCGGGGACGAGAAGGGGGCCGGGGGCGGATGATCCTCGGGGGCTTCTGAGTAGGGGGTGTTGCTGCAGGAAGGGACTGGGCCGACATCTTTCTCTGGGCTCTTCAAAGAAGTGGGGTGATCTGCTGGAGTCATCCCCTGAGGAGGATGGAGGAAGAGAGAGACCCTTTAGTGGGTAGACTGGGGCCATGTGAAGCCATGATTTGGGGTCAGGAGAAAAGGCTGGTGTATTTCCTCTCCTTCCTTCCCAATTGCACTGCCTTCTCTCGCCTCCATCTCCCATCCTTCCTTCTCATTCTGTTCCTGAACTCTCCTGTACAGCCTTTCTTGGTCCTTTTTCTCTTTATTTAATTTTTTTTTTTTTTTTTTTTTTTGTACCAGGGATTGAAGAGGGGCACTAACCACTGATCCACAACCCCAGCCCTATTTTGTATTTTATTTAGAGACAGGGTCTCACTGAGTTGCTTAGTGCCTCGCCATTACAGAGGCTAGATTTGAACTCACGATCCTCCTGTCTCCTGCTTGGGAAGCCTCTGAGATTACAGGTGTGTGCCACCAGGCCTGGCTTAAATTTTTGAATTTTTAAAAACATTTATTTATTTATTTATTTATTTTGGTAGTGGTGATTGAACCCTGGAGCACTTAACCACTGAGCCACATCCCCAGCCCTTTTATATATTTTTTAAGACAGGGTCTCCCTAAGTTGCCAAGGGACTCATTAAATTGCTGAGGCTGGCCTCAAACTTGTGAGTCTCCTGCCTCAGCCTCCAGATTTACTGGGATTACAGGTATGTATCACCATACCTGGCTTTTATTTATTATTTATTTGTTTGTTTGTTTGCTTATTTATTTATTTATGCAGTACTGGGGATTGAACCTGGGGCCTTGCACATGCTAGGCAAGTGTTCTACCACTGAGCTACATTCCTAGTGTTTCTAAAATTTTATTTTGAGACAGGGTCTCACAAAATTGCCAAGATTGGCCTCAAACTTGGCAATCCTCCTGCCTCGGCCTCTTGAGTAGCTGGGATTACAGGTCTGCACCATGGTACTAGGCTTCAAATTTCTGACTTCTGCTGCCACAGTGAGGCCAAGGGAGACAGTGGGAGTAGGGGGCAGTGACTAGGTAGAGACCCAAGATAAAGGATGCATGATGCAGAGAACTAGTAAGATGCAGGAAAGGGAATCTGGCTTGCCATGACAGCTACCATGTGTCTGCCTAATAAACTGTGTGCCAATGTGAGTCGTGGAGGTTTGTGTGTGTTTTAAGGGTGTTCCCTATCTGCTACAGTACAAGTGGGGGCTGCATGGTGTGTGGTGAGTGTAGGTTGTGTGTTCAGTAGGTAGGTGTGCAGTGGGAGGGCAGGGTAGACCGTGTGGTCCGTTAAGGAGTGTGTGATGTAAGTGTATAATGTCGGGGTGTGAAGGTGTACGTGTGTTCCATGCTGTCTGGATGGAGTGTGGATTTGTGTGTGCGCAGGCGCATTTGTGCACGCCCCTGCCTGGGCTAGGAGAGATGCATCACTGTTTCCCTGCTCCAGCAGGCCCTCCACCCCCCATTTCCCAGTTCCTCTCTCCGGACTCTCCCTTTCCGGATTATTTTTAGTCTCCTTTTCCTGCCACGAAGATTCCTGGAGTCTCTGACCCCAGGAGACCAGAAGGCTCCTGCATGGTCTCGTCTGTCCCCTATCCTCTCATCCCTGCCTACCCACTCCCTGGGGCTGCTCACAGAGAGAGGCTCCACTGAAGGGCTGGGTCCTGCCAGAATGCCTGGGGAGGTGGCCGGAGACTAGAGAAAAGGATAGGACCAGCAGAGCCAGGACTTTGGGGCCTGAACTTCTCTTTCTCTCTCAGGGAAAGAGGCTGCAGTCCCAAGAAGATTGCAGAATCAGAACGGGAGTACAGGGGAGCCCAGACTCCCTTCAGGAGTCAGAAGTCACATCCCTCCTGGCCCTACATCAGGTTCTTTAGAACTGGTGATGTAGGATGGGGGCTGGGGGTTGTAGCCTGTGAGCTTTGTGCTCAGGGACCTCTGCATTCTGGCAGGAAGCCACTTAGCAAGGTGACCCTCACAGTAGCCTCAAGAGCTGGCTAGCTCCTCCCCAGCCCCTGCCCCCCTCAGGGATCCCACTCCACTCCCCACTCCCTTTAGGCACCAGCATTTACTTTCTTCCCCACACCCCACTTAGGCCTCTTGAAGGGACCAGGTAGTCAGGGCCCCAAGCACTCACCCTTGAGTCCCCTCCACTCTCAGTCACCTCCCAGGGCTGAGTGAGTAGGGGCAGGAAACAGGAATTGGATCCTCCTCCCAACCGGACACCCCCCCACCACCACCAACCACACCACACTCCACATGCGCACACTAGGGCTCTGGGAGACGTGAGGATCCCAGTATCCAGAGTGTCGCAGGTTAACAGGTCTGAAGAAGGGCTGAGACCCAGGCTAGAGATCAGAGTGCTCCACATGTGCACATCCCGTCAGCTTTGCTGGGTGCACAGGGGCTCCCAGGACCGGGGTGGACAGGGTAGGGTGAGGATGGGGTGGCGATGGACCAAGGGCTGGGCTGACAGTACAGCATGGTTGTTATGTGTCTCTATCTCAGCTAAGGGATAGCGTGTGTGTGTGTGTGTGTGTGTGTGTGTCCTTACACAGCGTGTCTAACCATCTCTCACGACTTGCTCGACCGCCTGTCTCTTTAGCTTTCCAACCTGTCCCCTGCATGTAAACCAGCCCACTATTTCACAGCAAGGGACCCCTAACTCTCCAGGGGCTCCCCATGATTTACCTTTATCTTTAGGAGTGTTTTCTATTTTTCAGCCTGTCCTACCTGCCCATTGGAACAAGGCATGCAGGCTGAGTTCTCCAAGGGCTGAGTTCTCCAAGGGTCTGATCCTGTTTCTGGGGCAGGAGCTAAGGGCCCAGATTGCAATCTCCGCAAAGGAAGCCAGTTCCTCCGCCCCACCCAGCCATTGTGTCAGGAGTGTGTGTGTGTGTGTGTGTGTGAGATGTAGGAGGGAGAGGGGGGCCAAGAGCCAGGAGGTGAGGAGGATCGAACATTTATATCTCCTCCAAGTAGGTGTGAGATTTGTTGGGACCCCTGCTGCTCACCATTCTCCAGTTCCTGACTCCCTGTCCCTCTGGGAAACTTTCATGATGATGGCCAGGAGTCCGTGCTCTAATGAGGAAGGCGGGATGGGAGGGGGTCCCTCTCACCTTTAATTTTCTCTGTGGTTGAGAAACAGTTCCCAGGGCTTGGGTGTGTCATAAAAAAAAAAAAAAAAACTGAGGGAGTGAAATGAAAGCGCCTCAGCCTGAAAAGTAAGGTAGGGAGAAGAAGATGCAAAGGCTAGTTATGAGATCTGGAGGCCGGTGACTACACCCCAATGTCCGCCCTTGTCAGACCTACACATACACACTCCAAATAAGACACTTAAGAAGAAAATCCAGAAAGCTGGCAGGAAAATATGCTTTCGTCCCTTTTCTCCAAGTAAAAGCCCAAAGTCTTTCTAGTGCCCAAGAAGAGCAAAACCTATCCTCTTCAACATTTTCTCTCAGATGCACTCCTAACCCAGGACCTTTTCACCAGCTGTGCCCTCTGCCTGGAAATCTTCTTTCCAATACATCCCCATGGATTTGTTGAATCAGGCCAGTCCCATCCATTCTTTTTTTTTTTTTTTTTTGTTCTTTTTAGTTATACATGATACTAGACACTCTTAAAAACTGCAGTGGGAATGGGTATGTAATAGAATACTGCCTAGCATGCAAGAGGACCTCAGTTTCATCCCCAATGATCTCTCCCTCCCTCCCACCCCCCACACACGAAATACACGCTGCAATCTCATACCACATTTGTGTGTGTGTGTGTGTGTGTGTGTGTGTGGTGCTGGGGATCTAACCCAGGGGAACTTTACAACTGAGCTACATCTCAAACCTTTTTTATTTTTTATTTTGAAACAAGGTCTCACTAAGTGGCCAAGCACTCGCTTTGAACTTGGATCCTCCTGCCCCGACTTCCTGACCTTCCTTCTCCCTCCATAGTAATTATACTTTATAACGTCCCACATAGTATACTTATATGTTATGTTTATAGTGAACAGTGAATTATTACTGTGGTTATTATTATTATTTTATTTTATTTTTGCTGTACTGGGATTGAACCCAATGTTTGTGCATGCTAGGCAAGCACTCTACCTCTGAACTACATCGCCAACCCTTTTTATTTTATTTTGAGACAGGGTCTCTGTCTCAAATGGCCAAGGCTGACCTCAAAGTTGTGATCCTTCTGCCTCAGCCTCCCAAGTAGTTAAATCATCTTCTCACATTAGAAAGTCAGCTTTCTGAGCTGGATATGGTGGTGCAAGCCTGTAATTCCAGCAACTTGGAAGGAGGATCTCAGTGTCAAGGCAGCCTGAACAACTGAGCAAGGCCCTAAGCAACTTAGGGAGAACCTGTCTCAAAAATTTTAAAAAGAATAAAAATAAGAGAGCTGAGGATATAGCTCAGTGGTAGAGCACCCCTGGGTTCAATCCCCAGTACCAAAAGAAACAAGCAAACAAAAAAGAGAAAATAAGCTTCCTAGAGACACCATCCTTATGTGTTTTGTTCAGTGATGTATCTCAAAGTTCTGGGTTAGGGCTAGGCACATGATAGATGTTCACAGGTGCTTATGTTTGATTCATTGAACCAAAGTGATTGAAATGTTCCCCATAACCCGCTACTCCCTTTACTGTCCTTTCTTACATATTACTTACATAATTGTATTGATCCCACTAGTTTATCACCACACACACACACACACACACACACACACACACACTACACACATACACTGGGCCCTTATGGTTTAGATGTGAGATGTCTCCCAAAACCTGATGTGAGACAACATAAGAAGGTTTCAAGGTGATTGGGTTATGAGAACTTTAAACCAATCAGTGAATTAATCCTCTGAGAGGGATCAACTGGGTGGTAACTAAAGACAGGTAGGGTGTGGCTGGGAGAGGTAGGTCTTTGGGGGTGAGCCTCTGGGGTATAAATTTCATCCCCAACAAGTAGAGTCTCTCTCTGCTTTCTGGTGCCACGTTCCCAGCTGCATTCCTCTGCCATGATGTACCACCTCACCTGGAGCCCCAAGGGATGTAGGATGTAGTTGGCCACTTATGGTCTAAGGCCTCTGAAATTTTTTTTTTTTTTTTTTTTTTTTT
>NW_025999896.1:1435626-1521043 GCF_001458135.2 Marmota marmota marmota | reverse complement strand
TTTTTTTTTTTTTTTTTTTTTTTTTTTTTTTGAATGGTGGTGGGGATCAACCCCAGGGCCTCATGCATGCTAGTCAAGTGCTCCACCACTGAGCTACATCCCCAGCCCAGTATTTTATTTCTTGTATGTTTTTGCAAAGATATTGAAAATTATTTATGTGATGATCCGTTCTTCCTGCCACCCCCACAAAGCAAATTTTTTTTCTGTTTTTGCATATTCTGAAAGTACCATCATAGTTTCAAGTCTGTATATTCTGCCGTCTCTGTATTGTTTTTGTTTTGTTTTGTTTTGTTTTTAATTTTTTTTTCTAGTTGTAGTTGGACACAGTACCTTTATTTTATTTATCTATTTTTATATGGTGCTGAGGCTTGAACCCAGAGCCTCGCATGTGCTAGGCAAGCGCTCTACCGCTGAGCCACAATCCCAGCTCTCTGCATTGTTTATAATCATTTCCACGTTGCCATATGGTCTTTGAAATTACCCCTTTTGCTGGAATTTAATATTACAATGACTAGATTTTGCCATCCTGGCAAGAAGGAATCCAGGTCTTCCAAGAAACTCTCCATCCCCCACCAATTCCATGGGGTTCCAGTGGGACCACCAATCATAACCGACTCTTGTTAGGAGCTGCCACATGAGTGACTTTTCGCTGGCTCTGCCTATGATCCCCACACAGTACATGAGATGGGCATGGCCTTCCTAGATGTCAATCAACGTGCTGATAGCCAGACATCATGAAGCTAGACTCAACCCCCTGAAACCTGACCCCTTGCCTCGTTTGAATGGCTTCTCCCCAATAAAAGGGTTCAACATGTGCTCCCTGCTCTCTTTCTTGCCTGCCTTGCCCTCAGTAAGGAGCGGTCACTGAACTCGAAGAAAAGATAATTTCTGTGTCTGTGTCTTTATTTAGTCCCCAAATTCACTTGGAGTGACCCTGACCGGTTTAGTCATATGACACGACAGACTCTCTCTGGCCATCTGACAAGATTGGTCAATCCCAGTACCCTATTCCTCAGGAAGGAGCAAGTCAGGACAGCTGCCTGGGGAAGAGAAGTTTCTGGTCCTTTGAGGAAGAGAAACTCTCTCCTCTAGGCTCACAAGGCAAGAACAATGTTAAGTCAGAGCCTTCTGTGCCCTTGCCTCTCTTCCCCCACAAATGGAGGAAAACAGTCAATGGTGACAGAAAATGAGCCAGGAATGGACAGAGGCCCAACAACATCATTTGTTGAATTTCCCTGATCCTGAGCCACTACATTGCCTTTTGTGCTTGAACTTGAGCTGGGCTTCCATTATCTACTACTGAAAGAATCTTCATCATTATGATTCATTCCCTAGTACCAGACATCAGGGATGTTACAGTTTCCCCCATTATTAATAATATTGCAAGGCTGAGGATGTGGCTCAGAGGTACAGCCCTTGTCTAACATGCACGAGGCCC
The DNA here is from genome assembly GCF_001458135.2 of Marmota marmota marmota. Classification (NCBI taxonomy): domain Eukaryota; kingdom Metazoa; phylum Chordata; class Mammalia; order Rodentia; family Sciuridae; genus Marmota; species Marmota marmota. The sequence continues at coordinate 1,519,605 of NW_025999896.1, read as the reverse complement.
CGAGTTTGATCCTCAGCGCTGTGAATAAATAATAATACTGCTGTGGCCACTCATAATGGTGCACGCTTATAAATCCAGTGACTTGGGAAACTGAGGCAGAAGGATTACATGTTCAAGGCCAGTCTGAGCAATTTAATGAGATTCTGTCTCAAAATGAAAAAAAAATACAAAGGGCTGGGAATGTAGCTCAGTGGTAATGCACCCTGGGTTTAATCCCACTATCATAATAATAATAGTGGGCTGGGGATGTGGCTCAAGCGGTAGCGCGCTCACGTGGCATGCGTGCGGCCCAGGTTCGATCCTCAGCACCACGTACAAAACAAAGATGTTGTGTCCGCCGATAACTGAAAAATAAATATTAAAAATAATAATAATAATAATAATAATAATAGTAATAATAATGGGGCTGGGGTTGTGACACAGTGGTAGAGCGCTTGCCTAGCATGTGTGAAGCAATGGGTTCGATTCTTTTTTTTTAAAACGAAGCAATGCAACCACCTTGTTTATATATATATATATATATATATATTATTAAAGAGAGAGNCTCTCTTTATTTATTTATTTTTTTTTTAAAGAGAGAGAGAGAAAGAATTTTTTAATATTTCTTTTTTAGTTTTCGGCGGACACAACATCTTTGTTTGTATGTGGTACTGAGGATCAAACCCGGGCCGCACGCATGCTAGGCGAGCGCGCTACCGCTTGAGCCACATCCCCAGCCCTGGGTTCGATTCTTAACACCACATGTAAATAAATTTTAAAAAACCATCAACAGCTAATAAAAATATTTAAATAATATTACTGCTAATATCTTTGTGCAAAACAAAACATCTTCAATTTCAATTTTAAATATTAACAAAATAACCCCAGGAATTTCATTGTGGTTGATTTTGACTCCTTCCTGGAGGGATGGAAGAGTCTTCATGGGTCATCTCTGCATTCACATCAGGCAGCTTCAACCCTCCTTCTATCTCATCTGGTGGTTGGGAAAGGTTTCAGGGAGGATGGGACTTAGTTCTTTGAAGATCAGGTAGGGGCAAGGCCAAGAAGAAACCAGAGAAGCACAGGTACAGTGATGGGAGGGTAAACATGTCTAGAGAGCTGTGAAAGGGAAGCTTAATTGAAATGAATAAGTAGAGGCCACTTGTTCTATGAAGGAACAAGTAGAGACCATATCATGGTCAACCAGACAGGGTTGTTAGGGACTGAAGTTTTCTCCACAGGGGTTAGGAAGAGGACAGAAATAGTTTATCAAGTTCCATACCCATTCTCTCTTCTGGTACTAGTGCCCGAGTTTAGACAACTACCCCTCCATCATTCTAAGCCCATATGGCCCATTTTTGAGGGGGGATAAATGACCCAGCAACAGTCAATTGACATATTCTCTCCTGTAGCTGCAGAGAATGGTTCAGGGCTGAGCATCATTCTGCATAGGATTTCTGCTGAAGTTACTGAAAAAGAAACTAATAGGTAAATTTCTAATATGACCAAGGACATTTCTCCTATCTCAAATGCAGTAATGCATTCTCCCCCCCCCCATTTCTGGTTTTGCCCACACTTGGCAAACGCTCTACCAATGAACTGTAGCTTCTACCCCCAAATGCAGCAACTGAAACAAAAAATTATCTTTCCACTGGGGTGCTAAGCTGGTCCAAGCTAGACTTGGAGCTGCTAGTAGCCATCATTGAAGTGGCCTGAGAATAAAATCAATGCAGGGAGTGTAGGGCATGATGTAACGTGGGGCATGTTGCATCAGAAAAGAGGAAACTTAACTTGCTGGCTGCTACCCACTTCCCAGTCCTGGGGCCACATGTGGCTAAGAGAGCACCTAGTGATTAACCAGAAGGCATTGCCATGGGTTGTGATGAAGAATCAGACCACCTCTAGAATAGGCTCAGAACCCTTCTGCCCTCACAAACAGCTGGGACAGCTCCGGTCTCCCATTACTGCCTGTAGAATGGGTGTAGATGTAAATTCTCCCCACCCTGCTGACCTTTATCCTGATTGGCTCCTGTACATTATATTAGCTGTGTATGTTTTCTCATTAAAAGAGATCCTGCTTTGACTGTTCCCCCTGGCGTCTGATTGTCCTCCTGCTAGGGAGGCCTGGGTGCAGGTGGCCAGTTGACCTTTACCTTTCTTGGCCCATCCTGGTCGTGGCGTGCTCCCCCAATCTCTTCCGCAGGTCAGGAAGGCGGGGGGCTAAAAAACCCCCCGACAAGGGAGAGGTAGACAGAAACAGATTTGAGTGCTTGATACTGTAGGCCTGAAATCAGCTCTATATCTGGAGTTTTGTTATACATTATTAGCTCCCTTTATGTAAGCTTATTTTTAGGTTTGTGTCACAACCAAGGTGGGGTGGGGAGGATCCCTTTCAAGGGTTGCTCAAAATGAAAGTGTTGAATCCAACTGACCTCTGGGAGGGCCAGGACCTTGAAGTTCAATAGAATCCTTCATGGAGCACAGAACACCTGGGATTTCTGATAGGTGGCCTGATTGTGTGTGAGATAAATCAGGAAGTGGGCAGAAGGCAAAGCTGCCTGCTCTAGGAATTCATACAGTTTCTGATCCAGGTGAGAACAGACGTGGAGGATTCTGTCAAACTACCACCAGATGGAGTCTGAGCATTTCAGGTATGGATTCTGGCAGCCAAAATGAACCCACCAGTGTCTGCACCCAGGGAGAAAAACACAGCCCGGTACCCTCCAAAACTCTGCATCTTCTTCCCTCCCTCTCCATGGTACTATCACCTCTCTTGGAGACCTGGGACCCTTTATGTTCCCCCTCCAACTCCTCTCAAATCTGTTAGAAGAGAACACTCACACCCAGGAAAAAATGGCAGCAGACTACAATAATCAAGAGAGATTACTGGATATGTGGTGCATGCCTGTAACTGCAGCTCTGGAGGCTGAGGCAGGAAGTTCAAGATAAGCCTGGGCAATTTAGTGAGACTCTGTCTCAAAATAAAAAGTAAAAAAGGCTGAGGTAGTAGCTCAGTAGTAGTGCACCCCTGGGTTCAATCCCCTGTAGATAGTGGGGGTGAGAGACTTCATTCATTTCTGGTGGGAGAGCAAACAAACATACAGAAATTATTGTTAACGCTGGGGATCAAATCCAGAGCCTTGAGCATGTTAAACATGTGCTTCACCACTGAACTAAATACCCTGCTCCTAGACATTAGTTTTCAAATTGGTTGGGCAAACACTGTTTTGCAAAATAAAATTGCTGGATTGTATTATAAGGCCATATTTTTTTTAATTCCAGAAATTTCTGTTAAGGTATCCTGATGGTTGTGGGCTACCAACCTAAATCTTGTGGTCTTAGCAAAAACCTATGTCAACAGGGCTTGCCTTAGTCTCCAGACAGGGAATCTTTTAGGGTATCCCTGCTTCATCCTCCCTACTGGGAAATCCCCAACATCAGAGAAGAAATAACAGCAACAAAAATAAATTAAAAATCTAATGCCTAGGGCTGGGGCTGTAGCTCAGTGATAGAGAGCTTGCCTAGCATGAGTGAGGCACTGGGTTCGATCCTCAGTACCACATAAAAATAAAGGTATTGTGTCCAACTACTTCTAAAAAATAAATATAAAAAATAAAGGAATTCTGTCCATATAACTACAAAAAAGAAAAATTTTTTAAATCTAATGCCTAGACTAAAATCTATATACAAATGTTCATAGCAGCTTTATTCACAATCACATAAAACTAGAAGTAATCAAGCTATCTTTCAATATACAAACAGATAAACAAACTATGGCACTTTCGTATGATGGAATACTATTTAATGATAAAAAAGAAATGAGCTTTATGGCTCAGGTTGTGGCTCAGTGGTAGAGAGCTTGCCTAGTATGTGAGGCACTGGGTTCCATTCTCAGCACCACATATAAAAAAAAATAATAAAGGTCCATTGGCAACAAAAAAAATATTTTAAAAAATGAGTTTTCAAACCACAAAAAGACATAGGGGAATATTAAATCCATATTTCTAAGTCCTAGAAGTCAATCTGGAAAAAGATCAGTGGTTCAATTTAAACCCCCCACCCCCCAGGGAAGGTTCAGTTGGTGAAAAAGAGGGGATGTTTTAGAATAGTTACACTATTTTGTATAATATTGTAATTACATAGCATCCTATATAATATTGCAATGCATAATATATACATATATATTATACATTTTTCAAAACCCATAGAACTTAACAAAGAGTAAATTTTAATGTATTTTTTTTTTATTATTTTTTGGTACCAGGGATTGAACTCAGGGGTACTGAACCACTGAGCCACATCCCCAGCCCTATTTTGTATTTTATTTAGAGTAGAGTCTCACTGAGTTGCTTAGTGCCTCAACTTTGCTGAGGCTGGCTTTGAACCTGCAATCCTGCTGTCTCAGCCTCCCAAGCCACTGGGATTACAGGTTGTGCCACCACACCTGGCCTTGAATGGTATCTTTAAGACTAAAGACAAAGGAACTACACATAAACACTGTATGGTAGTTGATAGGTTGTTTTCCACAAGGTTATAAATTAACAATTCTGACACTCCTATACATGTATACTAGAATTAAACAATTAATTCTAATTAATTTCATGGGGGATGATGAAAGCCAAGTTTCTCACTGTTGAAATGGGAATTTTCAGAAAGGGGTGGGGGTCAGAATGATCCATGTGGCAAGGGATTAGAGTTGGAGACAGTATGAATTCATATTTAGCTTAGTATAAATATGTTTGCATATAGAAATATTTTTGTGTACATATATGAGTTAGCATGCATCTATTTTCTCACTCTCCCAGAAGTGTCTAGAAACAATGACACCCTAATAGTAATAAATAAGCCTACTGCCCAGACTTCCCAGATCTTGGCTTCTAAAACCACTCCTCAATAAAGGAAACAGGACTGGGGTGTAGCATAGTGGTAGAGCACTTGCCTAGTGTGCACAGGGGCCTGAGATCAATATGGAGTACTGTTAAAAAAAAAAAAAAAAAGGAAATAAAGTTCCTTGGAGAAATGGTTGAATATAGGACTGGGGTAGGAAATATACAAATGAGCTTGTAACATTGTGTAGTGTCAAAATAAATGGTTTTTTTAAAAAAATATTTTAGTTGTCAATAGACCTTTATTTATGATATGTGGTGCTAAGAATTGAACCCAGTGTCTCACACATGCTAGGCAAGTGCTCTGCCACTGAGCCACAACCCCAGCCCAAAATAAATTTTTAATTTAAAAAATAGGGCTGGGGTTGTGGCTCAATGGTAAAACACTAGCCTAGCACATGTGAGACACTGGGTTCAATCTTCAGCACCACATAAAAATAAATAAATGATGAATGTATGTAAAAGAGACACAGGAGAGAATTGAAAGACCTCCCAAAGGCCAAATTTATAACAATTTGAACAAAAGAATAAAGAATATTGAATTCTAACCCAAAAAATGAACATCCATAAGTCCATACTGGTAAAAGTAAATGCTTGAATGAATAAATGAGGAAGTTGGAGTGGGATTATAATATAAAGAATAATTCCAAGGGCTGGGATTGTGGCTCAGCGGTAGAGCGCTCGCCTAGCATGGGCGGGACCTGGGTTCGATTCTCAGTAGCACATAAAAATAAAGGCATTGTGTTGTGTCCATATACACCTAAAAAATAAATATTTAAAAAAAGAGTTAAGAATAATTCCAAATAATTTCTCTAGATCCTTCCCGGAGGGGAAGCATAAATCCGTAGTTTCTTAGTTTGGGCTGTACATAGTGACTTCCTTTCAAGGAAGACAGTATGGAAATGGGGAGAAAGGGAATATCAATACACTGGGGAAAACACCATACACTGGGGAAAACACCACCTCTGCCAGGTGATCAAGGTCAATATCAACAGTGATATGTCCTGCTGATAGTATATATCAAGTACCATCCTTAATACATGATGAAAATGGCAGTTTACCTCCGTAGTCTTTCTGCCTCAAACCCATAACCCAACCATGATGAGAAAAATAGAAGGACAGTCGCCAGGTATGGTGGCTCAAGGCCAGTAATCCCAGCAGCTCAGGAGGCTGTGGCAGGAGGATCGTGAGTTCAAAGTCAACCTCAGCAAAAGTGAGGTGCTAAGTAACTCAGTGAGACCCTATCTTTAAATAAAATACAAAACAGGGCTGGGGATGTGGCTCAGTGGTTGAATGCCCCTGATTTCAATCCCCAATACCTGTACCCCACAAAAAAAATTAGAAGGACAGATTATTAAATACCTGACAAGTACTCCTCAAAACTGTCAAGATCATCAAAAACAAGGAAAGTCTGAGAAATTGTCAAACCAAAAGGATCCTAAGGAAATATGATAATCAAATGTAATCTGAAAATGGGCTTGGTAACACACTCCTATAAATCCCTGATATTCAGAAGGCTGAAGCAAGATCACAAGTTCAAGGCCAATTTGGCTAATTTAGTGAGATCTTGTCTCAAAATTTAAAAATTTAAAAAGGCTGGAGATGTAGCTCCATGGTAGAGTACTTGCCTAGCATGCACAGATACCTGGGTTCACTCCCTGTACCACAAAAGTAAATAATAAGTAAATATACTGGAAGGGATCTTGGAACAGAAAAAAAGACCTTTTGCCAAAAACAGGAGAAACCTGAATAAATTATGAACTTTAGTTAACAAAAATGTGTCATGATTGTATTGGCTTATTACTGTATCAATATTGGTTCATTAATCATAATGTTGTGACATGTTAATATAAGATATTAATAACAGTGCAAACAATGTGGAGACTATGAGAACATTCATCGTATCCATTAGTTTTGCTGTTCAGAAAACTGCTCTAAAAATTAAGCTTAAAACTACACCTTAAAAGCTGACTGTTTTTAGGGCATCTGGTGCTAAAAGAGAAAAAACTTGGGCTGGGGATGTGGCTCAAGCGGTAGCGCACTCGCCTGGTATGCGTGAGGTCCAGGTTTGATCCTCAGCACCACATACAAAGAAAGATGTTGTGTCTGCCGAAAACTAAAAAATAAATATTAAAAAATTCTCTCTTAAAAAAAAAAACACTTAAATCAGTGGTTTTAAAACTCCTGAGTACATCAGAGAACTGAAACACAAACTCCAACTCAAGAGGTTTAGAAAAGGGCTAGAAAATTTCCACTTTTCTTAAGTTCCCTGGTACTGCTATGATTGCTGCTGCTCCAAGGACCACAACTTCAAGAAACACAGGGGTTAAACTCAAGATTTAAAACAATGATGGCATCTCATCCCCCAGAAAATTGGGGCATTGGTGTAGCATGCCTTGGAGATTTTCTGGAGAACCTTTCAAGGTTCTTCTTGCAGAGGTGAAGAGTCCATCATATATATTCTACTGTACCCTTCACCCACAGAAGATACCCCTCCACTTCATCCTATGGCTTCATGACTTACTAGTACACTGGCGATATACAGATGACTCAGACCTATCCCCTAGGTCTCCCAGAAATGTGTGTCTAGAAGCACCGACACCCTATAGCAACAAGCACACCTATGCTCAGGAAGAAGTAGGAAAACAATTGCTAACCAAAATGAGAAAAGTGGGTTAATGTTTAAGGAACAAAATAGAATGGGAGCGGCTAAATTATGCACGAGCCAAGAAATGAGCTTTCTAAGGTGAGTAATGATTTGGAGACCATCACAAAGGGGGGAGTGAAAGGACACATTCTAGAAGTGGGGACAAGATGTACAAGGCATGGAAATCTACCAGCTCCAGACTTTCCTACAAAGTTGAGCTCCTAGTACAATTTTCAACTTCCTCTGGGGTATGTGTAATCTTGTGTGTGTGTGTGTGTGTGTGTGTGTGTGTGTGTGTGGTGCTGGGGATTGAACCCAGGGCCTTGTACATTCAAGGACGGCACTCTACCAACTGAGCTATATCCCAAACCCTGTCATTCTCCTTTTGCCAAAGGGTTCTGAGATGTTTAATAACTTGTCCAAAGAAATCTAGATGGTAAGCAGGAAGATCCAAATTGAAATTCAGAAGGTGCTCTAAGTCCGGCAGTTCACAACTGAGACCTCAGGCTCTTCTACCCGCCTCAGGTGACATCCCGTCTTCCTGCCTTCTTTCTCTAAGCCTTCTCTTTCACCTCTTTCCCAATTAGCTTCTCCAGTCTCTCATGATTAACCAGACTCACGAGCATGGACAGAAGTCCAGTAAATCAAGATCTCCAACTTGCTGCAACTTAAGCCTAGCTGTCAAGGAAATAAAAATTCCTGACGTGACTTGTCCTGCTTTCTCCAGGTCGCTGTGAGGATCAAAAGAACTTAAGGATTTGACCAAACTCCCTCGCTATCCTCAGGCCTCCTCAGGCGCCCCACAGCCAGCCACATCCTAGCACTACAACCTATACTTTATTCAGCCTCAGGAGACAGGCCCAGGTCCAGCAGGTGTGACCCATCTCCCTCGAGGGCTGGTTGGCAGTTTCCGCGCTCCCCTGGCACCCGAACTGAGCTGGGCGTGGACACAGTTAGACAGCCCGACCCGGACATGACCCCGGATAGAGGACGAAAGATGGGAGCCCTTTGCCTACAAGAGGAGCTGCCCCAAACATCTCGGCGCTCAGCCTCTGCATCCGCCCAGGTCAAATCTCTCCTCCCCACCAGTGATAAAGTCTCCGTTCCCAGGGCACCCTTCCCAAAGCCTGAGTCCGCCTCCCCCGCCCTGGCGCCGGATCTGGGAGAGTTAATTCCAACCGCCTCCGCCGATTCCCGGGGCCTGGTCGCTGACAGCGCCTCCCATTGGCCGCGGAGCCGGCTCGATGCTGATTGGCTGAGGCTTTCTGCAGCGGCTCCCCGAGGCTCCGGATTGGCGCAGCGCTCCGGTCACTGGTGTGTGGCGGCGGGCCTCCGCAGGCTACCCGGGGTGAAGGTGCTCCGAGCTCCGGTAGCTACCTTGGGACGTTCATCCCGGTCCCGAGTCCCGACTTCCTTACTGATCTAGCTCTCGTTGCTGTCCCGGGAAGACCACCGGATTCTTTTCCTCCTGCTGGTTTTCTTTTTCCTTCCTCCCATCTCCCAATTCCTTCCATTTTCCTCCTCCACACGCTGGCCCCCGCCCCGCGTAGCGTAGCGTAGTCTGCCATTCTGAACATCCCACCTGCCTGCCACCTCCTGACTTCTGCCCCTCCCTGACCTCGAATCCGTTAGCCAGAGGGCTCTGTCATAACCTAGCCAGACTCTCTTACACGCCTCTTTTTTTCCCCTCTTTATCAGTTCCTGACTCCCAAATCCAGCTAACCTTTGACTTTCTGACATTTGACCCTGACACTTGACTCTGGACCTCCAAGCGGAGGTCTTCCCTTCTGAGGCTACTGAACCCCACACCATGGACTTCTTGATGAGTGGTCTGGCAGCCTGCGGGGCCTGTGTGTTCACCAATCCCCTGGAGGTTGTGAAGACCAGGATGCAGTTGCAGGGAGAACTGCAGGCCCCTGGCACCTACCAGCGTCACTACCGAAACGTCTTCCACGCCTTCTTCACCATCGGCAAGGTGGATGGCCTGGCTGCCCTGCAGAAGGGCCTGGCCCCTGCCCTTTTGTACCAGTTCCTGATGAATGGTATTCGACTGGGCACCTACGGGCTGGCTGAGTCTAGGGGCTACCTGCATACCACCGAGGGCACCCTCAGTCCTGCCCACAGCGCAGCAGCTGGGGCCCTGGCTGGGGTCATGGGAGCCTATTTGGGGAGCCCCATCTACATGGTAAGGAGGGGGAGGGTCCTTCTTGAGGCCTTCAGGGAAGATCCTTGGTATAGGGTGGGAGTCTGGTTCTTCACAAGAGCATAGGTGACAGGGTGCTGTCCCCTTGCCAACAGGAAAGGGCATCAGGAAAGTGCTGGCATGTTTTAGGGCATTCTGATCTGCCCTATACACACCCATTCAATAGACTCAATTGAATGTGTTGATGAATATGATGAGCTTTGGAATCAGCCATTCTGGAACTCAAATCCTAACTGAAAATTACTAAATGTTGAGCTTCAGTTGCCATATCTGCAAAATGGGGATGATGATGATGATGATGATGATGGTGATGATTTTGGTATCAGGGATTGAACTCAGGGGCACTCAACCACTGAGCCACATCCCCAGGGCTATTTTGTATTTTATTTAGAGACAGGTCTCACTGAGTTGCTTAGCGTCTTACAGTTGCTGAGGCTGACTTTGAACTCACAATCCTCCTGCTTCAGCCTCCCTAGCCACTGGGATTACAGGAGTGCACCACCTTGCCCGGCAAAAAATGGGGATTATTGTAATGAATTTTTTGTGTGATTATTGAAAGGACTGAGGAAGACAAATATCTGAGATAACACACATAAAACACTAGTACAAATCCTGGTACATAGTAAGCATTTGATAATACTGCTTTTATTATTTTATGATCATTACCTGATATTGAGGTTGGATTTGTGTAGGTGAAGAGGAGGAACCTGAGAACTCATCAGTGAGTGTAGGAATCAGGAAGGTCCTGAGCATCACAGAATTAAAATCTCACAATCTTTTCCTTTGCTTTGTCAGATGTAGGTGAAGGGTTAGGAACCTGAAGCCCAGAGAGGGGAAGTGACTATTTCAAGGTCACACAGCTGGGACTAGGCCCTGCTTAGTGTAGCTAAGAAAGTGGGAGGCTGTATGTTTTCCAGAAAGAGAGGCAACCTGGGCTCACTCCCAGGGTGTGAGATTCAAGGACAATAGCCTCTTTGAAATCAGTTGAACACATACCACTATGAGTCCTGGGAGCCTGAGAGCACATTTTAGCCAGAGTCTGATAGGGAGCCTGGTCAATATGGTAGCTGGAGAACTGAACTGGGAATGGGAGCTTGTGTGACAGTCTGGACACCCAGATCTTGCCTAATTTGAAGTCTTAGGAAATACTGCCAGCCTTTAAACTCTCCACCCCTAATCCCAAGCCCCAAGGGGAGGAGGTGCTTGAAGATCCCTCCCCAGGGCCTAGAGCCAAGGGACACATAGTCTGGTGACCAGTTTGTTAAGTGGGAACAACAATAATTATCAGATTAAAAGGGTATTCATTGCTTAACACCCTAGAGGAAGTGTGAGGGGGGTCAGGCATTTGAGTTTCTAATGCGGGAACATGGCCACTAGGGCATAAGCTGTGATACTCTCTTGTCTCCAGGTGAAGACACACCTACAGGCACAGGCAGCCTCGGAAATTGCTGTAGGGCACCAGTATAAACATCAGGTGAGGGTTCCCCAAACCCACTGGAGTGCCCAACTGTCCTCTCAGCTTTCTGCCTGCCCCAGGCAGCTCTAACCCTGGCCACTGCTGTGCCCCCTCTACCCCTGAAGCCCACCCAGATCCTCTGTATTCCTGCTCCTCAAATCTTTTAAGCCTGATTCTCCTGCCCCATTCTCCCCATTTGCTAATATTCTCACTTATACACAACCAGCCCCTGCTGTGGGATGGCAACGGGTAGCAGAAAACTGAAGGCCCATATTCTGGCTCTAAGCCCACAAATGAACTGGTCATTTAGAAACAAACAGGTACATGTTAAGGACCAGTCCTTGACAGTATTAGGAGGTGGGAGCCCCTAATGCTGGGGTGACTGAACCCCATCCCCATGGTCTTCCCCCCACCAGGGCATGTTTCAGGCGCTAACCGAGATTGGCCAGAAACATGGTCTGGTGGGGTTGTGGCGTGGGGCTTTGGGCAGCCTGCCCCGAGTTATCATCGGTTCCTCTACCCAGCTGTGCACCTTCTCATCCACCAAGGACTTCTTGAGCCAGTGGGAGGTACTGCCCGGGAAGGGAGTGGGGCCATCAGGGAATGGGGTAGAGGGTGGGCAAAGGGAGGTGGGCCCCAGAATGGATGGTGACAACCTTCAGATGTGAGGGAGAAGCAGGAGGGTTTGAGGGTTACCAACTCTTTGACTCTTCTCCAAGTTCTCCTGTCACTTTATCTCAGAGGGGATACCCAAGCCCTCAGGGCATACTGTGCTACAACTGGTAAAGTAGAAGCTCCCTGAGTTACCAGATCTCTGCGTCCCCCAGGCAGGGCCTGTCCTGTCCAGTGGTTGAATAATTGGCTGATTGACAAAGCTCTTCGTCTCTTCCCCCTATAGATCTTTCCTCCCCAGAGCTGGAAGGTGGCTCTGGCAGCTGCCATGGTGAGTGGCATCGCAGTTGTCCTGGCCATGACACCCTTTGATGTGGCCAGCACAAGGCTCTATAACCAGCCCACAGACAGTCAGGGCAAGGTAAGGGAGTGCTCTGGGATGCAGGCAGGTAGAGAAAGCTGGGGGAGGCAGGGGAAGCAGATTGTGGGTACAGGTGGAAGAGCCTCAAATTCAACCTGCAGAGGTGAAGCCCCTGGTGGGCTCTGACAAGCTCCTTCCCTGTGCTCTCCCTCCCTTTTCAACATGCTCCAGGGCCTCATGTACCGAGGAATCTTGGATGCTCTTCTGCAGACAGCCCGGACAGAGGGCATTTTTGGCATGTACAAGGGTATAGGTGCCTCCTACTTCCGCCTTGGCCCGCACACCATCCTCTCCCTCTTCTTCTGGGACCAGCTGCGCTTCCTCTATCACAAGTACACTAAATAACAGCTACTTTCCCACACTCCACCAAATTGATACTTCTTGGACACTTCTGCCTCCACTACTATGTCCTGTTGATTACTGACCATGTGACTTTTTATCCATCCAAGAGGGATAGCCAACGCCACTCCCTGTTCTGTTCTCTCAGAGTTGAACCACAAGTAGTAAGTCTCCTTCCCTTCTTTGGGTGTTGCTCTAAACCAACCTATCTATCCCCCTGTACTCTACACACCCCCTTCTCAGGGCTAAACCAATCACTCCAAAATATATTGCTTCCCTCTTTCCACTGCCAGCCTTGGGTCCCTCCTGTTCCCATGCACAGCTTTAAACTTTCCCATCCAAGACCAAAGAGAATTTGGGAGACCCAGGTGTCCTGTAAAATTCAAAGACACAGAAATTATATTGGTTATAAAGCAAGTTTATTTCTGCAGAGAAGGTGTGTCTTGTGTTTATGCACAGGAAAGAAAGAAGAGAAAACCAGGTGGTATTCAAACTCTTTTTCTCCCCTCCTAGACCCAGGTCTCTAAGTCTTCAGTAGTATCATACAGTGCTTTAGCATTTTTACTGGGGACCAAAGATGTTGGGATCATGAAGTGTCAGACTGGTCACCAGCTGTTCAAAGTCACCCAGATTCCATGGTGGAGGTGGCACATTTCCAGGTCCAAGAGATGGCCTGTTGTCAGGGCTTAGGGGTGGGGAACAAAGGGAGAAAGAACATGGTTCAGGACTAACTGAGGTTGACAGTTCCCACCTCCTGTTCCCAGAGGACTCAGGTATCTGTGTCCCCAAACCTCTGGCCCAATCTGCTTCTTTTAAGGACCCCACCAGCCAATATCCCGCTGTACCCCACCCAGCTTAATTCTCCTGGAGACACGGGCCCTTTCTTTCCTCCTTACGGGGGCTGACTGAAGGTGAGCAAGAGATCAGTCTGGTACTGGGGCAGCCTCAGCAAGGCCAGGTTCAGTGTCACATCCTTTGCTACCTAGAAGGATCAGAATCAGGATGTTTACCTGGATCCTTAAGGCCAATCCATCCCCCTTCCAGGACGCTCCTCGGCCCTCACCTGCTGGTTTTCCTTAGCTACCTGCTGCTTGCCAGAGAGGACCCAGGCTTCTTGACAGTAGCCCCTCAGGGCCAGGTTCTCTAAATTGAGAGGCTGCACAGACTCCACTTGCACAGCCCTAGCCCCCTGCACCCCACCAACGTCCTCAAAATGGTACCTGAGGTGGGAGAGCAAGATGGGGGGCATTTCTCAATGCCCCTCATCCTCACCCCCACCCCCACCCCCGAACATCTTTAAGCCCTAGGCTTTGATCATTTCCGGCAGTGTCGCCTTGCCCTAGGGAGTTCGCGTCCGGAATAACCGTCCAGTCATAGGCCCCGCCCATTTCCTCAGTTTCGGCCCTCCCATTGGCCAACCGCGGGCCCCTTCCTCACCGCGCCGCCGCTTCACCCAGTACGTGAGCCTGGAACTCCAGAAGTTCCACGATCAGGCTCTGGTCAGTCACTGGATGGCAGAAAACTTCTTGGTTGTCTGGGACTGGTCGGAGGTCACTGGAGAGGGGCGAGGCAGACCGTGGTTGACCCTGACTTCCCGCAACCCACCTGGTCGGCCTCCACAGGGCGCCGAATCTTTCTCACCTTACATCAATGGCCCCAGGGGGGAGGATGGAGGAGAAGGCGCCCCCGAACAGTGGATAGTTTCTTGAGGGCTCCATGGGCCTAGGACGAGGGTATGGGCCCTAGAGAGATTTAAAAGAAATCCATATGGGGACACGTGGCATCACCTCCCCGGCTTTCGCAGCCGCCACAGCCTCTTCTCTACTAGCTTAGTTTCTGGACCCTTTAAGGTTTGGCCCCGCCCGGCGCCCGCGCTAGCCAATCGGTGCCGGCGCTCTGGGGGCGGAGCCCAGTGGTGCCCCTCTCAGAAGCTCTTCCGAGGACTCGGGGTGGGACCGCTGAGGTCTTGGTCTTGGTTTAGAATTTGTGTTACCGTCGGGGTCCTGGATCCGCCAGCCTCTTCCTTTTAAAGGGGTCGCTTAAGATCCTCCCTAAGGGCAGTTGCACACCTAGGCGGGGTCTCTTGAGTCTAGGTAGAACGATTTCATGGTGTCCCCAGGACCTCTTGACAGCGAGTGGGCTGCCAACCTGACCACTAATTCCCGGATCCCATGCAGGGAATTAGAGAAACAATAGGTCCAGGTGTGGGTCTCGATTAAGATTCAGGCACGCCTTCCTGAACGCTACACTCAACCTGAGGATTATACATATAATCCCCCTCAAATCGTCGCCTTGAGAAAACACGGAGGCCAGGTGGGGGCAAGCCCTCCCTCCTCAGCACACCTGAACGGAAGCAAGGATTAAACCCTTTGTTTTTCTTTTACAGATTTCCAGTGTTCTTTAAGTATTTGTTCAACTTTATCCTTTTTGTTAATTTCTCCATTCATCTTTGATCCCCGCACCTGGCACAATATATTGTTGAGTGACTGAATAAAAACCCTTTAGTATCAATAGCTAGAGACCACCCATGACCCCAGGGGTTCTAGATGCACGTCCCAGTCCAGAACTAGGCTTGGGAATTCTTATCCCGAGGATATCTAGACTCTAAAGGAGTGGAGCTAGGGGGTATGTATTTATTGGCCTCTTACCTTGCCTTCTGTGAAGGGGCTGGTGATCCAAAGGCAATTAGGACACACCCTCTGCCTCACTTAGGTTGTACAAGGAACAGTAGAGCACACTTTGAGTGTTTTGTTTGTTTCGGCAGTACTGAGAATCAAACACAGGGTGTCTGGCGTGAGAGGCAAGCTCTCTGCCCGAGCTACCCAACACTCTTATAAATATTTTTTGAGACAGGACCTCACTAAGTAGCTAAGGCTGGCCTCGAACTTGAGATCCTCCTGCCTCAGTGTCCCAAGCAGCTAGGATTACAGGTGTGCACCACTGTGCCCTGCATAGTTTTGAGTCTTAAATGTTGACTCAGAGGAGTCACCAGGGAATTCTAGTGGTGTTCTCGCCAGGGAAACATAGGAGCAAAGACCTGGAGGTAAGAAGGCATGTTCTGGAGAACACAAGTGTATCTAGGGGAGGGGAGTTAACAAGCTGTGAACATGGCCAGGTATTCAGGGTTTTTGTAGAGCCCTAGTAAGGAGCTTGATTTTCTCATTTCTAGTTGCAGGTATTGCCTTCTTTCTGAGCCTCTTTTCCTTATGTCTAAAATGCTCTTAGGTATAAATGAGATATGGATGTAGTTGAGTCTGAATCTGTTTCCAGGCACAGATTGTAGACTAGTTTTGTTCCATCAGAAGCTGTAGAGGGGAGGGGAGTACTGCAGGCCGCAGAGGGAGAGAAGAATCCTGGCCATAGGGAACTGAGAGAACCAGGTCAGAAGAGTCTCCCTCATGCTCTTTGTTCCTCCCTCCCATTTCTACCATCCTGCCATCTATCCCTTCTCCCTGCCAGGGGCAACACCAGCACTGGGTGCTTCATGACAGTCAAGCAGATCAGAAGTCCTTGGAAAGGGACCTCCAAGGACATAATAGTTAAGAGTGTCCTGGCACTGGACACAAAGGGGAAGGCCTATCCATAGGCCAGGAGGAGGAGGTCAGACTAGGAAGATGGAGAGAAAGACACACACACACACACAACTTTCTCATTTTGAGTTTCTGGCAGGTCTCAGGTTCTGCTGTGGGCCATAGGCAGTGGGGTGGGGGGTGCTATCCACCCATAGTTCTATGAGATCTTGAGCCAGGGTAGATGGGATCTTCCAGCTAGTGGAAAGCAGAGATGGCAGGAGCACAGGGCCAGATCTCCTCTAGGAAAATTGGAGTGGAAGGCCACCCTAACTTGGCAAATGTCCTTTCTTGGCTTCCATTTCCCCCCTCCCTTGATATCTGTCACCTCTGCTGGCCATCTCAACAACTTCTCCCCAGGGTGTTCAAATTCAAACTCCCCAAGAGACAGGATATAATTGGGTCAATTAACTGCCCAGTTAGATCAATCTGAAAGTATTTATTTGGCAAGCTCTTCCCACACCACCTGCCAGACATCAGTGAAATCCTTGATATAGCTGGCTGTGGCTAGGATGATGGGTATCATGGGACAAATCTCAGTAGACCAAGATGGCCACTGCCATGTTTCTCAGGAGATCTGTGTATTCAGCTTTCAGCCCACTGGTTGGAGTAGACCTGAAATTGGTTGATACTGTACCCCTTGGATATTCCCATATTCAATGTTTTG
This sequence comes from Marmota marmota marmota, assembly GCF_001458135.2. Lineage (NCBI taxonomy): Eukaryota > Metazoa > Chordata > Mammalia > Rodentia > Sciuridae > Marmota > Marmota marmota. The sequence goes on along the minus strand of NW_025999896.1, from coordinate 1,502,826 downwards.
CATGCAATTGATGCTGTCTGATTTGGGACCAAATATCCCAGAGTCCCTCCCTTTGAAGGCACCAAGAGATGGATTTGAGTGGGGCACAGTGGTGCATGCTTGTCATTGAAGTGATGTGGGAAGCTTAGGCAGGAGGATTGCAAGCCTGAGCAACTTAGTGAGACCCTGTTTCAAAATAAAAAGGCCTGGGTATGCAGCACAGTGGGAGAGCACTTGTGTGGCATGCATGAGGCTCTGGATTCAATCCCCAGCACTGCAAAACAAGTAAACAACAACAACAACAACAAAAAAAAAAAATGTGAAACACAGTGCTTCTTTCATCCTAAAGTTATCCCAGCCTGAGTGAGAGAACTAGGGTAGACTACAGTTCACATCCTGTAATGAGGTAAACATTATGGTCCCTGCTTAGTCCCAGCTGAAGAATCTCTCTTGGAGAAATGTCCAGGGTCATGTGACAATCAGTGGTAGCCCCAATAGGTTTCTAACCAAAGGCCTGATATCATAAGGCATTATTTGAGGGAGACCAGTGTGTCATTGTCCTTGGAGTAATTGTATAACTATGCACAACCATCTCAAGAATTTTCTACCCCCATATCTCATAATTCTCCCTTCCTACTAGATGCTATAGGCACTTTTTTTAAAAAAAACATAAGATCCGGTCTCCTATGTTGTCCAGGCTTCCTGATGAGTTGCACCAGGCCTGGCCCCTAAGCATGTTGCCTATGAGGCAGGAGGGTTATTTTCCATGGCTTGCAGCAGAATATGAGACAGAACTTCTGGATTCAGGATCCCAGACATTTTTATTTTTTACTTTGAGACAGCCTTGCTAAGTTGCTGAGGACCTGCCTCAAACTTGTGATCCTCCTGCCTCAGCCTCCTGAGGTAGCTGGGACTCCAGGCTTGTACCATCATTCAGGGCTTGTGATAGCTACTTTGAATCTTCCTCAGTGCCTTTTTCTTACCACTGGGCGTTTGCATATGCTGTGCCCTGGCTAGCATGTCCTCAAATGTCAAAAAAGTTGTTATTATTATTATTTTTTTATGTTTTGGCAATGCTGTGGAATAGAACCTAGGGCTTCACACATGCTGGGCAAACACTGTACCACTGAGCTACAGCCCCACCCTTCCAGAAAACACTTCTGGGTTAATTGTTCCCCATTGTGGGCTCCTATGGCTCCTGTTCTGTTGCAGGTACCTCCCTGTATTATTATACTAAGCACCAGGAGGGCAGGAACCACATCTGTCTTTCACCTTTATCTTCTCATGAGATGCACAGGGCTCCCCAATATTTATCAAATGAATGTTGCCTAAGAGACAAGAGATTATTTACCAAGACCAGTTAAGAGAAGGTGTCTCATAAAAAAAAAATTTGACTGGTTTTGTCCCCCAATCCTGGGATTTTCCCAAGGTACAGGAGTTCTTTGTATTCATGGTGGGCCTTGATAGTTTTTACTAATGAGATGGTTCACAGTGGGCCCCTACATAGCTTATGCTAAAGAAATGAATCAGGATGGGCGTGCCAATAAGACCACAGTATAAGACCAATATGACCACTGGTGTAAAACTAATGGTGTCTAACACCAATAAGACCAACCATGTGACCAGAGAGTGGAAGCTTTGACCTACTTGACAACAGCCCAATAAAACTCCAATAGAAATTTTGGCCACTGAAGTTCAGTGGAACTTCCCAGATGATGAACACATTGATGTACCAGAGGATGATGCACCCTGATTCCCTGGGAAGAGAACATGGAAGTTCAGATCCTGGGACCTGCCTCAACCTTGCCTATGAATATCCTTTATAATAGAACTAAAATCATAAATATAGCACTTCCATGAGCTCTGTGAGTCATTCTAGTGAACCTGTAGAGTTTGAAAAGAGGCCTGAACCCATAGTCGTTCAAAGAGTGAGTGACCTGGGGGCCTCTGAGATTTGTGGCTGGTATGTCAAATGAGGGAGTCAGATGGGAGACAAAGACCTTAACTTGTGGGATCTGACAAGTTAAGATCCACAACTTGTGGTATCTTGCTTTCTGGGCCACTGAAAAACCCAGTGGCCCAGAAGGCAAGAGGATCACGAGTTCAAAGCCAGCCTCGGCAATGGCAAGGTGTTAAGCAACTCAGTGAGACCCTGTCTCTAAATAAAATAGGTCTGGGGATGTGGCTCAGTGGTTGAGTACACCTGAGTGTAATCCCCAGGACTAATAATAATAATAATAATAATAATAATACTGCAAAGGTGTGGAGAAAAGATGAAAAACAGTTTCAAAGATGGTAGCCTGACCAAAAGAAATGGAGATGGAGCTAGGGTTGGAGCTCAGTGGAAGAGCACTTACCTGACATGTGTGAGGTACTGGGTTCAATTCTCAGCATCGCATGGAAATAAATAAAAATAAAGTTCCATCAACAACTAAAAGAAATTTAAAAAAAAGAAAAAGAAAAGAAATGGAGATGCCATTGATGGAAATAGGGAACAGGAGTTTGGTGGTGAGAAGAGCAAAGAGGAAAGGTGGCCTCTATTCTTGCGACTAAGTCACAAGATTGAGCACTTGACCCTATGACCCCCACTTCCCAACAAAAGAGTCCAGTGCCTCCAACACTTCCACCCATCTCTTGTCAGAGTAGATCATTTTCCGTTACCATAACAGAATAACTGAATATGGATGATATGTAAAGAAGTTTATTCCATTCATAGATCTGAAGGCCTGGAAGTACAAGATTGGGTAGCTATTATCTGCTTGGCTTCTGGAGGGGGCCTTGTACCGATTCAACTCATGGCAGAAAACAGAAGAGCAAGTGGGCTCATATGGAAGAGATAAAACACTAGGGATAAACTTGTTTTATAATAATCCATTCTCTCTCCCTCTCCCTCTCTCTCTCTCTCTCCCTCCCCCGCTCTCTCTGGAGGGCACTGAAGATTGAACCCAGGGGTGCTTAACCATTGAGCAACATCCCCAGCCCTTTTTATTTTCTTATTTTGAGACAGGGTCTCACTAAATTGCTTAGGGCTTTGCTAATTTGCTGAGGCTGGCTTTCAATTTGTGATCCTCATGTTTCAGCCTCCTGAGCTATTGGGATAACAGGTTTGAACTACCTTACCTACCTAGTTATATGACAACCTATTCCTTGTTTTTTTGTTTGTTTATTTTTGACTAGGGATTGAAAACAGGGGTGCTTAACCACTGAACCACAACCCCAGCCCTTTTTTATATTTTATTTAGAGACAGGGTCTCACTGAGTTGCTTAGGGCCTCGCTCAGTTGCTGGCTTTGAACTCGTGATCCTCCTATTTCAGCTTCTCAAGCTGCTGGATTACAGGCAAGTGCCACTGTGCCCAGTGACAGCCCATCTAATTCAGTCCCACCAGAGTGAGAATGGATGGACAAAAGGCATTCATCCATTCAAAAGGGCTCTTCCCATGATCCAACCACCAGACACAAGGCCCTGCCTCCCAACATGTAATACTGAAGACCAAAGTTTATCATGAGTTTTGGTGGGGACAATCTATATTCAGGGCTGGGGTTGTAACTCAGTGGTAGAGCACTTGCCTAGCACATGTGAGGCACTATCCTCAGCACCAAACAAAAATAAATAAATAAAATAAAACTATATTCAAACTAGCACCAGTATATGGGAGCCTGTAATTTTCATCATAAGGACCCTGGGCCTGCAACTAGCTAACAGCATATATCCCCACCACCCCCTGAATGGATTACATATTCTCCTAACTTAGTTCTGGCAACTCTTAGTTGTGATTTCTCAACACATACCCTCCTGCATTTCTCTCTCAATACATACTTAAGAAGTGGAAGGAGGCAATGTGGACATTCAAATAGAAGACGTGGTGTGTTGGTGGCAAATATAACCCTGGTGACCTGGCCTGAGTCTGAGGAGGGCCAGGATGGAGAGTCCCATCACAGCTCTTCCGAATCCTGTGAACACCCTCAGGGAGGGGGAGCCCCATTATAGGCTGTCAGGAGCTGCCACATAGGAACCGAGCGCCTCTTAGCCCTGAGTAATGAGAATGTGGAGATGTGGCAAGCCAGCCGTGGGCTGTGTGTGTGTGGACTATGGAGCACTGAGCGTACAAAGTGGCCTGTACTGACGACGTTGCCCCTCTGTTTGGGCAGGCCTCGCTCTGGTCTTTTTGCTGCTCTGCCATGATCCCCAGTCAGCACATGAAATGGGCATGGCCTTCCCAGATGTCAGTCCGTCTGCCGACAGCAAACATCATGAAGCTAGACTCAACCCCCTAAAACCTGACCCCTTGCCTCATTTGAATGGCTTCTTCCCAAAAAAAGCTTCAGCATGTGTGCCTCTCTCTCTTTCCATGGACCCCCGAAAGTCAGAGGAGCCCAGTTCACCTGGAGTGATCCTGAGTGTTTAGTCGTGGAACACGACAATAGGCAGGGTGAAGAGGGGTTTCCTCCATATATGGCCCACTGTAGGATCTCTGTTCTTGAGCACAGTAGAGCTACTCCTTGTTCTTTCCCTTGGGATCTCTGGGAAGGTGCCACCTCTCTTGGAAACCCACTCATCCCAGCCTCCAAAGCACCACACACTTGACCTTTTTTTTTTTTTTTTTTTTTGGCCAAGGCCATTTCCTTGTAAGTTCCCATAGGTGAGATGTTTGTAAGTTTGTACTATGTTGAAAAAGGATCTAGAGGAGAGAGGAGTTGCCTCTGTGTAACAGCTGAGATAATTCTCCAGTGGAGAAGGAGAACATGCTATGTCCCTAATCCCTTCTATTTTCCTGGATATCTTCCCAGGGGCATCCCACAGTTCTCCAGAGCCTCAGGCAGTGGAAAGTCACACAACTGGTTAGACTAAATTAATGGCGATATTTCCTAATCAGGCTTCTTTTTTTTCCTTTATACCTTTATTCAATTCATTTATTTATTTATTTTATGTGGTGCTGAGAATCAAACCCAGTGCCTCATACTTGCTAAGGAAGTGCTGTGAGATTGAACCCAGGGGCACTGAGCTACAGTCCCAGCCCTTAGGCTTCTCTTTTTCTGTCACTCCCTTCAATGTTGGGCTACCAGGCCCTGAACACTCCCCCTAGATAACCTTCACCATTCATATTCCTGTGCCTCTCAAATCTTCAGCATCATCTCCATCTCAGATCCCTTCTGCCCATGTCCTGGATACCTCCATATACATGTCCCATGAATACCTTAAACTCAACATGTCCTGAGCAAAGCATATCATCTTCTTCCCAGAGTTGTCCCTGTCAGAGTCAATGAAATGATCATGTGTCCAGTGTTCCAAGGAGGAAGCCTGGTCGTCATCGTGGGTTCCTTTCTCTCTCTTCCTCTCCTCCCCACATCTGCTTCCTAGTGATTCTACTTCCTACAGTCTCTCAATCCTTCCATTTCTCTCCATTTCCAGTGCTACCACCCTGGCTAGGCCACCATTATTTCTGACTGGACACCAAATAGCTTTCTCATTGGACTTCCCACACCCTCTGTCTTCTTCTTTGTAGCCACAGTGATTTCTCGAAACCTTTGGCCATGTCTATTCCCTATATAAACCCCTTGAATGATGTACCCTAGGACAACAGCTGGTTCCTGTTAGGCCTCTCCTTTGCTTGTCCTCTTATTTGTACTTACTGTTCTGGACAGCCTCACTTTGGTTCAGTTCCTTAACTCACCATGTCTCTCGCCTCTGAGGCTTTGTAAACTTGTGGTTTCCCTGGAATGCTACCCCTGCCTCTTTATGTAACAAACTGCTACTCATCCTTCAGGTCTCGACTCACCCAGAGGGTCCTTTGCTAATTCCAAAAGTCTGGGCCACATCCCTTACTACAAACACCCAAGGTGCCAGGGCTCCCCTAAAAGGGATTTGTTTGAGATCACTAAATCTAAGTCTTCCTCCCTCACGTGTGCCCCCAGGGCCAATCCCTTGACAATTATTACCTGGGTGGCTCTTGGTTTCACAGCACTTTGTCCTGTTCTGTAGGCTCCCCAGACCGACAAGACAAATGGAACTACATGAGTCTATGACTGCTTGGGCTAAGAGGACCCCATGCCACCGGCTCTGGGCATTCTGAGCGGGCTGCTTCCTTGGAGAGATTTCCTAAAGCCTCAGACTAAACACCAAGACCTTCCTTCCCACCTGCCCCGCCCCTGCTGCAGTCCTTGGGCCGCCACCATCTGGCTGTTTACTGCCCCCAAGTGTCCAATGGCATAATGAAGCTTTCTTAGGTTTCTGCCAAACAGTCTTGAATACAGTGGGTGCCAGGGAGATACTATTAAACTGACCCTGGGTCTTTGGTGGCACAGCTTCTGGTGGCGACATCCTCTGCTCCGCTGTTTATTGCTTTTTTCCTGGTACTGGAAATTGAGCCCACAGGCAGTCTACCACTGAGCTACACACACCTATTTTGAGACAGGATCTTGCTAAATTGTCCAGGCTGGCCTTGAACTTGTAATCCTTCTACTTCAGTCTCCCAAATTGCTGGTATTACAGACCTGTGCCACCACGCTCAACAAAACATTCCCTTTTGACAGGCTTACAACTGTCTGACACCTACCTCCTTCCTTTCTAGTCTCTGCCACTTTTCCATGCCCTGGTTTGGGTGTGGTTTCCCAGACACAACATGAAGGGAAGTACACTGAGGGACTAGCATAATCGAGATCAAAAGGTTCCCTGACTGGTGACCTCCCTAGAGAAGGCAGCCCCCACCAGGTGGGCCCATCTGGACCTCTTGTTCACATGCTTCCAGCAGCTGCCTGCTGCCAGGCATAATAGCGCACAACTATATTCCCAGCAGCTTGGGAGTCTGAGGAAAAAGGATCCCAAATTCAAGGCCAGCTCAGCAACTTAAAAAAAGGCTGGGTGTGTGGCTCCGTGGTTAGGCACTCGGAGTTCAATCCCCAGCACCTGCCTGCTGCCTCCCTGCCACCCCTGCCAGTGGTACTCCTTCCAGCAATGAGGCACAGAAGGAAAACAAAACAATAATGTGTATTCAGTACTGTGTTGCTTTTTCTTCTGAAAATTGAAGGGCCCTGTTGGCTGCCAGGCAGGTGTTAAATTAAGAGGCAGGCAGAGCAGCATATGCCTATAATCCCAGCTCCTCCCAGTTCCTTAGGAGGCTGAGGCAGGATTGTAAATTCAAGGCCAACCCTAGCAATTTAGTGAGACTCTCAGCAACTCAGCGTGAACCTATCTCAAAAAAACAAAAAGGACCGAGGATGTAGCTCAGTGGAAAAGTGCTCCTGGGTTCAATCTCCAGTCCAAAAAAAAAAAAAAAGAAAGGAGAGAAGGAAAGAAGATTCTCCCTGTTTCTCCACCACCACCCAATATCTTTCATTTGACCTGATAACAAGAAATTAAAACTCTGAATGGCTGGACAAAGGAAGAGGAAAGGGAAAAGCTTGAGGGAAAGTACAAACCAAGACATAAACTCAATCTCTAAATTCACTCTTTTGTGGGGAGTAGGGGGAGGAAAAGGGGTTTAAACGCAAGAGTACTTTACCACTGAGGTACATTCTTTTTTATTTTTTTTTTAGACAGGGTCTAAGTTGCTGTAGCTGTCCCAAACTTGGGATCTTTCTTCCTTAGTCTCCTGAGTTGTTGGGATTATAGCTGTGTACCACTGCACAGTTCACTCTTTTATTAATGAAAATAATTTTGTCGACTTTCAGACATTTCAACATCATATTTATTTATTTGTTCAGTGGTCTCCTAGTCGGTGCCAGGCACTGTGTTAGGACACAGTGGGGAGTAAAAACAGAATTAACCCTGTATTGTGGAGACAGATCAATGTAAGACTGAAATGGTGAAGACATAGAGCAAATTGGGCTGAGAGGCACATTGTGTTACTGTGACAGCCCCATCTAACCAGCGATTATTACTAGAGCTGTTGGTTCAGCTGATACCTTTTTTTTTTACATTTATTTTTTTATTTATTTTTTTTAAACTTCAAATTTAATCTGTGTTTTATTTTTTATTTTATTTTATTTATTTTTTAGTTTTCGGCGGACACAACATCTTTGTTTGTATGTGGTGCTGAGGATCGAACCCGGGCCGCACGCATGCCAGGCGAGCGCGCTACCGCTTGGGCCACATCCCCAGCCCATCAGCTGATACCTTAAGGAAGGAAAGGACTTGCTTATGCAATTTGGATGTTTTTATCAAGTTTTTGGTTTTAAATGTCAGGTGTGGAAAGCTGAGGTCACCAGATCCCTCCACTCACAGCACACAACTGTTAAAGTTCACTTAGTATCTTTTATCTCTATTTCTCATTCTGTTTTCCCCAAAGGCAGATAATAATGTACTTATCAGACAATCTGCTATTTTCTGGCTTTCAGACAGCTGATAGGTTATCTTGCCAAATGGGTATGATGACAAGATACTGGATCAAGTAAAAGGGCATTGAAAGTTGGACAAGGGAAAAAAGGATGAGCTGGAGATCTAGTTCAGTTGGTACAGTGCTTTTCTTGTATGCCCAAGGCTGTGTTCAATCCCCAGCACCACAAAAAAAAAGGGGGGGGGGAGAAAGGAGAGATGGATTGGGGGAAGTAGTTATTGGATTTGAGATCCTGATGACTTCTAAGCAGCAAAGAGGAAGGAACAGGGATTATAGTGGAAGAGATCTTGGTGATGACAAAATCCAAGATGAGGTTGGTAAAGCAGAATAGTGGTCGCTATAGAGATGATCAGGGAGTTGGTCATTGCCATAATCTAGAATACTTTAAGTCCATTAAGTCCTCAAATCTCTATAAGGGTAGAGAATAGGAGTCAAGGGCTAATACACATGAAGAATAAGGGAGTTAGATTGGGGATGTAGCTCTGTGGTAGACCACTGTCTAGCACATTTAAGGCTATGGGTTCCATCTTTAGCAGCCCCCCCCCTCAAAAAAAAAAAGGTGGTGGTGGTAGGACTATTTGGCTGTAAGGGATAGAAAACATCTTATTGGGTCACAGTGATGCATGCCTGTAATCTCAGCAGCTTGGGAGGCTGAGGCAGGATGATCATGATTTCAAAGACATTTTCAGCAAAAGCGAGGTGCTAAGCAATTCAGTGAGACCCTGTCTCTAAATAAAATAGGGCTGGGGATGTGGCCCCATGGTCAAGTGCCCCTGAGTTCAATCCATGACACCCTGCCCCCCCCCAAAAAAAAAGAGGAGCTAGAAAACATCAAAATTAATAGGACTTAAGGCAAAAGTTCTTCTACACTTACTACAAACAGTAATAGTCTGCCCAAGGCCTGAATAGCCCTCCTCAGTGTCAAGAGATAAGTCTGCTTCTCCCTATTACTCTGCTTTGCATAGCAACAATTCTCCAAGCTACCTCATGGTCCAAGGCTGCTGGACTTCTATTCCAGAGAGCAGGAAGCAAGAGAACGTACCTCATTTTAAAGAACACTTGGAAACTGTATATATGTCATTTCTTCCATCAATTTTGTCACAGCAGCCACAATCCCAGCTAAAATTCTGTAGGTTCTATTTCTAGAAGGGGGAAACCAGATATTGGGGACCAACTGGCAGCCTCTTCCACAGGGAATGATGGGGCAGTAGAACAAAGAACAGGGTGATGGTGATATAGCAGAATGGCAGCAGCCTTAAGTGGAAGGGGGGTGAAGTCTAGAAGTGGGATACATAGGAACCTAACCTTCAGCTCCCAGTAAAAGCCACCCCTGGGAGGGGCTGCAACATGAAGGCAGAAGCACAAAACAGCTACCCATAGTGGTTTGCTAGAGGACCTTTGGGTTGGGGAAGGGACATAGGAACTGGGTCAGGACCAGCAAGGGCAAGTTTGTAAGACTACTGGATGAAAACAGGAATGAGGGGCTGGGGTTGTAGCTCAGTTGTAGAGCACTTGCCTTGGATATGTGAGGTACTGGGTTCAATCTTCAGCATATTAAAAAAAAAAAAAGATATTAAAAAACAAACAGGATTGAGAAGTTAAATGGTCTTGGTATCTGAGACAGGTAGGTCTTGCTTGGCCAAGGTGATCCAAACTAGAAATGGTTCCACCTCTAAAACCTCTAAAACCTCTAAAACCACAATTTTAGGGACTGGATTGTGGCTCAGCAGTAGAGTGCTCGCCTAGTGTGTGTGAGGCCCTGGGTTCGATCCTCAGCACCACATAAAAATAAAGGTATTATGTCCAACTACAACTAAAAACAAATATATTTATTCCTTCCCACAAGTAGAAGGAATGTTCAAATGCCAAAAATGATCCATAGGAGGGCAATACAGCTTAGGGCAGGTCACTGTGCAAAACAATGAGAAAAAGATGTTACTTCTACACACACACACACTTTTTTTCAGTGTGAGGGAGCGGGTGCGGGGGAACTCATGTAAGGCCAGTGCTCTTCCATTGAGTTACATCCCCACACTCACAATTTACACCATCAATCTCTTCTTTAGGTACTATCCCCTATCAGAAGCACATGCCCAGCCTTCTTCCTCTCCCCGCCCACCCTGGTGCCCTCAGAAATCTAAGACTCCAGTCTTTTTTTTTTTTTTTTATTGTTGGTTGTTCAAAACATTACATAGTTCTTGATATATCATATTTCACACTTTGATTCAAGTGGGTTATGAACTCCAATTTTTACCCCGTATACAGATTGCAGAATCACATCAGTTACACATCTATTGATTTACATATTGCCATACTAGTGTCTGTTGTATTCTGCTGCCTTTCTAAGACTCCAGTCTTCACTTTCAGGAAAACTCCTTTAATTAAGATGCCCAACATTTTAGGGGGGCAAATGACCTATAGCAGAAATGTCAGTGAGCTCTACATGTGTGTCAGCAAAGGGAACAAGGAACAATGGAAAACAGCTGCCAGCAAAAGACTGCAGGATGGTAGGAAGCAGAGTGAGCATGGCCCTGCCCCCACCCCACAAGTTATGTGCCAACTCCTTGCAATTTAGTTATACTTTGCCAATTTTTTTGAGAATTAATGCAGATACACAGAAAATGCCCAGCACCTGTTCAGCTTGGTGGTGCTATATCCAGGTATTATCATTTTGGGCAATACTGGGGAATGTAGGGGTGCTATCACTGCAACAACATCCCTAACCCTTTATTATTATTTTTTAAATATTCATTTTTTCAGTTTTAGGTGGACACTGTATCTTTATTTTCTTGTGGTGCTACCCAGTGCCTCGGGTATGGTAGGCAAGCACTCTATCACTGAGCCAAAACCCCAGCCCCAGACTGTTATTATTTTTTAATGTTCTGAGACAGGGTCTTCCTAAGGTGTCTAAGCTGGCCTCAAATTTGTGATCTTCCTGCATCAGCCTCCTGAGTCACTGAAATTACCAGTGTGCACCACTACACTTAGCTTATTTCAAGTTGTTAGATCATAAAATGCTGCTTGGCACAAAAGATAATCAACAAACATTAATAAAATGAACAAAGAGGTAGTATTAGAATAAACTAAGGGCTCTGATCTAAGGATGATAGTCACAACTGCTATCAGAGAGCTAAATTAGGAGAAACATCAAGAATACTGGGTTTAAGGGAAGGCAGGTAGAACACATTTGTAATCGCAGCAGCTCAGAAGGCTGAGGCAGAAGTATCGTGAGTTCAAAGCCAGCCTTAGCAAAAAGCAAGGCACTAAGCAATTCAGTGTGACCCTGTCTCTAAATAAAATACAAAACAGGGCTGGAGATGTGGCTCAGTGGTTGAGTACCCTGAAGTTCAATCCTTGGTACCAAAAGAAAAAAAAAAACCAAAAAACCAAGTACTGAGTTTAGAGGGTGGCACCAGGCCAGCCCTGAGACACAGCCAGAAATCCTGTCAAAGAAAATTCTGTAAGCAACAATTCTCACAGCACAGCTCACTTGAAAAGGAATCCAGGAAGCTTCTGCTACTAACAATGATAATGGACAGGGCCCATTGCATGCTGTTCCCAGATCCTACACCAAAATGAAAAAAGGGGGACATAAACTTCCCTCAGAGCCCAGGAGGGAAATGAGGCAGGATGCGGTGATTGCTGAGGAAGTGGGAAGGCAAGAGAACCCCAGCGCTTGCACCCTAACTTTCGCTTATCAGCTCTTTGCCCCAAGCCACAGGCTGCTTCCTAAACACAAGGAAGGGCAAATGATGTTAGAAGATAGAACTAAGGACAGCTCTACAGACAAGTTTCCAGCAGGCAGATGAGTAAATCAGCTGAGCTTTTCTTTGCATTTTGGTCCTTGTCTGAGATACTTTTGGAAGTCATGAAGGGTAATCCTGAAGGTGACAGAGCAGCAAACACAGAGGGATAAGTTGTAAGGGCAGGTGAGCCTGTCCAGTTGGCTCAGTAGCCTGCTTCCTGGGTCCAGTTTCGGGCATTGATGAAGAGCTGAAGCCACGGGGAGGTGGTAAGAGTGTCAAATGGAGGGGGTCGCCATGCCCACTGCCATGGCCTCACAGCCCTCTCAGGATGAGGCATAAGAGCCAGGTGGCGGCCATCATGGGAGCAGACACCAGCCACACCCCCTGGAGAACCATTGGGATTCAGTGGGTATTGCTCTGTGGGGTTCCCCTCATCATCTGCCCAGTGCAGGGGAGCCAGGCCTTTGGCCTCAATCTGGGCTTGGAGTTCTGGAGAAGAAAATGCCATGTAACCTGGGAGGGAAGAAAGAAAATGAAAGTTAAGTTCCTTCAGGCCCTTTATCCATTCCCAGCTCTCAGTCCTCTCCCCGCCTTCCCAGGCCTGACCTTCTCCATGGGCGCTCCATACTGGCAGCACAGCACCTTCCATCCCTTGAAGCATCAGGGCTGGCCCAGGCCCCACACGCACAGTGGCCCAGCGAGACTCAAAACGCCCAGACAGGTTGTGACGCAGCATGAGGCCGGGCTGGGTTGGCCAGGAGTCATGATCCATATCCTCGACTTCTTCATCAGGGTTGCCACCCACCCAGCCCAGCAGAGCCAGCAACTGACAGCCATTACACACGCCCAGGCTAAAGGTGTCTGGCCGCTTCCGGAAACGCCTCAGCTCAGCCCCGGCCTGTGAATGAAAAGTCACAGCAGCTGCCCATCCTAGAAGGGAACATGGAAGTCAGGTGAGATGTGGGAGGCCTCAGAAAAAGAGAAGCCAAGAATGAAGGGAAACGGCTGCTCTTTGACTCCAGCAGGTACCCCTCTCTGCAGAGCCTGGGGCACGAGAGGGAAGAAATGGGCTTGTCTGCTTAAATCTGATGTTACCAACTCCTGGGACACAGATGGCCAGTGATTTTCTTTTTGCTTGGCCAACAGAACATTAAAAGTTTTTACTTGGGTTGGGGTTGTGGCTCAGTGGTAGAGCGCCTGCCTAGCATTTGTGAAGCCCTAGGTTCAATCCTCACTAGGTTCAATCCTCAGCACCATGGATAAAAAGACAAATAAAATAAAGGTACTGTGTCCATCCAGAATTAAAAAAAAAAAAAAATGCATCATATATGTTTTTACTGAGTTGCTCAACACTTAAAAATAAGATCTCATACAAAAACCTGAATTTTCAGCTTTTCTTTAAACAATAAGGGTCTGGTTATGTTGAGCCACCTTTTCAATAGCTGCTTCAGCCGAGCAGCAGCTGCCCCTTTAGATAGGACATAAATTGTCCAGATTAGCAAGACCCCACCCAGATAACCTGCCCCATTTATTAACCTCAGGCCTTCTGCTGACACCTGACAACTGAACTCATTTGCTCACTCTCCCCTTGGCTTTGTGGAGGTGAGAGATTTGAGGAATGTGGCAGAGGAGCACCTACCTTTGGCAGAGCCCAGGACGTCTGCATAGCTGAAACCACCCACAAAGGCCACACCACGGAATGTGTCTAGCCCAATGGCCCCAGAACAGAGGTCCTGCATGGTCACGTCCCACACCTAGCAGGTCAGAGAAGGCAAATGTCAGGGTACCCAGTCCGAGGCTAGATCAAGGCCTCTAGTTCTGTTGGCCAACCTACTCACCTCAAACCCAGCCAAGTGGAAAGCATCAGCCATCTCCCGGTCTCCATTACTACCCTCTTCTCGCAAGACGGCGACTCGCGGGGCAGGACCACCTGGAAGGAGGAGTGTCTCTGGTCTAGACAGTTACCTCCCCACCTGAACTCCCCAGACACCTTTTCCAGAGCAGGCCCAGGCACCCAGGTCTTGGGCTCCACACCCAGGCTGACGGCCTAGGAAACCAAATGTTGTTATGCACACTCCCTCACCAAGCTCATGGGGCACAGAGGCCTTGGGGAAAGAGGGGGGCAGGCAATAGCTGGGCCCCATCCGCTCCCTTAGACCCTGTTCCTCTTCTGCCACATAGTGTGGCTCTGCCTGCAGCCGGTCCAGTTGGAAACTTGATTCCTCCCAGAGGGCTCGCAGTTGCCCAACTGGCTCCTCCACAACCACAGTCCCGTTCACTGATACCCGAACCTGAAAAGGGCAAGTAAATCAAGAGCTAAGAGAAAGGACAGCCCCTCCATGGCTGGCAGAGAGGCCTACAGCTTCCTCGCTCAGACTGCCCACTAAGCCCCACTCTCCCTGGCTTCCTCACCATGGCATGGGGACCAGCTTCGCCTGTGTGGCCCAGCTCCAGGCAGTGGAGGCCAGCATTCCTGTAACGCTGCAACACTCCAGCCAGGTCTGGCTTCTGCACCTCCAGCACCAGGCCTGGCTCCTCAGAAAACAGCACTGGCAACGCTGGGAGAGCAATGGAGGCAAGTCAGGGTGTTTAGGGTGCTGCCAGAGATTTAGAGGCAGCAACCAGAGCTGTGGTGAGGACTTGGATGGTGGGAAGAGGAAGTTGCATCAGGGACTGTGGGGGGTCTTCAAGGGGTGCAATAAGGAACATAGTGGGTGCCATTTAGTTCAGCTGTCAGGAGATAGCTCAGAAGAGACAGTCGAAGAAGACCCAGGGAAAATGGGTTGAGGACATTCTATTCTTTATCAGGAGATGAGGTCTGCAGGGTAGAGAAGGCAGCCAGACCTGACTCTAAATCTAGTTTCTTACCATCGACCCCAGGCGCAGCTACATCCACTTCTATCCCACAATTCCCAGCAAAGGCCATCTCGAGCAAACAGGTGACAAGGCCTCCATCGCTGACATCATGGCCTGAGCAGAGGAGGCGGTCTGAAGGAAAGTAAAAAAAGTTCAGTGATCTTGGGGCCCAGCCTGATGGCTCCACTTAACTACTTCTGGAGAGTCCATGACAGTGTGTGAGAAGGTAACACACATGGGGAACAGAGAAGGATCCAAGTCCCTAAGCCCCACGTAGTTAGCTGGTGAGCACCTGCTGCCATGTGCACCACCTCTCCAGCCTCACCTTTTAGAAGCCCCTGGGTGATCCTGAAGGCATGAACCAGGTTCTCAGGAAGATCCAGGTTGGGAGGCTGTTCCCCGAGCTGTGAAAAACACTGGGCCAGAGCTGTGCCCCCCAGCCGGTGCTGCCCAGGGCTCAGAGGCACATACAGCAGATGGCCTGAAGAGACAGAGATGGGGGGAGATGGATAGTTCAGGAGTACCCTTCCCTGAGGTGCTCATAGCATTGCCATTCCCAACATGCAAAAAGATGCCCCAGACCATTAGTTCCAGAAAGTACCACAGCCCAGTGCTGAGATGAGGGAGCCCCCAAACTAAGACCAAGGTCAGAGCACATTGCACATACCTCTCCCTCTAGGATGTTTGAGGTCTGGGGTCACAGTGGCTGTGATATCTGGACAAACAGCATAAGCTGAGATGACCAGTGACCCTACAGAGCAAGGAAGACCAAAAAAGAGTGAGATTCCAGCCCAGCCCAATGGTCCCTTCTCCATCCCCCTCTCCTGAGGACCCCAGCCTCACCAGGAGCCCGCACAGTCTCAGTGCCGACCCGGGCAGCCATGCTGAGGGAATCCTTGCCACCATCCACTGCCACACCCAGTGCTGCCATCACAGCCACCATAGCCTCACAGGCATCAGCTAGAGCTGCACCTTCCCCTGGGAGCTTGGCTGCCCACATCCAGTTCCCACTGCACTTCACATCCTAGGAGAGTAGAGATAAACATCAGAGTGGAAGAGACATGCAGACTGGGGTATAGAGGGACTGGGTGGTCATGAGCATGAAATGAAAGGCAAGCGATGAATGTGGAAGTGTCCCAAAGGCCTGGAACTCTAGGGTAGAAGCTGTCAGGGAACTCACCCGGAGATCAGTGACCAGAGCAAACACCAGGTTGGTGAGGGCTTCAGCCACAGCCAGCCGGGCAGCCACCATGGGGTCCAGCAGGCTCTTGACTGGCTGCTCTCCCAGGGCTGTGGCAGCCCCTATGAGTTCCTGGTGACTCAGTGCTACGACAGCTACATCAGCCAGAGGAGTGTGCAAAGGCCCAACACACTGCTGTTGGGCCACCAGGCCACCCACAGAGCGGTCCACCTGTGGTATGAAATACAATTGGCAAGAGGGCAAAGACCAGAGAGCTAGGGGCTCGGGTTGTATGTAGCTCAGTAGTTGAGGGCTTGCCTTGCATGCATGAGTCACTGGGTTTAATCCTCAGCACCGCATACAAAAGTAAATAAATAAAATAAAGATATTTTTTAAAAAAGAACAGAGAGCTCAGGTTGTCCATTTTTTCCTGAGGGAGACAGAACAGTGGGAAACCTGGCTTCCCTCCAACATGCAGATAAGAGCTCCACACAGAGGGTAGGCAGCAAGAAGACCAGGGCATGGGGTGGAGGTGAAGGTATCCCTGTTCTTCCCCCAAGATTCTAGGGCTGTGGTGGTCCTAAGGGGAGCAAAGAAAGCAGAGGGCTGAAGGGGTGAAGCAGGGGTGCAGGGAAGACCTTGGTGGTGAGATAGCGCTTGCTGGCCACAGAGGGTAATCTCAGAACCCGCTCCAGAGCCTGGCGCACACTCAGCCCCTGAGGCAAGGCCAGGGGCTGCAACACAGGAGAATCCCTCTGGAGGAAGAACTCCTACAACAGAAATGGCAACAGGGGAATGTGAGTACCCGCGGAAGGCTGGGTGCAAGCAGATGATGAGGGTCCCGAGTGGAGGGCCACAAGAGAAACACATCCCATCCCACATACCTTCTGAGGCATCTTGCCCAATACCCATTCAAGCTCCAGGTCCACAGGGGTTGGGGGAGGTTTAGGGGGGGCATCCCCCTGGCCATTTCTCCCCATGGGACACTCACGATCATCCACCAGCACGATCTATGGACCACAGGGACACCACCCAGAGGGAATGAGACTATGAGCACCAGCAGGGAATGCTTCCAGAGATTAGGGCAGAGATGGTCCTTCCACCCCTTGTTTTATCTTCCTCTGTAATTTCTACCTTCCCCCTGCTTCCTACATCTGTTCCCCATACGTTCTTTGTCACCATCTCCCATCCTTCTCCCTTGACAGTTCTTGCTCTAGCCCAAGAAGCCAGGCAGCTTGAACCTACCAGTAATGTCTGCTTTTGACTCTTGGAGCCAACTCACCCTCTTGTCTCCAGTAATGGTACCCACAAAGCAAGCCAGACAGCGTTCCCGGGCACTGACACGACTCAGGAAGTCCCGGTGGGGGGGCCTCAACAGAAGTGCATTTGACTCCTGGTACTCGGCCCCCCAGATTTCCAAGGCATTCAGGGTTGGGTCACCCAGCTACACAGACATAGCAGAAAGCAAAGAGAAGAATCACTAGGCCTTCCCCCACCTCACACTGTTGCTAGGAATTGGGGAACATAAAGGAAGGATGGCTGGGGCTGGTAGAGGGGGAACTGCCAGACTTCAGGGGATGAGACCAACCTGGAAGCGGCTGGTGTAAATGATGGCCCCTGCTGGGTCACTCAGTTCCTTTAGGACATTGCCTGGTGAAAGGATTGCAGGGAAAGGTGGCAATCTGGTCATGGTCAGCTCCAGGCAAAAAAAGGGCAGTCCCAAACCTCCAAAGGAGCACCTAATTGTGTCCCTGCAGGAATTGCTGCTATAGTCTCACTACCAATTGTCACAGGGCAGCAGGCTCCACCCACTCCAACCCCGAACTGGTCCAGAACATACAGCATGAAGGACTTAAGAGCTGGGTGGTTGGTTGCAGATGCTCAATGTCTCTCCCTAAACCAAATTTGGCAGGAGTTAGTAGGCCCAGCACTTTGTCCCAACTGCTTCCCTCACCATTGCCACCAGCACCCTGATCATGGAGGCTGCAGATGGGGTTTTCCATGGGGGCTTCCACACAAGCCCGGATAACGCGGTTCATTTTCTGTTCCATTTCTGGGTCTCCCCGCTGCACAGCCCCAAAATCCAGGTCACTGGCATTATCTCCCTGCACCTGAAGGAACATAAAGCATAGCTCAGCTCAGGGAGGCTGGGCTCCCTCAAATCCCACACACATAGGACCCAGCAACATCAAGGAGTCTGAATCTTTAGCTATTCCCACTCACCTGCACAGATGAAGCTGCTCCACCTCCAACTCCAATCCTATAGACAGGACCCCCAATCTTTACAACATCCATGCCTGCAAGGAAGAAGCGTAGAAACAGAACACAGGGAAAACCATCACAAGCCTCTAAAGCAAGGTAGTATAAGGACAAAGAAAGTTTATGTGAGGGGTACATGATCTTAATACTCCACTGGGCTGATGGGAGACTGAATTAGAACAACATCTACAGAGGATAATGTGGCCCTAACAATCAAAATTACAAATACATGTAGCTCAGTGGTAGAGCACTTGTCTAGCACGGACAAGGTCCTGGGTTTGACCCCCCAGTACAGCAAAAATACATACATACATACATACATACATACATACAAATGCTTCTGTTCTTTGGGAAAATACACTTCAAGGAATATTTTTTTTTTTTTTTTGGTACCAGGGATCGAACCCTGGAGACACTTAACCATGAGCCACTCCTCAGCTCTTTCTATATTTCATTTAGAGAGAGGATCTCGCTAAGTTGCTTAGGGCCCCACTAAGTTGCTGAGACTGGCTTTGAACTTGCAATACTCCTGCCTCAGCCTCCCCAGACACTAGTGTTTCAGGCAAGAGTCACTATGCCGGGCATACTTCAAGGAATTTATTCTATGAATTTACTCATAAGGATACAAAATTTGCCTACCTATAAGAGTAAACATTGTAAACTGGGCGCAGTGGTGCATGCCTGTTATCCTAACAGCCTGGAGATGAAGGCAGAAGATCACAAGTGCAAAGCGAACCTCAGCAATTTAGCAAGGATCTAAACAACTTATAAAAACTCTGAGACCTTATCTCTAAAAAAAAAGAAAGAAAACTGGAGATGTGGCTCAGTGGTTAAGTGCCCTGGGTTCAATCCCTGATACCAAAAAGTAAATAAGTAAATAAATAAAAATTTAAAATAAGGGTTGAGGGATGTAACTCAGTAGCAGAATATCCCTGGGTACAATCCTCAATAAGTTCTAGATGAAGTAAAGAAAAGAAGAACAAATATTCATATGGATCTACTTGCATATGCCGCAAACACTTCTAGCAGGATACAAAAGTAACTGAATAAAATTGATTGTCTCTAGAGAGGGAAACTGGGGTCTGGAGGTCAGGGGAAGGAGTTTTCAACGCATAACATTCCTTGCCTTTTGAGTTTTGAGCCATGTGACCGGATCACTTAGTCAGAAAATGGGACCTGGACTTTTATCTTGATTCCACCATAGCTCTTAGCACAGTGCTCTGCACACAATGAGTACTCAATAAATGTTTGCTTAATTGAACTGAACCAGCAAATAAAAGTCCCTGGCATATAGCAAATAGCGAACAAACATTAACTGCCTCAATTTAGCAGGGTGTGATCCAGAAGCATAGGGGTAGGGGTGAGAAGGGCCTCTCCCCTACATAAATAAAGTAGGGAGGAGACAGAAACAACAAAGGCTGAGACTGCTTGCTAACATAAACTACTCTCCTGCCTTGAAAACCTGTACTGGAGGAGAGACATGAACCAAGGAATTAAAAACTAATCAATAAATGTCCCCTCAATTCCCTCCCTGAAACTTTCCTGTGCTGACCGAATACAGGGAAAAGTAGCAGGTTTTTACCTGGCTCTGGAGGTTCCTTGCCCACATGCTCAGCTTCCATGGACCCAATGCCCCCACTAAACATAATGGGTTTGATCCACTCACGCCGCTGACCATTAGGGAGCTGGAGGCCGAAAGAGCGGGCAAAGCCTGGAGTGTGGACATCAGAAAGAAGGGGTTAGGAACCAATCACACAGACCCCTAGCCTTTGCCCAATACCACAGTCCATGGGTCACACACTCACCCACAAGCCCTTGGGGGACTACGTGTTCATTATCCCTCTACACGCCCAGCCTTACCAGCCAACACTGGTTCCCCAAACTTGTTGCCATAGTCAGATGCCCCATTACTGGCTTCGATGGCAACCTCCAGGGGCCTGGCAAAGTTCCCAGGGTACTGGAAGCTTGGATCCTCCCAGGGAAGATTATAACCTGAGAGGAAAGAAGAAAGTTGAATGGACTATAAAGATATAAGATGGAGTTGGGCATGATGGTGCACACCCATAATCCCAGCAACTTAGGAGGCCTCATGAGAAGAGAAGTTTGCAAGTTCAGGGTCAGCCTTGGCAACTGAGACCCATTCTCAAAAAAATAAAAAAGATGAATTGGGGATATAGCTCAGTTGGTAGAGTGCTTGCCTCGTATGTGCAAGGACCTGGGTTCAATCCTCAACACTACAAAAATAAATAAATAAAAAGGGCTGATAATGTAGCTCAGAGATAGAGCATGCCCTTGGCTTTGATCCCCAGTACCTAAAAACAACAAAAAAGAAGCAGGATGGAAGAACCAGCATCATTGGGCAAGTCTAAATCAGTAAGGACCACCCGCATGGTTGGAATGTCCACTTTAGCACAGTGTAGAACCTGTAGTTAAGTGCTAGTCTTTTTCTCCACCTCCCACATCAGCCTTCCCTCTTCTCAGTATCAGACTTCTTTTTCTGTTATAGTACTGGGGATTGAACCCACCTCTCCCCACATGCTAAGCAAGAACTCTACCACTGTGCTATATCCCCAGCTCAAAATATCCAACTTCTTAAGCTTTTCTGGATTTTGGAGACAAATAGTAATTAAAACACAACCCAGGGCTGGGATTGTAGCTCAATGGTAGAACACCACTTGCCTAGCATGTGTGAGGCACTAGGTTTAATCCTCAGCACCATATAAAAATAAATAAAGGTCTGCTGACAACTAAAAACAAACAAACAAAAAAACTCAAAAAACAAGACAATCTAGATGTGCTCAGTAGTTAATGTGGTTAAGTGCCCCTAGGTTCTATACCTGGTACTGAAAAAAAAAAAAAAAAGACAAACCAGCATCATGTTTTCTGGCTGAGACAGTAATAGCTTCTAAAGTAAATCATCATGGTTAGCGACACATGCCTGTAATCTCAACAGATATAATCCCAACAGCCTCAGGAGGCTGAGGCAGGAGGAATGTGAATTCAAAGACATCCTCAGCAAGAGCAAGTTAGAGTGGCCCTAAGAAACTTAGCAAGACCCTGTCTCAAAATAAAAAATAAAAAGGGCTGGAGATGTGGCTCAGTTGTTAAGCACCCTGGGTGATTCAATCCCCAGTATCAAAAAAAAAAAAAAAAAAAATTATGATTCTGCAAATCTAGGCTGGCACCCAACATCTCCAATGGCCTACACACCTCATGATCAGGGTCAATGAAAAGCCAGCTATTCGGGAGTTCTTCCTCCCCACAAAAAGACACCCAGATGACCCTTTGGTCTACAAAATGCAAGGATTTGGTGCCGCCAGGACAAAAAGTCTGGAGGCAAGGTGGGTAGAGAGGAAGAAGACTGGACCTGGGATATGCAGGTTTCCAAAACAATAGCCAGCAGTGCCAGCCACCACATGGGCCCCGCGGCCCGTGCACTGGATGTCCCGGATTCGGCCCCCTGTGCCCGTGGTTGCACCACTGAAGGGGGCCACTCCTGCAAAAAGAGAGTGGGGGAGGCATGAGTGTCACAGAGACAAACCTCATCCCTGACCACCCCCATGGAAATAAAGACAACAAGCTTTCTCTTTTTTCCCAGCCTCAGCCTAGATACCTGGGACCTTTGCCCTACCCTACTCTCTGATCTCCATCCCTCTCAGGAATACAGCTCACCTGTGGGGAAGTTGTGTGTCTCGGCTGTGAAGACAACATGTCTTAGCCCCTGCCGTTGCTGGAAGCAGCTTGGCTGTGAAGGATCCTCAGGTCGTAGGAATCGGACTTCCTTCCCCCGGATTGCACTGTGGACATGTCCATGCTGGACCCACTTCTTTCTCGAGATCTGTACTAACCCAACCAGGTTCCAGGGCCTCCCCCTCCCCAGACCCAAGGCACAAGCAACCTGCTGTTGTCACAGAACTTGAGGACATTGTTAGGATTCGAGGACATCTGGGTACTCATGATAGACTCAAACAGCGAGTGTGTCAACTTCTTTCCATCCACATGGAGCTGGCCCTTGAAGAACCAGTGTCGGCTGTGCTCACTGAGGGAATTACATGGAGAAAGGAAGGCAGAACAAAAACAGGAGTCATTCCTCAGTGCCATGTCCTCTCAATAGCATTCAGCAGCAGTTATGGCTTATTCACACTTAAATAGGTCAAAATACATTCCATAAGGTCAATCATCAAGCATTCTGTCACTGTGGATTATCCAGAGCCAAAGTAGAGATGAAACTAAGATCTGAAGACAGATTCCTGGATGGTTAGGGGGAGCCCAGGCCCTCAAAGACTCAGAAAGGCCATTACACCAAGGAAGAACTATGAAGCCAAGTCCCCATGGTCTACCCTTTTAACCTGTAGGAGCTCATATATCAAAATGACCAAATTTGTCCTCACCTATTGGACTGAGCCAAGTCAAAGGCCTCCACAGTGCTGGGATTCCGCTGTAGTTCCTGGAAGCGCTTGGTATAGAAATCCAGGTCCCAGGAGTCTAGAGCCAGACCTATAATACAAACCCCAGAAAAGTTTACTATATGGCTCAGGTCACCTTATTCCAAGTCTCAACGTATCTACTGGCATTCTAGTATCCTGGGTCTTTCCCTTCCATTCCCACAGACTCCTACTCACCTAGCTCCTGGTTGGCCTTCTCCAGGGCAAGCCGACCCTCAGCTAATATGTTGATGGGGCCATTCAGGGGGGCTGGGATGCTTTCAGGGGAGAAGCTCTGGATGGGATGGGGAAAGTGCTGCTCTGTCATCCGGTCATGCAGGGCAGCCAGAGCCACGGTCTCCACCTCAGCTGAAGGGTGGTGGGCAAACTAAGAATGACACACACACAGAAGGCAAGGGATGAAGAGTGAACTGAAGAATGGAGGGAATACTCCACCCTTGGCTCTCCAAATATACAATGCTAGTCCACTGCTACCCTACAGCACCCCCCCCCCCTTTTTTTTTTTTTGCAGTGCGGGGGATTAAACCCAGGGCTAGGCATCCCCAGGCCTATACAGCACCTGTGTCTAGACAACAAAAAGAAGACTCCCCTTCCAGGAATGAGTCCGTGCTATGATGCATAAATTAGCAGAGGAAACACAGACTGGATTTCTATCCTATTCATCCCTTGATAAGGAATCTTTGGATAGTGACTAATTCATACAATAATGAAGAACAGGTCCAAAGCCAGGAACTCTTCCCTTGCTTCTCCCATTATTTCCCTAGATCTTAGGATCTAATCTCTTCTAGTACACCTCCTCCTAATCACCCATTGCCTCACCGAGAGCCGGTAGCGTCGGGTAATCTCCACACGATTTACAGCTCCCAGCCCTGAGGCCTGGCACACAGAAACGATGTTGGTGGATGTTGGAGTACAGAAGTTCAGCCTGCGAAGTGGGCCAAATGGTTAGGATCTTGCTAGAAAGGCAGATCCTATCCATCCTGTCCAGCCAATCTCCCATCACTATCCCCTCACCAATGGTCTCCAACCTCAGACTGGGCTCCAAGAAACCTGCTTTCAAGTCACTCAGATCAAACTATAACTATCCTCTAGGCAACTCAGTGAGACCCTATCTCTAAATAAAATACAAAAAATAGGGCTGGAGATGTGGCTCAGTAGTCGAGTGCCTCTGAGTTAAATCCCTGATACCCCCCAAAACAAACAAACAAACTATAACTATCCTTCTAGCAATAAAACTGCTGCAATTTAGGGGCTAGAGCTGTAGCTCACCAATAGAATGCTTCCTTAACATGCACAAGGCCCTAGACACAAACCTCAGCACTAAAAAGTCAAAAACTGCCACAATTTTAACTTCTCAGAATACAAGTTATTTTACTTTCAGAATATATCTGAGAGCTGGCTCAATCTATAAACGCATGTACCACATGGAGAAAATATGTGCAGTTTCCAAGGAAGGGAGTAAGATGTAATGAAAGCAAAACAAACTCCTGAGGATCACAAGAGGAACTTACAATGGAAGTGGAAGGGATATGCAGTGAATTCAAAAGAAAGGCTATGTCCTAGTTACTGAAACAAACTGCCCCAGGTTAAAACACATACCTGGGCCCAACTTCCAGCAGCAGGTCATTGGAACCTGGAAGGAGCCAGGACTTTTGAGCAACATCATCCAGCAACAACGGGCAGCCAAACAGCCATTTCAGCTTCTTTATTTCCTCAGCATTTGGGAAGGCCTCAGCTACAGGGAGACAGAGCAAGGATACATTAAGATACTACATGTGGCACTATAGCACTTCATTCAAGCATCCAATTCGTAGGCCCAACCTGTCCAGTCCACATTGTAACAGAGTTCTGTCTCAACACCCTGCAGCTCTGGTAGTTGCCTTTGTACTTTCTGTAGAGTGTGTCCAGTCGCTGCTCCTTCATGGCCAGAGGGTCGGACATAGAAGTGAAGGACTGGGGCCATCTTTGCAGGTGTCCTTTCAGGGAAGAATTAGTTTCCTTTAAAAAAAAATTAAACAAACAAACAAAAAAAAAAAAATTAAGGCTGGGGATGTGGCTCAGTGGTTAAGCACCCTGGGTTCAATCCCTGGTACCAAAAAAAAAAAATAAATTTAAAGCTTTCTTGTTGAACTAATTTCAAGTTTCAAGGACAGTCGAGACATTAGTATTAGGTTAGGGGAAAATAACAGGGGCACTCAGAGAAAGGGTAACCAGGAAAAGGTAGGCTTCTAATCTACTTCACTCATTCAACCATGATCACACTCGGAGCTCACAGATATACACTGCCTCTTCCCAAGAAGTGTGAGAACACAATGTGGACAACTCAAACTTAACTTATTAAAAACTGAATTCAGGACTGGGGATATAGCTCAGTTGGTAGAGTGCTTGCCTCGTATGTGCAAGGACCTGGGTTCAATCCTCAACACTACAAAAATAAATAAATAAATATAAAATAAAAACAAAACCTTACTGGACATCAAATGAATATTTGTTTTATAATTATTTATTATTTTCCATATTACATTAGACATATGCTACTTAGCTTTCAACCNAAAAAAAAAAAAAAAAAAAAAAAAAAAAAAAAAAAAAATTCACCCTTAGCATGCTAAGGCCCTGGACTTGATCCTTGGCACCACAAAAAGAAAAAAACAAAAAACTGAATTATTTGACTACTACTTATGTCCTGGACATAAGGACCAAGGATTGTGATATTGCCAATCTAGAGGTCACTTTAACAGTTCTTATCTTACTAGACGTCTCAGCAACATTTGACTTACTCATTCCCTACTTTTTGAAACAACACCCTCTCTGGCTTCAGTGACACCACACTTTCCTGGTATCTTTCCCACCTTCTGGTTGCTCCTTTTGGGTCATTTTTGCTGCTCATTTGGGTGCCCAGGGCTCTCTTCTTACTTCTCTTCTATTTCTTAAGTGACCTCATCCAGTCCTAATTTTAAATATTATCTGGTAGAATGAACAAATGAAATTGCCAGCATTCAACAATTTTTGGCCAAAACAGTAATTTCTTATGGTTCAAGTTAATATTTGCCAATGAATTCTATAACTTTACCCAACACTGACGATTCCTGAAATTCCAGATAAGTACATTCAAAAGCTTGTGGTATCTCCACACACTGATGTCTCATAAACACAGCAAATATCTGTTATGGCCAAAACAGCAATTTTTTTTTTTTTTTTTTTAGTTGTTGATAGACCTCTTATTTATTTAATGCAGTGCTGAGACTCGAACCCAGTGCCTCACACATGCCAGGCAAGTGCACTACTGCTGAGCCACACCCCCATCCCCCAAACAGGAATTTTTATTTATTCTCCAGAGTTGCTATTCCCCATGTCAGTAAACACTACCATCATCTAATTAATTGCTCATCTAATTAATTAATTTAATTAGAGTTGACCTAGGGATGTAATTCAGTGACAAAAAAACTTGCCTAGCAGGTTTTTCCTTCAGTCTCTCTAATCTATTTCCAAATAGCCCTCAAATCTCATCTGGACTACTTCACTCTAGTCCAAGCCTCCCCTCTCCACTCACCTGGATCAATGTACTGGCTTTGGGAACAGAGTCTGATTCCACCTCTGCAAAACCACAAACCATTTGCCACATGTCAGCATAAAGATGATGGCTTCCCATCACACATGGTATAAAATTTCAACTCAGTGCTCTGGATTACCTGGTCTGGCCACCTCTTCAACCCTATCTCACCCACTCTGCAAGGATCCCACTAGGTTCTACTGTATTCCTCTAACTTACCAAGCTCGGTACTAAAAGGCATTTTTTCCTCTAACTTACCAAGCTCAGTACTAAAAGGCATTTTTTTTTCACCCTTATATATGCATAGCTAGTTATTTTTTCTCTTTTGGTACCAGAGATTTAACTCAGGGGCACTGGACCACTGAGCCACAGCCCTAGCCCTATATTTTTGTATTTTATTTAGAGACACAGTCTCACTGAGTTAGTGAGTAGCTTTTTGCCGAGGCTGGCTTTGAACTCAGGATCCTCCCTGCCTCTCCTCCCGGGAGTTGCTGGGATTAGAGGCATGTACCACCCCGCCTGCATGGCTAGTTCTTTATAGTTATTTAGATTTCAGGGAAAATTCACCTGCTTGGAAAGGCCTTATTGGACTAGCCAATCTTAAATAGCCACTCTCAGATGGCTCTGGTTAACTTCTTATATAGTATTCACCCCAATCTGACATTTTTATTTACTTTTCACTCTATATTCCCCCCTAAAACAAAATCTGTCTGCATGTGCTGAAGCTGCTTCATCTTCGTTTAATCACCAAAGCTTGAGCAATTCCTGGGGCTTACTTTTTTAACATAAAGCTTAAAAAGTAAATAAATGAAAACGTGTTGCCTGAGTCAATGAATTCTTGGTTCCCACCACTCCTCTGTCCCTCTCTTCTTTCAGGGCAGTCTTCCTGAAACCATTTTATTTAGCTTTTCATAGGAGGGGCGCGGTGGCAGATGCCTGTAATCTCAGGGGCTCAGGAGGCTGAGGCAGGAGGATCCTGAGTTCAAAGCCAGCCTCAACAAAAGCGAGGCACTAAGCAACTCAGTGAGACCCTATCTCTAAATAAAATACAAAATAGGGTGGGGGATGTGGCTCAGTGGTCGCGTGCCCCTGAGTTCAATCCCCAGAACTGGGAAAAAAAGAAATGATATATGGATGTGGAAGCTGAGGCTTGTTACAATGGCTTGTTGCATAGTTTTGTAATATAAATGCTTAACACTTTCTACCTTTGAACAGTTTTTTTTTTTGTATGTTTTTAAAACCTTATAAAGCATGAATATACGTTTCTATTAAAACCTATCATCTGGGCACCGTGGTCGCTCACCTGTAATCCCAGCGGCTCCCAAGCCTCAGCAAAAGAGAGGCACTAAGAACTAAGTGATACGATACCCTGATACCCTATCTCTAAATGAAATACAAAATAGGGCTGGGAATGTGACTTAGTGGTCAAGTGCCCCTGATACCCACCCCCAAAAAAATGACCTATCAGAAGCTGGGTGCAGTGGCACACACCTATAATCCCAGCAGCTAGGGAGACTGAGGCAGGAGGATCTAGAGTTCAAAGCCAGGGCTGGGGATGTGGCTCAAGCAGTAGCGAGCTCTCCTGGCATGCGTGCGGCCCGGGTTCGATCCTCAGCACCACATACAAACAAAGATGTTGTGTCCGCTGTTCAAAGCCAGCCTCTGCAATTTAGGGACACCCTACCTCTAAAAATCAAAAAAGGGGTCAGGGACTGGGGATGTGGTTGAGTGCAGGGGGTTTCAATTCAATTTCCAATACCAAAAAAAAAAAAAAAAAAAAACCCAAACTATCAGAAAACAGGAACCAGCAATGTATGGTGGCTGCTACTGAGTAGAAAGTTGATACAAGTTGATACCCCTTCTAGGCTTGAGAAGATAAAGGGAGGAAATAATGTTAACAGGAGCTGGAGGCACCCCACCATCATAAGTACAGTGTTAAAAGAAAATAATTACTGGATTCTCTCTTCCTTCTCTCTCATCTCCATGTAAATTTTGATTTGTTTTGTTTCCTTTTTTCTTTGTTCCTATTCCTGTGCAAATTGTCTTTGTCTCTTGTTAGCCAAACTTACCCTATAAATAGCCTAGTTTCAGCTGGGCTTGTTGGCCTAGAACTGTAATCCCAGGGGCTAGGTAGGCTGAGAGAAAAAGATCACAAGTTCAAAGCCAACCTCAGCCATTTATGTATGTATTTATGTGTGTGTGTATGTATGTATGTGGATTGAGGGATACCAGCAATTGAACTCAGGGTCACTCAACCACTGAGCCCCAGCCCTATTTTGTATTTTATTTAGAGACAGGGTCTTAACTGAGTTGTTTAGTGCCTCACACTTGCTGAGGTTGTTTACCGGTGACAGTCCTTGCTTCCTGAATGCTGAAGTATAACACCAGAGAAGCACGCTAAGGCAAGTGTAGAGTGGAAAGTGGAAGGCTTTATTAAAGGACAGCAGAAAAGACTTCTCCCTGGAGGAAGAAGGGGACCCAAAAGGCTAAATCCGTGGAAGGGGGAGGTCTTCCCTTTTAGTCTTCCCACATTCAAATCTTTTGTTTCTCTTTATCCTGCAGTGTTAGAATGCAGGTGGGAAGGCTAAAAGGTGGGAGATAGGTGGACTGAAAGAGTAATCTGGGCAGGAAGGGCCTGGGGTGGTTTGATTAACACTTCCCTGTTTGCTGGGAGCTGTTTCTTTAACAGTTCCTTAGGAAGGGTTCTGGTCTTGGGGACATTAACATTTCAATTTCCCCAAGTGCTGCTCTGGTTTCCTGGACTCCATTCTCGATAATGGCCTCCATTTTATTTATCTTTCTCTATATTAGAATCGATTTACCTAACTACACTAACTACCTATCTTTAAATCTGGCTTCAATATCATGTGTCTATCAATATCTCTCTTTAATCTTCTTTTATTTATTTAGTTATTTTGGAACCAGGGATTGAACCCACAGGTGCTTCACCACTGAGCTATGTCCCCAGCCCTTTTTATTTTTTATTTTGAGACAGAGTCTCACTAATTTGCTTAGGGCTTTGCTAATTTGCTGAGACAGGCTTTGAATTTGTGATTCTCCTGTTTCAGCCTCTTGAGCTGCTGGGATAACGGGTGTGCACCATACCTGGCTATATGACAAGCTATTTCTTGTTTTGTTGTTTTTTGTTTGTTTGTTTTTGACTGGGGATTGAAACCAGGGGTGCTTAACTACTGAGCCACATCCCTAGCCCTTTTTTATATTTTATTCAGAGAGAGGGTCTCACTGATGTGCTTAGGGCTTCACTAAATTGCTGAAGCTGGCTTTGAACTTGTGATAAACCTGACTCAGCCTCCTGAGCTGCTGGGATTATAGGCCTGAGCCAGCATGCCCCACCCCACTTTAAGCTTCTTTTAATCAGTATAAAAATATATTCTGTAAACTAGCAAAGTACATAGACACTAATTAACTGGATTTACAGTACTCTAAGATTAACTGGACTTTTTAAGAATTCAGATCTGGAAGAAAATAGATGTGGGTGTGAAGGTGAGGTCAGTCATGGAGTTTTTAGATTTAAAGCTCTAGTTCCTCTTGCCTTCCCTATTTATCTTTTTACCTATCCTGATTTCTTCCATCCTACCTCCCTCCCATGGCCTTGAAAACTGATGCACTTTTTAAATCCTAATTTTCTGGTATGACTGTTAACCTTATAAAATTCATAACTATCCTGGTGCAGTGGGGTGTATCTGTAATCCTAGTGGCTCAGGAGGCTGCGGCACAAGGATCATGAGTTCAAAGTCAGCCTCAGCAATTTAGTGAGGCACTAGGCAACTCAGTGAGACCCTGTCTCTAAATAAAATATTAAAAAGGGCTAGAGATGTGGCTCAGTGGTTAAGTGCCCCTGGGTTCAATCCCTCATACCAAAAAAGAGAGGGAGAGAGAGACTGAGAACTAGATTGGCTGTCTTATTTGTCCCTTAATTCTAAGAGGCCTTGTTTTTCATGGGAGTCCTTGACTATCATTAGAGCACCCTGGGTTCTTCCCCTAGCACTGCAAAAAAATAAATCTTAACTATGGGGTGGTGATGGATTCAATACAGCTTTCTGCAACCACTGTAGCCCAAATTCAGCTCTTTCTTCTATAAGCCATCAAAAATAAATCCCAGGGGCTAGGTTTGTGGCTCAGTGGTAAAGTGCTCGCCTAGCATACATGATCCTCACCACCACATAAAAATTAAATAAAGATATTGTGTCCACCTACAACTAAAAAATAAAAATAAAAAAAAGTAAATCCTAGGCCAGGTGTGGTGGTGCACACCTGTGACCCCAGATACTTGGGATCTAAGCTGAGGCAATAGTCTTAAGTTCAAGGCCATCCTGGACAACTTAGTGAAACTGAAAGGATAAAAGAAACTGAAGTTAAAATGTAAAGGACCAGGTATTGTAAAGTTTCTGAACTGCACTCAAAACCTGAAATTCCTGTGGCAGTTAAGACAATTCCAAGAACTGCCCATTAGATATGTGTCGAAATCCCCCCTGACCACTTAGTTGCTTAACAACCTGGACCCTGTGCAGCTCGGCACATAGGCACCTCAGGGCCCAAACCAATCAGTTTAAATGTATCTCCCTCCTTAGGACTGACCTATCACTCTCACCTGACCTGTTCCCACCAATGAATGTGCTAATCATGTCTGAGAGTTGTTGTTTGATTTTCCTGCACCTCATGATGATTTGCTCTGATGTATGCAAAGCCCCCGCCCTCCCCAAAAAGTGTACTTAAGCACTGCTTAACCCCTGCTCGGGGCTCTTGGCCGCTCTCCTTTCTTGAGTGAGCACGGAGCCCCAGCACACTGGATTTTCAATAAACCCCCTTTTGCTGTTGCATGAGTCGGTCTCTTGGTGGTCACTTCCTCCATCGTTCGCCGGTCCCTTACAAAACCTCGACTCAAAGTAAAAATTAGAAAGGACTAGGGATGGGGCAGGGGTTGTAGCTCAGTGGTAGAGCACTTGCCTAGCATATGGGCTTGATTCTCAGCACACATATAAATAAAATAAAGGTCCATCAACAACAACAACAACAAAAATTTTAAAACATTATTTAAAGAAAAAACAAAAAAGAAAAAAACTAGGGATGTAGTTGAATGCTACAGTACCTACTATATGAGGCCCAGGGCCACTAGAGGAAAAAACAAAAGGTAAATCCCAAGATATGAGGCACATCCTTGTATTTATAATAGATAGAGGAGAGTCTGTCAGAGTTGAGAAAATACTGAAAGCAAAAAGATTAGGTTAGGGGCCTTGGCTAGGTCCAATAAATGCTTTAATAAAAAGGTCAGTGGATAGTGGCATGGGAAAGTTTCAGTTTCAGCTTCTAGCGGATTGATTGATTGATTCATTCATTCATTCATTCTTCTGCTTCTTCCTCCTCTTCTTCTGGTTGAAAGCTAAGTAGCATATGTCTAATGTAATATGGAAAATAATAAATAATTATAAAACAAATATTCATTTGATGTCCAGTAAGGTTTTGTTTTTATTTTATATTTATTTATTTATTTGTTTATTATTTATTTATTTTTTTTTTGAGATGAGGTCTCACTGTATGGCCTATGCTGGCCCTGAACTCCTCTCCTCTAGCAATCCTTCCAGCCTTGGCCTCCCAGTAGCTGGGCCTACAGGCACATGCCACTGCACTTGACTCCCAAAATTTATTATATAAAGAACTTGTCATCACAGTGCATATCTAGTGCATCAAATATAGAATAGAGAGAAGATCTGCACCAAAAGTGAAGTTAAGGAGCTGGGGCTGTAGCTCAGTACCGAAGCACTTGCCTCATATACATGTAGGCCCTGGCTTAGAGTCCCAGCATTGCAAAACAAACAAAAATAAAGTTGAACTGGTTGTGGTGGTGCATGACCATAGTTAAAAAAATTTTTTTTTCTTTTAAATAAGTTGAGTCAGTCTTAGTGGTGCATGCCTGTAATGCCAGTGACTGGGAAGGTTAAGTATCACAAGTTTGAAGCCAGCCTCAGCAACTTAGCAAGACCTGTCTCACGATAAAAATAAATAGCAAACAAGTTGAATGAGGAGATAGAATTAGTTGGTTTTGTAGAATTAGTTTTTTTTTTTTTGTTTTTTTTTTTGGCACCAGGGATTCAACCCAGGAACACTTAACCAGAGTCCTAGTCCTTTCTTACATTTTATTTAGAGATAGTCTATGCTAAATTGCTGAGGCTGGCTTTGAATTTGTAATCTTCCTGCCTCTGTCTCCAGAGCTCACCACTGCACCTGTCAAACTGAAGGCTTTTTATTCTCCCATTAAAAAAACCAGATGGGCTGGGGATGTGGCTCAAGCGGTAGCACGCTCGCCTGGCATGCGTGCGGCCCGGGTTCAATCCTCAGCACCACATACAAAGATGTTGTGTCTGCCGAAAACTAAAAAAAAAAAAAAAAAAAAAAAAATTAAAAAAATAAAATAAAAATAAAAAAACCAGAGCATTCTTGTTATCTAAAATGTTTATACTATTTTATAATTGAGGCTTGTTCTCATTCTGAAAATGATTTGAAGCAGGCTTATGCTTACTGCAGCCTTAAATGCCTCTGTCAGGTAGCTGTTTAATCTCTACTCCTCCCCTCCAGCCTCACTGACTTCCTTCATTTCTTCCCACCACAGGGTCTTTGTCCTTGTTCCCTCAGTTTGTTCTCCCTGACCCCCAACATTCATATCCTTCATCTCCTTCAAATCTTCAAGTTTTTTTTCAGTACTGGGAATTGATTCCAGGGGTGCTCTACCATTGAGTTACATCCCCAACCCCACTTTTTTTAGTACTGAGGATTGAATGTACCCATGCTTAATCACTGTGACACAGCCTCAGCCCTTTTTATTTTTTATATATATATTTATTTATTTTTTGAGACAGGGTCTTACAAAGTTGCTTGGGCCTCCTTAAATTGCTGAGGCTGGCTTTGAACTTATGATCCTCCTGCCTCAGCCTCCCAAGCCTCTGGGATTACAAGTGTGCACCCCTATGCTCGGCCTCCAAACTCTTTTATTTATAAATAATAAATAAAATAAAAAATGTTGGGCACATAGCCAGAACAGGGCCGAGCCACCACCCAACAATGGTGACCATGCCTAGGGCTTTAGGCTCTAGGCTTCCGGGTTCTTCTTCCTGTCTAAGAGAAGGGGCCTGCCAAAAGAGCCTACCAAAAGAGCCCAGGAGCCCAATAGAAAACTGACAACAGGTGCACCAACCATAACCACACACACTTCCCGTGGGGGACGTTTCAGTCCCTAAAAACCACACTGCTGCTGCTGCAGACGCTTTTGCCTCTAGTGTAGCCTACGCTGAATAAACTCATCTCTGGACGACCTGGTGTGCTCCTTCACTGAGTGGTTGGGGTCTTCGAGGGTCTTTCAAATAATAAAATAAAAACAATTTTTATTTTATTTTTTGGTCCTGGGAATTGAATCCAGGAAGGCTTCACCACTGAGTTATAGCCCCAATCATTTTTATTTTTAAATCTGAGACAGGGCCTTGCTAAGTTGCTGAGGGTCTCTATCAAATATGGATACTAACCTTCAACTTTCCATCCTCATGCCTCAGCCTCCCCAGTCACTGGGATTTCAGGCATCACCATGCTCAGCCCTTTTTATTTGAGACAATAATTCCAGGGTTTTGCTGAGCCTGGCTTTGAACTTGCAATCCTCCCACTTGAGCTTCCCAAGTAGCTAGTATTACAGGTGTGGACCACTGCACCGGCTTCACTCAACGCTTTACTTTTTTTTTTTTTTTTAGTCTTTTCAGTAAGACTTTCATTATGCAAATGAAACACATCACCCCCTGCATTTTCTACTTTTCTTTTCATAAACTTATTATTAACATTTTACATATTTTGCCTCTGTGCTCTCCACGGTCTACAAAGCTGTGCACTGATTGGCGGGTAGACTGAATTGGAAGATCAGGAAGTTTTCATTAATCCACAATTTTTCGTCAATTGTTTTTTTTTTTTAAAGCAACAAGTACTATTCCTGACACCAGAATACAAAGATAGAACAAAGTTCTTGACTTCTGGGAGCTCACAATCGAGTGGGGGAAGAGTTAAATTCTATGTGAGTTAAGGCCATGACACAAGTATGGACCACGTGATCTAACTGCATTAATGAGGAAGCTCTTCTCCGGCAAGATCAGGAAGACTCAAAGATGCTTAGGAATTATCAATCATGTGGGCGGTGTCTGAGCTTCTGAGCTCTCCCACAACATCCCACGTGGAGGTCTAAAAAACGCCAGACAGGAAATCACGGTAGTACTGAGACGGCGAACTTGGGGAGCCCAGGCAGAGGAACTAAGAAAGATACTGAGGACGTGAAGTGGGAGGAGCCAGGACGCGCTCAGATGACGTCATTAAGAGGCCTCCGGTGGTCTCCTGCGCCCTGCGTTCGCGCGTTTTTCAGGGGCGGAGCTTTGGCGCATCATGGCGGCTGGCCAGGCTCAGGCTCCTATCTCCGTGAGTGCTGCTTTCTGGTCCCCCTGCCCCTTTTTTCTTGATCTAGATTTTATTTCCTCTCATGTTGCTTCCATTTTGTCTCTCTGCCCTCTCGACATTGCTGGTCGTGGTCGGGGGGTGGGGCACTGTCAGGCAGTTTGCTCCTACTTGTCTCACTGGTTCTGCAAATATTTTTAGGTTATTGGTGCGGCGCCCGCTGTGAACCTTAAGCGCGTCCCCATCCACTCTCTAGTGGCAAATCAGGAGCAGGTTAATGGGGGAGCTATGGGGACGTGAATTTCTGAAGGAGACCCCTGACGCAGCTGTACAGGAAAAGGAAGAAAAGCTTCAGTCTAGCAGTGTGTGTAGGAGTAGTTAGCAAAGCAAGACAGCACTGCAGACGTTACAAGGCGGACGGAAGTAAATACTTGTTGAACAGCAAGAGAGAGAGTAGGTGTCTTTAGAAAAAATAAGTTCAGCTGGGAATGGGCTTTGGAAGGATCCATGTCTTGCTGAACAGCACTTTTTACTGGGAGTTGTTTGGCGGATTTGGAGCAGAAGAGTAGGTGAGATTTGGGTTTTACTTTGCTTAAGTTGCAGTGTGGAGAGTTGGAAAGCTATGGTTGAAATGTACTGAAAGAGGATGGTGGCCCCAAGGATGGCAGCAGTGTTGAAGGTTCCAGAGGTGAAGACAGGATAAAAAAGATAATAAAGAGAATCTAAAGGACTGATCTTGTTTAGGGAAAGGAAAGACTTAAGGAGCACATTCTGGTTTCGGATAAAACAACATTTTTTGTTAGTTCTGTATGCTAAATTAGTGAACAGAGCATTAAAGAGTGCTAGAAGAGCTAGGCTAAGTGATGCATGTCTGTAATCCCAAGGACTGGGAAGACTGAGGCAGGAGGATCCCAAGTTTGAGGCCAGCATATTTTTGTGTGTATTTAGCTTTTAGTAACTCAAATCCACACAACAGGAAAAAGAAATGATTAAAAATTATATTCTGCTTATGTCTTTTTTTGTGTATTGTCCACTATCAGGAGGCATATTTTTATGTATTATAGGATAGTATGTCCTTTCCTTTTGTTTTTGTTTTTGTTTTTTTCTTCAGTGCTAGGGATAGAATACCTAGGGCCTTGCACAGACTAGACAAGTGCTCTACCAGGGAACTACATTCTTGCCCTGAACTAAGACTTAAGGCTTCAAGTTCTAACTTTACTTTTGATCTTCATTTCTTATGCCCTCTGGATTTTTTCCCCCTATTCCTTTATTACCCAAAGATTCCTTGGGGCCAGAATAGTCATTAAAATGTTATAATCAGATTTACTTTTCCTCAGGAGCAAGCCTGGCTTGAAGCTGCCCAGACCTCCATCCAAGAGAGCCTTTGTCCAACTGGCAAGGGACCTAATGTCCAGTTCACTCAGTCAGTGATTGACTGTGTGAAGACTGTTTGGTTGTCCCAGGGGAAGAACCAAGGTTTTACACTGCCCCTCAGCTACAGGTATGAAAGTGGAGGTTGGCAGGAAGAATGAATTTGGGATTAAAAAGGAATTACCTATAGTTATAAAGAGGGGACGTGAGAAGAGTGAGTGGAGAACACAGTGGTCTACATACAACCTCTTCTATAGAACTTTCCTATTCTCCATCTAACATTCCTTTTCCTAAAATTCTCCTAAATTGGCTTAAGTCAAGTTTATGGAAAAGGAGAGGAAGAAAGAAGAAGTGGGAAAATTAGAAAATTTGGAAAAAGAGCTCTCAAAGTGGGGAGAGAAGCTGGTATTCTTTTCATTTTGTGTATTTGGAAACTTAGATACAAAGAAATGTTGACTTTATGAAATATGGATTATTGTTTTTAAGACCTGAAGTTAGGTCTTCTGAGCTTTTTTAAAAATTAATTTGGGTTTTCTACTACACTACCATTTCATAAACTGTACTAGGCAATGTTAATAAAATACCACAAGAAAAGAATTTCATGGCCAAATAAATTGAGAGGTTCTGAATATAATAACATTCTCTGGGAGAGTCACAGGGCTTATTAATATATCCAGGGCTCTGAAAAATTCTGCAGAAAGAAACTTTTTTACCTCCTCATAGAAATGACCATTATCTTGGAGACAGGTTCTGTTATCCACATCTATAATCCTAGCTATTTGTGAGGCTGAGTCAGGAGGATCACATGTTTGAGGTCAGCCTTGACAACTTAGCAAGGATATCTTGACAACAATTGTCAGCCTTGACAACAAGCAATTATATCTCAAAACAAATACAACAACAAAAACAAACCCCTTGGGGCTAGGGTTGTGGCTCAGCTATAGATGGCTCGCGTAGCACATGCGAGGCCCTAGGTCTGATCCTCAGCACCACACAAAAATAAATAAATAAAATAAAGGTATTATGTCCAACCACAACTGAAAAATAAATATTAAAAAAAAAAACTGTCTTAAACATGAGGTATATTATTCCCATGAATATGTTTACATTTTTACTACACATACATCTATCCCTAAGTAGTCTATAGTAGAGTTTTGTGTATCTTTAGATTTTATAAAAGTGGCACTGAACCTTACATTTTCTCTCTAATTTGCTTTTTGTGCTTAACAATATGCTTCTGAGATTTATTCATATTGATCCATGTAGATCTAATATTTATTTTTACTGTTCTATGATATTCTGTTGTGTAAATAGACATTTTACTGTCTATCATTTAAAAAAATTAAAAAAGTAAAAATATGTTTGACTTCATTTGTCATTTCCCAAATTTACCTGAGCATAGGATTCTCTTTCCCTGGCATTCCCTTAAACTACCTGTGGCAGTATGGGACATTTCCCACAACCTGGCTATGTGTGTGTTGCTCAGTAAAGGAAAAGAAACTTTGGTGAGAAGATAGCTTAGTTATAATTTATTTTCTGAAACATAGTTTTAATAATTCTGTATAATTTTCTCATCCACGGAATTAAACCAATGATACTTAAAATGTTGGTCTGCTGGAACGTGAATCAACACACTGCTTCCTTTGTTGAGAAGGCATCTGTGTGTGTGTATGTGTGTGTGGTGCTGGGAATCCATAGAGGAAAGTCTTGCCTGTGAAAAGATTTAGCTGATAAAAAAAAAAAGTGCTAGAGACATTGTGTTTAGTCATATACTTATTACTCAAGGTTAACATTTTGCCATATTTGTGTTAGTTATTTTTTGTATGATATAAAAGATTTAGTGAAGTCCCTTAATAACCATCCTGATCCTGTTCTCCTATAATCCTTCTTTGAAAGTTACTACTGTTCGTGCCATCAATCTTTTTTTTTTTTTTTTTTGGTGTGGGGGGGTACCGGGATTGAACTCAGAGGCACTCAACCATGAGCCCCAGCCCTATTTTGTATTTTATTTAGAGATAGGGTCTCACTGAGTTACTTAATATCTAGCCTCAGTTTCCCAAGCTTCTGGGATTACAAGCATGTGCCATGCACCCAGCTACACCATTAGTAGTCATACCAGCTTGTACACATAGCAGAATACATCTCTAATTTTTTTTTTTTTTTATACCAGGGAATAAATATGGGGGCACTTCACCACTGAGGTACATCTCCAACCCTCCTCATTTTTTTTTTTTTTTTAGGTACTGGGGATTGAACTCAGGGGCTCTTGACCCCGAGCCACATCCCCAGACCTGTTTTGTATTTTATTTAGAGACAGGGTCTCACTGAGATGCTTAGTGCCTCACCATTGCTGAGGTTGGCTTTGAACTTGTGATCTTCCTGTATCAGCCTCCCAAGCTGCTGGGATTACAGGTGTGCAGCACTGCATCTGGCCATCTCCAGCCCTTTATATTTTTTATTTTGAGATTTTTGAGACAGGATCTCACTAAGTTGCTTAGGTCCTTGCTAAATTGCTAAGACTGACCTTGAACTTGTGATCATTGTACCTCAACCTTCCAAGTTGCTAGGATTACAGGTATATGTGTACCATTGCACCCAGCTTTTTTTTTTTTTTTTTGGTGCTAGGGATTGACCCCCAGGCTTTATACGTGCTAAGTACGTGCTATACCACTGAGCTATACCCCCGTTGATAATTTAACTATTATTTGTATCATATCCAGTACGCACCATCTCAGCCTCAGCTTCCCAGCTGGTCTCTAGTACTGTGATATTCCATACTATGCAGGAAACTTGGCTGGGGCCATTGGAGTTCTCTATGGAGCTAAGAGCTGAGATGCTTTCAGGGGAGCTATTTGTGATATCTGTAAAGTATTCTCCACACACTCATTTCTTCAGGGCCCCCTCCCCCACTTTCCTACTTCATGTTCTCCCTGGCACCATATTGTTCAAAATATTCAGTGCAGACTTTCTTCTTGCATTCCCTGGATCTTTTCCAGTCACTGGACCCAGACCTCATCCTTATTTTTTCTTAGAGCTTTCCCCCCTCCCAATGTCCTTTTCACTCAAGCAAATAAACATGAGTTTATTTGTTTATTATCATGTCTAGTCATATTCCCTTTCAGTCCTTCCTTTCTCTTGGGGATAAGTCAGGGTTGAGGGTATCCTAGACTTAAACTCGTTTTGCAAAACCTCTGCTTTCTTCACTCTCCAGCTTTGTCTCAGTACAGAACCTCAGGACCTATCAGCGTCTCCCATGCTGCAGCCATCTGTCCTGGAGCAGCATTGCATACCAGACATGGGCCCCAGAGGCTAGGCCAAATGGGGTCCCTCTTCCCCGGGAGCGACTGTTACTTGTAGGAACATTAACAGACCTATCAGAGGACTTGGAACAAGGATGCAGGAATGGAAGCCTCTACGTGAGAGATAACACTGGTAGCCTGGGCTGTGAGGTAAGCAGAAGGGGAAGGTCAGATACTTCAGATCCAAATTAGAATGGTGCCTAGGGAGCAAGGTAGCTAATATATAGAAGAGGTGGATTGGATACTAGGGTCCAGGTTAACCTATGCTCTTGTTTTTTTCCTAGCTCATAGACCTGGACCTTTCTTGGTTGGGCCATCTCTTCCTGTTCCCCAGTTGGAGTTACCTCCCTCCTGCCAGGTGGAATTCCTCAAAGGAAGGGCACTTGGAGCTCTGGGAAGCTCCTGTACCAGTATTTCCTTTGACTATCAGTCCTGGCCCTCTCACACCCATCCCTGTCTTGTACCCACAGATTGCATCCTGCCTGCTCAGGCATAGGTAAGTCTTCCCCTGTAGAGAAAGAAAAAATATTGTAAAGCTTGGAGGGTGATGGTGATTCATCGAAGAGAGGGAAATAATAGTTTTGATAATCATATAAATGGAATGTTCCTAATCAAGGGAACAGTGGAGGCTTAAAATATTAAGACTTAAAATATTAAGAGGCTTAAAATATTAAGTAGGAGGATTCTTTGAAGGCAAGCAGAATTTTAAGGATTTAGAATAATACTTTGGGCTTTGGCCGTTTTACCTTTTACCAGATTGTTCCTTACAACGAGGGAAGACATTTGTATAAAGGGAAAAAGAAAAGTTGGGGAGGACGGACCTTCATTCTTTCCTTTCTCTTCCTTCTTAGAAGCAAGCTCAGAGGTGAGAAGCAAAATCTGGCCGGGAAGCTGATTCGATTGAGTGCTGTGGTGAAAAGTAAAAAGAAAGCATACTTTATCCTCTCTCTTGGTGAATTATCCCCAACTGTTAGCCAAGCCATCAACCATGTGTCCATTATCGTCCAGGTGAGGATTAGGATCCATTCAGGGGCCTTTCAGTATGGAAGGTGTTCTAATAGAAATAACATTGTAGCAGGAACCAGAAAGGAAAGGAAGACAGCCGGGGAGACTTGTTTTCTGGAACAGTACCATAGAAGGAAGATTCTAGATAGTGTTGTTGTCTGTAAGCAGGTAGGGAATAGATTTTGCTGCTGTGCAGTTCATTTGAGTAGGTGGCCTTTTCATTGTATTTGACATTTTTAAAAATTACCAGGTTCTGTTATTATATTTCCACAGTAGAGTATAGGTAACTATACTCTAACATTCCTAGCATGTGTAAGGCCCTGGGTCCATTCCCATACTGAGAAAAAAAAAAAAAATTCCCATGAAAAACCCAAAAAATTACCAAAATCACTTATTTTTCTCCTGCTTTAGGATGACCAAACAAAATTCAGTGCTGGGAATCAAACCCAGGGGTTGGTGCATATGAGGCAAACACTTTACTACTGAGCTATACCCCTTAGCTCCTGAAGCAATAGTTTTTGGGGAGGGTTGGAGGGGTACTGGAGATTGAACTCGGGGACTTTACCACTGAGCTACATCCCCAGCCCTTTATATTTTGAGACAGGGTCTCGCTAAGTTGCTTAGGACCTTGCTGAGTTGCTGAGGCTGGCCTTGAACTTGTGACCCTCCTATGTCAGCCTCCTGAGGTGCTGGGATGACACATGTGTGCTATCATGCCCAGTAAGCAATAAGTTTTAAGTAAGGTCTAGCAGTACTTCGAGATGTGATGTCCAGGGTCTGATTGGTGATCTTCAGCTGGGTTTTAGTTTTTTTGTTTTGTTTTGTTTTGTTTTTGGTACAAGGGATTGAACTCAGGGGTACTCTACCACTGAGCCTATTTTGTATTTTATTTAGAGACAGGGCTCACTGAGTTGCTT
This sequence comes from Marmota marmota marmota, assembly GCF_001458135.2. Taxonomy (NCBI): domain Eukaryota; kingdom Metazoa; phylum Chordata; class Mammalia; order Rodentia; family Sciuridae; genus Marmota; species Marmota marmota. Next base: position 1,461,446 of record NW_025999896.1, on the reverse strand, counting down.
AGTGTCTTGCCATTGCTGAGGCTGGCTTTGAACTCATGATCTTCCTGCCTCAGCCTCCCAAACTGCTAGGATTACTTACAGGCTGGTGTCACCCCGCCACCCTGCCCAGCTTTTTTTTTTTTTTTTTAATGTTTATTTTTTTAATTTTTGGCGGACACAACATCTTTGTTTGTTTGTGGTGCTGAGGATCGAACCTGGGCCGCTCGCATGCCAAGCCAGTGCGCTACCACTTGAGCCACATCCCCAGCCCCCTTTTTTTTTTTTTTTAATATATGTATTTTTTTAGTTGTAGATGGACACAATACTTTTGTTTTATTTATTTGTTTTTATATGGTACTGAAGAACAAACCCAGTGCCTCACACATGTGAGATAAGCGCTCTAGCACTGAGCCACAACCCCAACCCCTCAGCTGGGTTTTGAGTAGAATGGAGTTCTGTGAAGTTTAGCAAGATGATTGTGAAGTTCAAGTGTAATGAGTGTGTTTTGAAGCCTCTGAGAATGTCAGCAGTGCTTTTCTGCCTGTGGGAGGAGCATGCCCTAGAAGATCATTATATTCATGAGCAGTTTTATCCATAAAATTCCCTGAGGAAAAAGTTTTTTCAATTTCTTTAACAGTTGCCTTTCTCTAGTTCATATTATGCCCTGCATGGCATTTCTGGACTTTTTTCATCGTGGCGCTCCTGTTTTTTTTCCTCCTATAACCCCAAGAACATTCCCTTTTCTCACTTCACCTGTGTTTTCACTGCCCCCAAATTGTGCCTTGTACATTCAGAATTGTGAGCATTTTTTATTGTTGCCTCCTCGTTCAAGCGCTAGTCTCTTCCTTTTCCATTTATAAAAACCATGGGTAGACCATTCCATGTCTGAAATCCAAACTGCTCCAACATCGGATTATAAGTGGAATATTCCATACCTGACCTTATGTGATGGGTTGAAGTTAGAACACAGGTGCACTAAAAATATCAGATAAAACTACCTTCAGTCTATATGTATGAGGTATATGTACAACATAAGTGAATTTAAAGTTTAGACTTGGGTTCCATCCCCAAGACATTTTTTTTTTTTTTTCTTTTTTTTTAAGAGAGAGAGAGAGAGAATTTTTAATATTTATTTTTTAGTTATTGGCAGACACAACATCTTTGTTTGTATGTGGTGCTACTGCTTGAGCCACATCCCCAGCCCCCCAAGACATTTTGTATATGAATATGCAGATATTGCAGAATCTTAAAAAAAAAATCCAAAATTTGAAACACTTATGGTCCCAGGTATTTCAGATAAGGGTTACTCAGCTATATTATTCTTCAGGGCCCAGTTTAATTTATCTTCATTCAATAGGCTTCCCTGGTCATTCAGTCCATCCTGATGATCTATCCCCCCCCTCACCCAGCCTTTTTTTCCCCTTAGGGTGTTAGGGGTTGAACCTAGAGTTACTTTACCACTGAGGTACATCCCCAGTCCTTTATTTTGATTTGTTTTGAGACAGGGTCTCACTAAGTTACCAGGCTGGCCTTGAACTTGCTTTCCTCCTGTCTCAGACTTCTGAGTAGCTGGGATTATAGGCCGTGCCACCATGCCTGGCTTTTCCAAATGCATATTGAAACCCTATCAAATGTGTTATTTTCTATACTTGATAATATACGGCTTTATTATTACTTTATTATTACTCTGTCTGTGTTTACCAGAGGTTTGAAATATGGTTGAGAAAAGGGAATTGTTTATTGTACTTTCCTAGACCTCTATCCCAATACTAGATATATATATATATATACACACACCTAACACATATTGTTAACATAAATGAAATATTATGAGGTGGAAGAGGGGAAATGCTAAGAAGGGTGTATGTTTATCAATAGAGTATTTATGTAACCTACTTTTATATATAATGCAGACATTAATGTATTGCTAAAAATTAACATATTGATCTAATGGTTAAAAAAGGAATAGTTATTTCTAATTAAATTATGTGTATTCATTCTGAAGCAAATGTGAGGTGGAAACTATATTGAAAACAAACTATGTTTCCACATAGAGAAACACTGTGGAGGGCTGGGGTTGTGGCTCAGTGGTAGAGCACTTGCCTAGCCTGTGTAAGACACTGGGTTTGATTCTCAGCACTGCATATAAATAAGTGAATAAAATAAAAGTTGATCAACATCTAAAAATTAAAAAAAAAAGAAAAACACTGTGGATATGATTAAAACAAATACTAGTATATTTTATTTATGACTAAAATATCATGATAGGCATTGACATAAATGATGTATTTTTCTTAAAAATGTTTTCTTTTATTCTTAATAAAGTACTGATAAAAACAAAGTATAATATATTATCAACTATGTGGTATTTACATTTCTGGAAAACTCAGTATGTAATAAAAATTAAAAACTTCCTTATAAACAAACAAACAAACAAATAAATAAATAAATAAAAGGGGCTGGGGATGCAGCTCAGTGTTAGGGTACCCCTGGGTTCAATTATTAGTACCTAAAACAAACAAAAAACATTATATGTTAATGTTAGCACACATATATTTAGGAAAGCTGTTTTTGAAAAAAATTTTTTTTTTAAAATAAGAGTATTTATGTATTCTAAAGGAAGTTTTAGGGATGATTTGTATCTTGTGGAAGGAATTAGGAAATATTTGGCCTCTCCTTTGAGACAGGAGAGACCCTGAAAGTTCTGTGGCTTAAGATTTAATTGGTAAACAGGGAAAATTAAGAGAGAAGTCTCAAGAGAAACAGGTCTTTGAGGTTAAATTATAATAGGAAGGGACTGACAAAAGGATGGTGCTGTAGGGAGCATCTCATGTGCCATGTTGCCTACCTCTCTGTAAGCCAGATCCCTGCCCAGCTGGTGTGGCACCGTGCTCTTTGGCCTGGTAAGGCCTATGTACTGACACAACTTCGAGTATCCAGGATCCCTGGTTACCATTACTGTGTTTGGATGACCAGTTCCTCCTCCCATCTGATGCTGCTGGAACCAGGATGTGTACAAGAGCTGGAGCTGGAAGGACCCTTCTTGGAGGTTGATTCCAAATCACTTCCCACATCCAGCAACTTCCAGGACAAGAAGGGACCAAAAGGTCTTATGCGGGATTCTAGACTCTTAAATTATACGGTAAGCCTGAGGAAGAGATAGATCCTACAGCTTGTGGGACAGGAAATGTGGTTATTACAAGAGTAAGCAGATGGTGACCAACTGGACTTCTGGATTCTTTGCAGGGAATAGTCACTGGTGTGTTGAATGAGCCTGCTGGCCTCTATGAGCTGGATGGGCAGCTAGGGCTCTGCCTTGCATATCAGCAGTTCCGTGCCCTCAGGCGGGTGATGCGACCTGGGGTCCGCCTGGAGGTATGTGAGAGATCAGGGCTGATTGCAAAGAGACCCTCCCAGTAACTTTTCTTACCTTCATAGGCTAGTCTTTTTTTGCAGCTGGATGAGAAACTCTGTTGCAAGAACATACAAATAACAAGTATTTGAGGGAATACTTTTCTTAAAAAATGATTTGGACAAGAGCTTAGAAAGAAAAGGAGTAATCTTAAATTCTGGGAGGAGGGGTTGGGGTCAAAGCAGCTTCTTCACAGAAGGCCTTCTGATTAGGGGAAGAGATGGCTAAAGCACAAGTCTAGGACCAGGAGCCTAGGAAGAAGACAGAGCCACACCTATCCAGCCAGGGGTTACCTGGTCCTCAGAAAGAGCAAAGGCTTACTAAAGCACATGGGAGATGATGCTGACTTAGGGAAATGGGTTGTGATGGTAGGAGAGGTGCGAAGTCTGAAAGGAAATAGTAGCCAACATAGGGGAAGTCGTGTTCCCTTCTCCTAAAACCCAGGTAGCAGAGACTAGTTACCCTGCCTGGGGTCACTTAGTTCAGTCTTCACTTTTTGCTTTTTCACTTTTTCATTTTCTTGCAGCTCCAGGATGTTCACCTCCTCCAGTCGGTGGGTGGAGGGACAACAAGACCAGTGCTAGCATCCTGCCTCCGTGGAGCTATCCTGCTTCGGGGTTTTTCCTGTCAGAAGCCTGGAAGACAGTCGTCCCACCAAGCTCATGGGGCTTCCCTGTATGAGCAGTTGGTGTGGGAATGGCAGTTAGGTCTTCCCCTCTACCTGTGGGCTGTCAAGGCCCTGGAGGAGCTGGCCTGCAAGTGAGAAGGATGAGGGTATGGGTTTGGGAGTAGGATACTTTCTCTGGAAGGGAAACAGGAACCTGGAACAGGGTCTTTGAGGGAAGTGACTGTGCTTCTTTCCCTGGTCAAGGCTATGTCCCCACTTGTTAAGACACAAGCAGTTCCTGCAGCATTCCTCTCCTGGAAACCCCAGTCTGGGATTACAACTCCTGGCTCCCACCCTGGATGCTCTAGCTCCGTCCAGCAGATCCATTCGGAATGCACATACAGAGATCCTTGAAGAGCCACATCACTGTCCCCTCCAGAAAGTATGAGGATGCAGGGAAAGGTGGGCGGCAGAACCAATGCACTGAAGGACCCCAGGGCACAGAGGACACAATTTGATTTCTCTTCTCCTTGACAGTATGCTCGGCTGCAGATTCCCTACTCTTTCCCAGCTCTGGACACTCTGGAAAAGGAAGGACAGTGTAGGGCTTGGGCCTCCTTTGACCCAAAGATACTTCTGCCTCTCCCAGAGGCTGCCCACCTGTCCACATGCCAACTCAATAACCGCCTGGCCTGGTCCTGGTTCTGTCTGCTGCCTTCTGCCTTCCACCCAGCCAAGGTAAGAGGCTCTAAAGGCTTAAGGAACTACCTCTTTTTGCCATCCTTATTGCCCTGTCCTAGTCCAGGTCACTGTCACTTTTTGTCATTTAGACTATAGTCTTCTAGCTGCCCCATCTGTTCTTGGCCCCCACCAACTTATCTTCCCTGTGGCAATTCAAAAGAGTGAGGTAAGCCAGGCACAGTGGCACACACCTATAATCCAAGCAGCTCAGGAGGCTGAGGCAGGAGGATCAAGAGTTCAAAGCCAGCCCCAGCAACTTAGCAAGGCCTTAAGCAACTCAGTGATATCCTGTCTCAAAATAAAATATAAAAAAAGTGCTGGGGGGCTGGGGTTGTACTTAGTGGTATAGCACTTTCCCCGCATGTGTGAGGCACTGGGTTTGATTCTCAGCACCATGTATAAACAAATAAATAAAGGTCCATCAATAACTAATAAAATATCTTTTAAAAAATGCTGGGGATGTAGCTTCGTAGTTAAGTGCCCCTGGGTTTAATCCCTATGACCAAAAAAATATAAATAAATAGATAATAAATAAGGGCTAGGGATATGGCTTAGTGGTTGAGTGCCCCTACTTTCAACCCCTGGTACAAAAAAAAAAAGGAAGTGTGAGGTAAAAATGTAACTTAGAGCTGGGTATGATGACACATGGCTGAACAGTTGGGAGGTTCAGCAGGAGTATCACAGGTTTGAGGCCAGCCTGGTCAACATAATGAGATCCTGTCTCAAAATAAAAAGGAGCTATGGATAAAGCTCAGTGATGGGGCACTTGCCTAGCATGCATGAGGCTCTGGGTTCACTCCCTAGTACTAAAAAAGAAGAAGAAATTTAACATGGACTATAGGATTATCTTGCTTAAATTCTTTTCTGGTTCTCCTAGTATTCATAAAGTAAAACCAAACTTGTCCCAAGAGGTCCTGCATGGTCTCTTAACTCTAACCCCTATTTATTGCTACTAAATGTGTGACTGCTTGTGGTATTTTTTCATGTCTGTCTTCTTTGAGTATAGATTCTTCGTGGTCAGAGACCATGTGCTTTTTGTTCATTTTATAGTGCTACCATTTAACACAGTGCCTGGCACATAGTGAATGTTCAATATTGGTTTAATTAAGTTTTTAATATGTTGGCCTTCCTCTTCCTGCAGGCTTTAGTTGGGGTTCTGGTGGCTTCATCTCATAAAGGTTGTCTGCAACTTCGGGACCGAAGTGGTTCCCTCTCCTGCCTGCTCCTGGCCAAGCACTCACAACCCCTCACTGACCCACAGCTTGTAGGTATGAAGCTCAGAGTTAAAAAGATGGTGGTATAGGGTAGAGGTTCTCATAATCAAGGGTGCCAGGAGGAAGCTTTTGCAGGAGTTTGCTAGAGATCTGAAGTAACATGACAATTAACAACTTTGATTAGAGGCCAGGCACAGTGGTACATGACTGTAATCCCAGCCACTTGGGAGTCTGAGGTAAGAGGATTACAAGTTTGAAGACAGTCTGGGCAACTTGGTGAGACCATGTTTTGAAATAAAAAGGACTGTGAGTGTAGCTCAGTGGTAGAATGCCCCTGGGTTCCATCCCTACCAACCACAAAAACAAAACAAAAAAATAATAGTTTTGGGGTGAAGTTTGGGAGACTGATATGGCAAGTAGAAAAAAGGAGCCAGGGAACCCCTAGCCAGAACTACAATTCCCAACATTTATTTCTGCCTCCATGGCTCCTAGCACACACCAGAATTACAATTCTTGTTTATGATATTCTTAATTTGGAAAAATAATGGTTTTATTTGGCTTACTGGAAATACATACAGGGCAACCCTGGAGAAGAAAATTTGTTTGGCATTTTCAAGATTTGTGTAAAAGTACAATCAAAGTCTTTTCAACTGGAAGGCCAGGGACAGGATTGTACATGCAGATGGGATGGTTTCTCCCTGGAGGTATCACCCCTCTAGGGAGTTGGGGGCTGGTGGTCACTTGTGGACCTTCACAAGTTAGGGGAGCAGTTCTCTTTTCTTGCAAAAATAGAGACTTTCTTCTAGGCTGCCTAATACGGACAGAGAAGTTCCAGTTGGTGGTAGAGAGGGACGTCAGAAGCAACTTCCCTTCCTGGAAGGAGCTAGGCATGACTGGTTTCATCCAGAAACAACAGTCCAGGTGGGCTTCTTGGGTTAGTGACTGTCCTCTTAAGTCTGAGAGGAAGGAAGGGTCTGGTGCAGGTTGGGGAATATTGAGGCCGAAAACACCCAATGGCTGGGCATAATGGCACAGACCTGTAATTCCAAGACTTGGGAGGCAGAGGCAGGAAGATTGCAAGTTTCAGAACAGCCTCAGCAACTTAGTGAGGTCCTAAGCAACTTAGCAAAACTCTGACTCAAATTTTAAAAAAGGGTTGGGGGACAGTGGGAGTATAGCTCAGTGGTAAAGCACTCCTGGGGTCAATATTCAGTACCATTTAAAAAAAAGAGAAAAACATCCAATGCCTACATCACTATTTCTCTCTGTCCCAACAGAGTCTACGTCCAGTTCTTTCTGGAGGATGCCCTGATCCTTCCTGTGCCCAGATCCTTTCATCACTCCTCAGCACCTCCTCAGACAGAGTCTACCGGCATAGAGGGACCCCACATAGGACAGAGCCGACTATTCTTGCTGTCCCACAAAGAGGCCCTCATGAAGCGGAATTTTTGTGCCTCCTCAGGAGCCACCTCAGGGTTGCCCAAGCCCACCCTCAGTTTCCATGTATCAGGTTGTTGGCTTGGGGGCACCCAGAGGAAGGAGGGGACTGGATGGGGCCCGCCTGAGCCCCTGACAGATGAGAGCAAGGATCAGAAGGTAAACTGGCCTCTAGGACTTAACTTTCCCTACCCTGAGCTCTAGGCTGGGACTCAGCACCCTGTTGTCCTTCCTCACAGGTTCTTCTCATCTTCCTTGGCTCTTCGGTCCGCTGGTTTGAGTTTTTGCACCCAGGGCAGGTTTACCGACTTGTGGCTCCTGGCCCTGCTGTGAGTGCCCTATTTCATCTTACCCTTCCCTAGAAAGTTGTGTTTGGGTTGGAGTTAAAAGGGTATACTAGTCCTTCCAGCTCTCCTAGAAGAAGGCTGGGTTTAGATGACCTAGAAGGCATCTCTATGTTGAGATCTTTTCCTTCACCAGGCTCTAGAAAGAAAGCAACATTGGAAGCTTTTGTGAACCATCTCTTGCCCAGCACATACTCAGAGGCAGTCTTCCCATTTCCTTGCAGACACCAAAGTTGTTCGAGGTGGAAGGGTCATCCTGCACATCTCAGCGTCCTCTGGAGTTGGCTGGCTGTGTGTCCTGCCTCACCGTCCAGGATGAGTGGACCCTGGAGCTTGAGAGCTCTCCAGATGTTCTGGGAATACCCAAAGCATTGCCTGAATCCTCGCTGACCAACTTGCTTAGTGTCAAGTAAATGTCCACCAGCCCCTTCAGTTAATTTGACCATGCTCCATGTTTATTGGGTTTGGTAAATAGTCTGTTCTCTTTTTCAACCTAGAATTCCTGAGCTTAAGTGGTCCTCCTGCCTGACCCTCCTAAGTATCTGGGATTGCAGGTGTACCATCACACCCAACTAACATGTTTTGTTTCTTTTCTTTTTTGGTATCAGAAATTGAACTCAGCAGCACTTAACTACTTTTTATTTATTTATTTTGAGATAGGATCTTGCTAAGTTTCTTAGGGCCTTGCTAAATTGCTAAGGCTGGCTTTGAACTTGTGATCCTTTTGCCTCCCTAGCTGCTGGATTATAGGCATGTATCACCATGTGGGGCAACATGTTTCTTTAATGTGATTTATGTGGTAGAGGGGTAATGTCAGTGCAAGAGGGAAATTGTGTTTCATACTGAGTTTTTCCCCAAGTGCATCAGATTTGGAAATGATCACAAGCCAGGTATTCTTACACTTAAGGAAAAGCTTTAACAATATGAAAAACCTCCAAAAGTATAAGGAAAAGTGCTGAAAATACAGAGAAGGACCTTCATTTAGTACAAGAAGTGGCCAGCTGATGGCTGCAGGAAAAACAGTAATCCTGGTATAAGCTTTGTGGGGCAATTGCAAGTACAAATGAAAAAGCTGTGGAGAAATTTCTCCCTGTATTAAAAAAATCCCATTGGGTTGTCTGTAATTTTTGTGAAATTAATCTATTAGAAGTGAATGTTTAAAGACAGTAGAATGAACCAGATGTAACTTTCCTATGTTCGTATACCACCTGTGAAACTCCACATCATGGAGATCCATAATTAGAATGGGATCCTGATTAGAATAAAGTATAGAATAAAGTACTTTATTATATATGTATAATGTCATATATGTCTAAAAACAACAACCACAAAACACCCCCAAAAACAAAAATAAGAAGTGAATGTTTTGAGCTGGGCATAGTGGCACATACTTGTAACCTCCAATGGCTCAGGAGACTAAGGCAGGAGGCCCTAAGCAACTTGGCGAGACCCTGTCTCAAAAAATAAAAAGGGCTGGGGATGTGGCTCAATGGTTAAGTGCCCTTGTGTTCAGTCTTGTTCTATATGTTCTGTACCTCCCGCCCCCCAAAAAAAGAAGTGAATTTTTTGAGATGAGGATGAAGCTCAGTAGTAGAACATTTGCCTAACAAGCTCTGAGATCAATCCCTGGTACCACACCAAAAAAAGAATGTTTCCAAGGACCTATATTTTTAGGGAGGGGGCCTGAGCCCCAAGGCTCAAATGACAGACTGAGATTCTAGATGGAAATACAAGTGGTGATAGAAGGAAAAGTCTTTGGTAAAGCCTCTGCTTCCAAAGTTATGTCAGTTTCTTTCTTTTAATTAAAAAAAAATTTTTTTCCCATTACTGGGATTTGAACCCACGGGTCCTCTACTATTGAACTGTATCCCCAGTCTTTTTAAATTTTTATACAGGGTCTTGCTGAATTTCCCAGGCTGGCTTGGAACTTGTGATCCTCTTGCCTCAACTTCCTAAGTAACTGGGATTACAGGGGTGCGTCATCACAGAGTTGTACAGGATTTGAATGGACTGCCACAACCCTGTTTTTCCCACACATCTTGTTTTAGTGAAGAGTTTGGCAGAGCTCAAGATATTCTAGGGATATTATTTGTAATATTTCAGCTGATACTGTCACTCCTTTTTCTGTTCTTTGGACTGACCCTTTATGTCTTATATGGTCTTGTACCTCTGTTCCTAGCATATTTCTTTTACCTTCCAGCCTCACTGATTCCTTGGTGTCTTTCTCAGCTACGATTTTGTCACGGATAATGTGTGAGTCACTTCAGCCCCTTTGTCACGCAAAGCCTGGTAATGACTGCTCCTTCAGGAGCAAAGTATGATAAAATGATGGGACCTTGTGCCCTGACAGATCCCACTAGCCACCCTCCCCTTCTTCTGTAGGGAACACTGAGGATGTAAGAAGGTGTGTGAAGCTAACTGTATCTTTAGAGACTGTTGACTCCGAATTCCCCCCTCGCCTGGACATATATATCGAAGACCCACACTTGCCTCCCCCACTAGGACTTCTTCCAGGAGCTCGAGTCTACTTTTATCAACTGGAGAAAAGGGTTTCCAGGTGAAAATCTGTGTTGTGTGGTCACATCTCCTCTCCTACTTAGGTGCTTCTCTTGAACACTTAACCTCCACAAACTATGCATAAGGACAGCTTCTCTTTGCCATTTCTTTCAGTGTTAGTCTGTCGTAAATGCCCTCCACCTTCTTGAGATATTGCAGACCAGTCCTCCTCTTATTCCTCTTGCTTTGGTAGAGCTGGATCCAGGGTACATCCCTGGGAGTCGGGGAGTAGCCCACTTGTAAGTTGTGATCCATGAATCCCAGCTCCCATCCTATTCTGATTACTTTCTCCTCACCCTCACTATTCTTGCAGATCCCACAATGTTTATTGTTGCATCCGGTCATCCACTTACGTGCAGGTCCTGAGTTTTCCCCCGGAGACCACAGTCAGGTCAGTATCTAGGTCCTGACTCTTAAACTTCATGACCTCACACCCACATCCCATTCATGTCTCTGGCTCTGGAACTTCTGCCATTATCACAGTCTTCTCTCATTATAGTAGACTGTTGAGTCAGAAGGATTCCTTATATCCCAAATAAAGAATGCCCAATACCTGTCATTTTACCTAGAAAGATTTAACATTCTAGACTTTGGAAGAATTTTCAGTCTAAAATGTAAATATCTCTTTCTTGGCTAACATCTTATGTTCAAGACTAATAAATAATTGGTGACTGTTGGAGATGAGGAATCAAAATTGGGATGGGGGCCGTAAGGTTTCCAGGAGAACATGGAACCCACAATTATCTCCATCCCCATGGCTGCTAATTTCTGCCTGTTTCTTTTTTCTTTTTATCTCTCTCTCTTTTTCTTCCCCCTGGATTGAACTCAGGGTGCTATACAACTGAGCTATATCTCCATACCTTTTTATGTTTTATTATGTGACAGGGTCTTGCTTTAAGTCGCTCAAGTTTATCTTGAACTTTTGATCTTTCTGCCTCAGCCTCTATATTGCTGGGATTAAAGGCACATACTACCATGTCCAGTTCCTTCTGCCTGTTTCTTTCTTTCTTTCTTTTTTTGAGAGAGAGAGAGAATTTTATTATATATTTTTTTAGTTTTCGGTGGACACAACATCTTTTTATGTGGTGCTGAGGATGGAACCCGGGCCGCACGCATGCCAGGCGAGCGCGCTACAACTTGAGCCACATCCCCAGCCCTCTGCCTGTTTCTTGATCCATCTCTTTCTCTGTTTCCATAGTGCTCCACTACCTCACATCTACCTGGCTGAACTTCGGCAGAGTAGCTGGGGCCCATTCCAGGCCACTGCCTCTTGCCATGTTGTTTCTGTTGTCAGCCTCCAGCTCCGGTGGGTGTGTGCTCATTGTACCAGTGTCTGCCCCCAGGTATGGATGGGAACAGGTTGAGCTGGGTGTGCAATGTCAGAGGGATGTGATGGGACAAAGAGGACTTTTCTAACCACTTTTTTCATCCCAGGGAAAGTGCCTTCGTCAGGGTCCCGCTTGCTTCACTCAGACGTCTATAAGCCAAGCCAGCATCAGGTGAGCATCTATCACACTGTTTTACTCCCTTGTTAAACAGCTTCATCTGAGTTAGCATAATTTCTAGCTCATGGGAATTGTTTAATAAATATTTTTAGAATGAATGAGGGTACACTGAGCTAAAGACTGGGAATGATGGGGAGGGAGATGTGTTGGATCCAGGAGATTGACCACTTGGGAGTTTTTTATTTCTCCCCCAGGCTTCTGGTAGAGGATGGGACTGCTGAAGCTATGGTTACCTGTACAGATTATCATGTGGCAGCAGCACTAGGGTTGTGTGCTAATGAGTGGTCCTCCCTCCTAGAGTTTGTCCGAAAGCCAGGGAGAGTAGTCTTGCAATTTATGGAACCTGGAGCCCAGCTAGAGGTGAGATGTGGGCTCAGATACCCAGCTTCCTGGGACTTTGGTAAAAGGTTGGGAGCTTGAGTTCTGACTAACCCGGAGTTTCCTTTTCTAGTCTTCAGCTAAGACTGAGGATCCTTTGACACTCTACCTCCACACACTTTGTACCAGCCCCTCTGTCCTCCGCCCCATTGTGCTTTCTTTTGAGCTTGAGAGGAAACCCTCTAATATTACTCCGTTAGGTAAGGGTGGTGCAGATAAATGGGTCCCAGGGAGGAGGCATAAAGGGTCAATAGGGAATTTTTGGAGTTGGGGAGAAGAGTGGTGAGTGGATACTAAAAACCACATGTGTGGTGTTTGTTTTTCTTCTCTTCCAATCTCAGAACCTCCTCGGCTACAGCGGTTCCAATGTGGAGAGCCTCTCCTGACTCGGGTGAATCCCAGGCTCCGACTGGCCTGTCTTTCTATCCAGGAGTCAGAGTACCCCATCTCCTTGGGGGCCTTTGCTTCCTCTTGTTAACCTGAACTACAAGAATCATCAGAAAATTCTTCCTTAGGGAAGGATTCAGGCCTTTTTCCTCCTGGAGTGGTTGTGGCCACTCCCCACATTCTTGGATTCACCAGCTGCTACCCCACTGTAATTTCTTTTATTCTGGTGCCAGCCTGTCTCAGGAACATTGTGGGAACAGCAAATCCTGCGCTGTTGATATTTCCTTTGCTTGGAAGTCAAGGCATCTGCACTCACAGGTGGACCTAAGCATTTTGATCTTCCTTTGTGGCAGGAACTAGAGGAACAAAAAAGGCTTGCTCCTTGTGAGGATGTTGTGATAGGTCCTTTGACCTGCAATAAAGCACTCTGGGGACATTTCTCATTTAGGTTCATCTCTACAGTCTCAACCTCTCTGACTCCCTGGTGGCTAGCGCCTTTGTTCATCATTTCAACGCTTTGTTTACACTATTGTGGAAAGCTATTTGTAGAAGAGCTTCTGGTCCAGCAGGCTGATACCAAAGTCAGGTCCCACAGGGAGTAAATTGAGGAGTGGAGGGCAGTTGGGAGAATATGGCTATGGTGCTCTCAGCAAGGCTGGGCCTGGGAAAAAGTGAAGTATGAGAGCCTAGAGACACTGGGAAGTACAACACGGGTGTGGGGGAGGGAAGCACCAAGCGCTAGGAGGAGCATGTGAAGACTCTGGATTCCTCCACTGTCAAGACTCCACACAAAGGGTCAGCACCGTGGGTTTCCCCACGGCCAGGCCTAAGTATATCATTTGGCCCAAGATGAGATCAGGAACATCCAAACCAACGGATAGAATTATGATCTGCACGTGTTTTGTTGTTCTCTCTTTTCAGCTGAGAGCTGCTTGCTTCTAGGTGGAGAGGTAGAGCAAAGCCCCTTTACAGCACTTAAAGAGCATTTCTTCTTGGCTGTTAGAGATAGGCTTCAGTCGGCATTGGGGTATCTTAAGATAGGCTTCAGTCCGCATTGGGGTATCTTAATTTGACTCGTCAAGGTTGTAGTTTCCATGTTTTGGCTAGGTTCGCGCCCTCCCTCTCAGAATACCAGAAGTGGAGAAGCGAGGAGCAAATAGGACGTGTCTGGCCGGTTAGCTCAGTTGGTTAGAGCGTGGTGCTAATAACGCCAAGGTCGCGGGTTCGATCCCCGTACGGGCCAGAGTTTTCTGGTTTTTCTCAATCTTCGGCCCTGAAATACTCCTGCCCCATGTCGGAGCTTTTTGATCACCGAACGTTACACCTACTGTTTCTGAAAACAACTTCCTACAGCTCTCCAGGAACTGGAAAGAAACCCACACAGGCATCTTCGCGTCCTCTTCCGGGAGGTACAGTTATCTGAAGCTGTTGGGAGAATAGAGAAGATCTCTAAAAAGGCGGGGCCGGAAGACAGGCTGACTCCAGTTCTATTTGATTCTGTCGTTTTCGCGGTCCTATCTCAGTCCTAATAGGCTTGGAATAAAAACAGTAAGAAAGTGCATCCTGCTTGTGACGTGGGGAAACTAAGAAAGGCACAGAAAGAACTTTACATAGGCCTGTAGTCGTGGCCGAGTGGTTAAGGCGATGGACTAGAAATCCATTGGGGTCTCCCCGCGCAGGTTCGAATCCTGCCGACTACGTGTAGTTTTTGTTCTCGATCGAGAGACCCTCTAATCCAGTCGGCACTCTCCAAATACTATTATCTCAGAATTCTAGAATATGAGAAGTGCCCCAACTACGCACTTCTTGCTATGTTTGAAAGTATTTCCCTGCCCTTTCCGGAATCAGGTGGAAGTAATATGTTCCCAAAGTCCAGTTGATTTCCATTGAGTTTGCATAAGATGTATAGACGCGAATGCTATATTCCTGTAGTGCTTATTAGGGAAAAACAATACTATCCCTGGCGCCGTGGCTTAGTTGGTTAAAGCGCCTGTCTAGTAAACAGGAGATCCTGGGTTCGAATCCCAGCGGTGCCTTTATTCAGTTGGGTGGGAGGGTTTCAGGTTTTGTCTGTTTTGTGACTTAAGACTTTTGTCTCCTCAATACCCTAAAGGACTGTTTTTCTATCAGAGAACTCAAGGGTTTCAGAGCATCCCGGTGCCCTGGTGGGCCGCCGCTCCCAAGCTGGCCCTCTCACCTGTTGGCAATCCGGCCCAGCCCGCCAATCTTTTGCCTCGCGGGTGCTACAGCCCAGTGGCGGGGTGTGCTAGCCTGGCAGCTCCCCTACCACCCAAATTGCTTCTACTATAGGAGGTCTCCTAGAATTTGAGCCACTTGGTTTTGTTTGGTACTAAATTATATTTCTTTTGTCTTGAGGCCTCATTATTTTATATGTATTTTATATATTGTAAAATATAAATATTTTAAAAATATATATTCAAAATGTGGTGCGACTTGTAGGTAACTGGGCCTTTCACGTGTAGTTACCTCTATGGCTAGCTCTCCACAAGCAGAAAGTCTGGGTCCACTAGCAAGATTTCCTTTGGCCCGGAGCTATCTGGGTTTCCTAAAAGAAGTCCTCGAAGAACTGGAACTATAAGGAGTGACAGTGGCCCACTTTACCTTTTGACTTGTTTTTTTCTTTTCCTCTTTTCCTCTCCCACTCCCTAACTTGGAATTCATCTCAAGGGAATCAGATTACCTTGAGTTATCTGTTCTCCACAGGAAAGAGATGTCACCAGAAGAACTAGGAAGTGACTATCTCCCAAATTAACTAGTGTAGCCTACCACAAACACACCATCAGGGTGACCCAGGACCCCAACAGTTCTGGAATGTAGCCTTTGAAGAGCTTTTTAAAAAAGTTCTCTGTTTTCTTTCCCTGATGGGCAGAATCACTGCCTCAGGGACTGGATGGAGTCCCCTGTGTTTCTCTGTTGCTAGCAAAGCAATAAAATTTCTTTTTCTTTTTTCTCAAAACTGTGTGTTCATTATTAAATTGGCATGAATTGGCCTTGTAACAAGGAAAGGGAGTAGAAAACTGCCTTGCCAGTGCAGTTTCCAGGGAACCTGGTGTGGACAGCAGGACACACTCCTGGAGCCCTGAGGCAGGGCTGGTGAAGGTAGGAGTGAATGGTGGCAGGACCCAGAGAAGGCAGACCTGTGGTGTGTCCGAAGGCCCAGCATTTCCTTGGCCCAGGATCTGTTGTGAGATACTGAGTAAAAATGTTGACCTGGAAGAATTGCTGTCTCCACCTCAAGCGAGATATCCAGACCACATTTGTATGCAACACTGGCAAACACTGCGTAAACACATGCATAAAGCAGACCCTTTTCTCAGAGCTCTTGAGAAGACAGCAATCACAACATAAAGTGCTAAGGGCAGGGACAGTGAAGCCAGATTTGAGGATAGTGTAGTTAAGTAAATCGGGTCTAATATTGAGTAAGATAAAGAAAATGGAGCACATTATTGAGAATGGAGTCCAGGAAACCAGAGCAGCACTTGCTGGAAATTGAAATGTTAATGTCCACAAGGCCAGGAATCCATCCTAAGGAACTGTTAATGAAGCTCACAGCAAATGAGGAAGTGCTAATCAAAAACCGCCCCAGACCCTTCCTGCCCAGATTACTCCTTCAGCCCACCTATTTCCCACCTTTTGACCTTCCCTACTTGCATTCTATCACTGCAAGATAAAGGGAAACAAAAGACATGAATGTGGGAAAGCTGAAAGAAGACCTTAGCTATAAAAAAGGGAAGACCTCCCGCTTCCACGGATTCCACCTCTCAGGTCCTCTTTTTCCTCCGGGGAGAAGTCTTTTCTGCTGTCCTTTAATAAAGCTTCTACTTTCCACTCTTCACTTGCCTCGGCATGCTTCTCTGGTGTTATACTTCAGCCTTCGGGGAAACAAGGACTTGTCGTCACCGGTAAACAGCGGAAATAACAGGGTGTTCTCAGAATAGGGGAGAAAAGTGGCATTTCCTCCAGTCTGAGGGTAGAGGATAGTCAGGGGAGGCTTTCTGGAGGAGGTGAGCCAAGTCTTATGACCAAGTAGAAACTTTCCATTACATAGTTACAGCAAAACAGGCAGTGTTGTGAGACCTGGGAATACAGCAGGAAGCAAAGAGAGGAGACCTGCCCTGCTGGAGTTTATGGGACTGGGATGACACAAAAAAACAACATATTTCACTAAATTATATAATATGCTACATAAATGTTACAATCAGAGCATGTGGGGTGGGGGCAGGTGTTGCTTACAGAAATGTCCAAAGCTTGCAAGGGCAGTTGTAGAGATGACTTCAAGACATTAAGGATCTTGAATAATAGGCTTCAGTAACTGACAGGATGTGGAATCTGAAAAGGAAAAACTTCAGGAGGATACCCGCATCCTCCTGGGAAGCACTGGGGTCAGGAGTTTTGAGCTCCTCAAATATCTTCTCTTTCAAAAAACTGTGACTGCCTGAAGTTAAATCTTAGAATTGGATCTTTCAGTGTAAATTTCTGACTTCTGTTAAAATGCGAAATATAAAAAGAAAAAAAAAAAGTAAACTGCTTCCAATTGAAAAAATGACCAGTTGTTTACACCTTACTCTTTGGATTCTGAAAGTGGGGTCCTTCCCACTATTGAAACTGAAGTTTTGAGATGAGATTAGATTCATGGCTTTGCCAATTTCCTCTGGGTTCTTGTCTCACAAATTTTGAAGAATAAAATTCACTGACAGGGCTGGGATTGTAGCTCATTGGTAGAGAGCATGTCTAGCACCTGTGAGGCACTGGGTTTGATCCTCAGCACCACATAAAAATAAATAAAATAAAGGAATTGTGTCTATATACAACTAAAAAACAAACAAAAAAAATTCACGGACAATCACTGAGGGCCTAGTAAACACAGTTGGATATATTTGAAGAGAGAAGAGATAGAACCCCCGCCATAAGGTAGGGGGCTTGAGAGCAGAAAAGCCCATTTTGGTGTGCCAGCTTAGGAGTTTAAATATGGTTCAGGGTAGAGCATGGAGCAAAATGTATGTAAAATAGGCATTGAAAAAATATCAAGGCTATATCATCTTTCTTTCTATCCAGATTCACCCCCATCTTCCTTCCTATAACTTCCACCTGAGTTCACTCCCACCTCCGGTTTTTCCAGCTCTGAGACAAAAGAGTTGGCTGGAGGTGTTCCCAAAGTGGAGCCTCAAAGTCTTTTACATTTGAAATAGGACTTGATGGTGCTCATTAAGGTGTTTACTTGTTAGCCTGGGAGTGTGGTTCTGGTGTATGAATAAAACTGACCATGGATATTCTTATTCACTAAGGTATGCATTTTTCTAGGAGGAGGGAATCACAACTTTTACTATTGGTCTTGAAGGATTTTGGTCTCTTCCTTGCGGAGATTCAGTGCCTGAGGTCAGGAGAGGGAAGGAAGACTGGAGAATTTAGCTAGGAAGCCCGGGAGCTCAGCGAAGAAAGACCAGAATGAGCGAGAAAGTGATTAGGGAGAGGAGGCACCAAGATCACTGGGAGAAACTCGAGAACCATCTGAAAGATTTGCAACTCTAATGGGAAAGATTAAGCTGAGTGGGGACATCTGAGAAAGAAAAAACCAAGACCTGAACCCTTCTTTGAAGTCCTCCCCACCAAAGTGTCTGTGGGTTGAGCATTAAGAAGGGCGTGGCCCCACAAATCACAGGACTGGCTATGGAACAAGCAATGGATGCTATCAGGTTGGTGCAGGGCCGCTGAAGGTCAAAGTCGGGCCTAGGGGATTCCCTGGGACAGGCACTGAGCTGGAGGAAGGCCCAAGAAGCTGGACTGTAACTGACCCCGGTTGATCTGGCTGAAACTCGGAAGGAGCAGTGGTGAGTGCACCAAGAAATTAGAGGCTCACTGAGCAGCTCAAGGGACACTTCCAGGCATCAAAGCTGGGCTTCCTGGCCTTGGGCTACACTTGTGTGGTACTTGCCTTAGAGCTCTTTACCTTCTAGAAGTCTTAGGTGACAGGCAGAGCCATTGCTAGATCAGAGGTTAAGGGGTAACCTGGTCCTACAGGCTGAAAGCCCTAGGATTAGTATTGGCAAGGGTGTCCAGGGAAGTTTTGGTTTGGTTACAAGACCTGGTATCTCACCCCACTCTGGAGGTTGGAAAGCCAGACCCGCCAACCACACCAGCTCTTATGAAACCTCTTCCGTCAGTCTTCTTGGCCCCAGGAATCATTGTCTTTGTCACCTGGGCCCTGTCACCCGTGTAGGGACACTGTGGGCCATTGACGAGTCTAGGCCAGGGCATGTCCTGCCGGCCACCCCAGTAAGTTACACGAAATGCAGGAAAGGCGAGAGGGGCTGGCTGGTGCTCACTTAGGTACTTTAGTACTCAGTAACTGCCCCAAACCCATCCCGAAACCAGGCTTGTCCCCAAAGTTCTACAATGGGGAGGTGGGCCCGAGGACTGCGGCTGCGGGAGGAGGCGGGAAGGATGGGGGATGGTCCTCAAATATCTTCTCTTTCAAAAAAACTATTGGTGACCACCAGGACCTGGAACCGATGTTCCAGGCAGAACTTGAAAGCAACTTCGGGTCGATGCCAGCACACTCCCTCCCACTTCCTCAACGCTATTTCCTGGGAGGAGTCGGAGCTCTTGGGCCAGCAGCCAAGAGATTTCTCAAACCCTTGTCCTAGAGTACTGCTTTGGGGAGAATGATTCCTAGCAGCACGCCTGTGTGTCTCAGCCATGGATGATGTCCTCGGGACCGCAGCAAGTGTGATGCGACCTCTAAGGGCGGTCGCGGGCAGCGTAGCACGTCGGCTCGTTGGTCTAGGGGTATGATTCTCGCTTCGGGTGCGAGAGGTCCCGGGTTCAAATCCCGGACGAGCCCTGTCTTTGCCTTTTGCTGACCCTTAGTGGCTCCGTTAACTGAACTGGAAAATGATCCGTGTCGACTGCTCTGTGCAGTGAGTTCTTTTGTTCTGAGTGGACACCCGGTGGCAGGAAGAAACTTAGTGCGTAGTCCTAACTGGGCTGTCAGGGACAGCAGAGGTAGTCCAGACTTAGACAAAACGCAAACATTCTGCTGGCTTCCCGTTTTTCAGTTTGTTGCCTTACCTTGTCCACTAGAGCCATCTTTCAATTTGAATGATGCCCATTAACCTCCAGTTGTGAATGACAGATTGAAGGAAATTGGAGCAATTCGGGGTGTGCTTGGACAGTCAGGTTCTCTTTTTCGGTAACTCCTGCTTGTTTCCACCTTTATAAAGACTCGTGTTCAGTTGAGGTCTAAACTGAAAAGGCAAACCTCCAAAACCCCTCCATGAGCATACTGAGCTCCTTCGAGATCCCAGATCAAGGATACAGAAAGGGCTTTGCGTAGCTCACTCCTCGTTAGTATAGTGGTGAGTATCCCCGCCTGTCACGCGGGAGACCGGGGTTCGATTCCCCGACGGGGAGAAGCTATCAAATTATTTTTATGTTTACTCCGTTTTCTTTTCTATCCATGAAATCCCACTCATTTGGTAAAAATCCGTCTGTGCCCTGAGAATAAGACCCAAAGAAAAAGAGGAAGATCGTTCTGACTCCTGAGCGAATGTTTTAAGTGCCAGCTTGCATTTTACTCAAGTAATTTGCAATTTAAACGGACAGCTACATTAGCCATTATTCTCCCTACTCAATATGTGCATTAGGTGAGTTCATTGATGAGAACTTAGCAAACACAGACGGGCAAAACAGCATAAAACAGCTCACGCAATACTCGGTCAGACAGGAACCCCTGAACTTGCTTCCTACTTATCCAAATGGGCATCTCCAGTCGTATCTTGTAGCTGAGCTGAGCAGCTTAGTTTCCCAGCCTCGGCGAGCCGCGCCGCAGGGTCCCAGAAGCCGAGGCTAGGTTTGGTTCCCTTTGGCCTCCCTGCGTCTGTATCTGTGGGTTCGTATCACGATCCGAAGTCTCCAGTCCCAAGCCTGCACAGTAAGTAGGGTCTTCTCGTGGGGAGGGAACTAGCAGGGCTTTGCGGCCAGAGTCCCAGGCCGAGGAGAGTGTGCCTCAAGGCCAACCCTAAACACCACGGTGATACACTGGGGAGCAAGGGGGTGAAATACTAATAAATAAATAAATTTAAAAAAAAAAAAAAAAAAAAAGTTGCGTTGGCCGGGAATCGAACCCGGGTCAACTGCTTGGAAGGCAGCTATGCTCACCACTATACCACCAACGCAGATGCTAACGTCTTCTTTTAGGAGTTTTTAAAGGTCTAATCGAGCCACCTGAAAGACGCATTCAGACCTAGAAACGGTAGAGCTGGCGCAGCGTTAGTGTGCTGGGCGCGCACCTAAGGGACACTCGGTTCTGGTCACTGCTGATGCGCGCTTTCACCCGCGTGACAATGTGGAATTATGCCCAAATCTGAATTACAGATAAGGAAACCAAAGCCCAGAGAAGCTAATTAAAGCGGCTCTGTGAGTCAGCTGCAGAGCCAGGATTAACTGTAAGATTTCTTCAGGAGGCGAGGACTACCCTGACACTGTGATGACATGATTTCCAGAAAAAAAATTCCCAAACACATTGATATCGCTTCTCTGTTGAGTGAATTCAATGTGTCCCAAGGATAAAGAATTGGACCTTAAGCCAAACTCACTTGAACACAATTTGTCTCTTTTCATCAGAATGAGTTTGATTGCCTTGCGCGTGCGCGCCCATCTTGACCCCGCCCTCCCCCGGAGGCTGAAAGAACAGCACAGATTAAAATCTCAGAGGC
The DNA here is from genome assembly GCF_001458135.2 of Marmota marmota marmota. Taxonomy (NCBI): domain Eukaryota; kingdom Metazoa; phylum Chordata; class Mammalia; order Rodentia; family Sciuridae; genus Marmota; species Marmota marmota. Next base: position 1,440,151 of record NW_025999896.1, on the reverse strand, counting down.
GGAGTTTAAGGATAAAGCTCCGCCTTTCGTTGCTGACGATAAATCTGTTCACGATACCGGTCCGGCGCCGGGTTCTGGGAGGCCTCGTGGCGCAACGGTAGCGCGTCTGACTCCAGATCAGAAGGTTGCGTGTTCAAATCACGTCGGGGTCAACCAGAACTTTTCCAAATTAAGGAACATTACCCCTAATCATTATATTAAATGAAAAAATAGATACATAGTCTTTTCTGTTACTCTTTTTTCCTAAAGTGCATGAATGTCTCCTAAAAACAAATTTGGGCACTATAATTTCATTTTTACTGTTCTCATCAAATCGACCAACTAAAATAGTCATAATTTCATAGACATTTTAGGTATCCTAACAGAAATTGTTCACTAACAGTTTCCACTTTTGTGGCAATAAATGCTCTTTGTTGGAAAGAGTGTAGAAATAACCAATCGTTTTTAAAATAATGATAGTGATTTGTGGTCACTATGCTAGCCCATTATTTTCATTTGTGACAAGTTAACTTTTATTTGCCAGTGATGTCCCTAATCCTGTACTCCATTGTTATCGCTCATCATCTTAGTAGAAATATGACTCTACAGACTTTATCATTTTAATGAGTATCTAAAATTTGGTGACAATTCTGTAAATTATTAAGCAATTCTTCTAAATTTGGATATTTGAGTTATTTGATTATTTATTTGCAGTTTTTGTTTCTTCATTTTTTAAATATGTTGCCAGGAACATCATTGTGCTTTGTTTTTATTTTGTCTCTACTGAATTAGTTCTGTGACACCAATTCCTGGAAACTCCAGCTGAAGGTTCTCCTTCGCTACACTTCTAACTGTCCTGCCAGCTGACTTTCATGTACGACCGACCTTTCTTTTTTTTTCTTTTTCACTAACTTAAAATGTTTTCCATCATCTCTGGTTAACTTGAGGGTAGAACACAAAAATGTTAAACACAAATATTACTTTTCTCCAGACTTAGCAGTCACTAGAAACCGGAAAACAACGTGCATTTTTGCTGCTTTTGGTGTATTGAAAATAATACAGAGAAATCCAAGCCTGCCACCTCCCCTCCTCACCTTCCCGCGGAGGCTTTTTATTTCCCCCTGGGAAATAACTTGACATATTTTTCCTCGAATAGATATTCCTTTCTTAATGTGACAGATTTGAGTTGCTGGTGATGTATTTGGACCATCTCACCACTATCCACAAGGCTGTCGCCACCTAGGCTAGAATCTTGTGCTGTGCTCTTCTCTCTCTGGCCCCTGCCTTCTGTCACTGTGTCACTCCGGAGAACAGGGAAACTGTTGACCACCCCTTGTTACAGAACTGAAGACCTGTTTGATGACTTAGTAGGGCCACTTGTTGCAGAGGAACTCTGGTGACCTAAGGTGAAGAGAGTTTGAAGCTAGCCGCAGCACAGTTGTGCTCAGCTCTCTGGCCGCCCAAACATAAGCATCGGCATTATTTTAATAAGAAGATGCAAAAATGGTAATTTTTAAACTCTTTCTGTCCGTGTGTGTGTGTGTGTGTGTGTGTGAGAGAGAGAGAGAGAAAGAGAGAGAGAGAGAGAGAGAGAGAGAGAGAGAGAGAGAGAGAGAGAGAAATATTCATAATTAAATAGAAAGGAGGTGGTGCTCACCTGTAATCCCAGAAACTCAAGAGGCTGAAGCAGGAGGATCAAGAGTTCAAAGCCAGCCTCAGCAAAGGCGAGGCATTAAGCAACTCAGTGAGACCCTGACTCTAAATAAAATACAAAAAAGGGATGGGGATGTACCTCAATGGTTAAGTGCTCCTGCGTTCAATCCCTGGTACCAATAAATGAATAAATAGGAAATATGCAAGATGTTTATTAGTCCTTGTTGCTGTAACTGGTCACCTGGAGGTAATTAATATTTGTAACCACTGTTCTTTTCCCACTATCTTTTCCCTTTGCCTCCAGCAAACAGTAAAGGTAGTTGTAGGGTTTTGTTTATTTGTAGAGACAGGGTCTTCCCCGTATTGCCCAGGCTGGCCTCAAACATAAGATGGTCCTGCCTTAGTTGCTGGGATTACAAGCTTGGGCCAATGTGTCAGGCTGGTGGGACACAATTCCACCCATAGCAAGAGTAGTGGAAAATGCAGGAGAAATATACATAGGCCTAATTCTTGACATTTTAAACTGGAGCGCCACCTGTAGTTCTTTTATCTAGTATAAAAACAAACAAACAACAAAAATCAGCCCATGTGGTGAGGTGGCACCTGCCTGAAATCCCATCCGCTCGGTAGACCAAGGCAGGAGGATCGCAAATTCAAAGCCAGCCTCAGCAATTTAGCGAGGAGCTAAGCGAAGCAGTGAGATCCTGTCTCTTTAAATTAAATGAATGAATGAATGAATGAAAATAAGGCTAGGGATGTGGCTCAGTGGTCGAGTTCCCCTGAGTTCAATCCCTGGTACCACCACCCCCTTGCAAAATCAAAGACTACTTTCAGGGATTATATCTATAGTTAATTACTAGCGAAGTTTATCTGAAGTATAGAGCAACAAAAACCACGAGGAGAGATGCAGGTTCCTTACTGACAATGAAGTGGGCTCTTGAAAAGACCACATTTTGCCATAGATGAGAATTCTTCTTTCCTCTTCAGGAGAGTAAGAAGAGAATGCAGTCTAGGGAGTGGAGCAGAATACAGCAAAACCTTAAGATTTGAATAATCGAGTAGTAGTTACATAGGTGCTTTTAGAGTTTTATTTTGCCAGGTGGGGCAGGGCATACTGTAACCCCAGTGGCTTTGGGGACTGAGGCAGGGGAATCTCAAGTTCAAAGCCAGCCTCAGCAATTTAGTGAGGCCCCAAGCAACTCAGCGAGACCCTGTCTCTACATAAAATAGAAACAAGGGCTGGGGATGTGGTTCAGTGCTTATGCACCCCTGGGTTCAATACCTGGTACCCCAAAAAGAGAGTTTTTAGTTTTGTTTTGCTTTTGAACTCAAGGGCATTTAACCACTCAGTGACAACCCCAGCCCTTTTTATGCCTTAGCTTGAGCCAGGGTCTCACTAACTTGCTTAGGGCCTCACTAAATTGGTGAGACTGGCTTTGAACTCCCAGTCCTCCTGCCTCAGACTCCCAAGTTGCTGGAATTACAGCCATGCACCACCATGCCTGGTTTAAAGAGTATTCTTGATATTTTAAGTCTCCTGGAATTTAATACCTACATGCCCTAGACATGTAATACATTTTGTGTGTTCTTTTTCCTTTTTTTTTTAAGTTAGTTCATAATTTAATACCAAAATATATTTAACATAAGATTTATCATTTTAATCATGTCTAAAACAATAATGTTGAATGAAAGAAGACACAGAATATATGTCTGATTCATTTGCATAAAGTACAAAGCAAACAAAACTGGCATATGGATTTAGAAGTCAGGATATGATTACTTTTTTTCTTTTCTTTCTTTTTCTTTTTCTTTTTTTTTTTTTTTCAGTACTTGATATTGATTCAGGGGCTTTCCACCACAGAGCTACATCCCCAGCCTTTTTTATTTTATTTTGAGACAGGGACTCCCTAATTTGCTGAGGCTGGCCAATTAGGATAGTCCTGCCTCAGCCTCCAGAATTGCTAGGATTCCAGGTGTGCACCACCACACCCAGATAGGATATGGTTGCTTTTGGAAAAAGTGGGTAGGGGGAAGGAAAGGAGAATGAGTGGGCCTTCTGGGGCCTCCATTTGTTTATTTGGGTGTTGATTACATAGGCTTGTTCAGTTTGTGAAAATAAATCCAGCTCTCCATTTCCTATATGAAGGATACAGTAAAAGGTTAAAAAGTGTTGGGTGTAGTATAGAGGCTTGCTGTTCAGTCACCTGGGAAGGGACACCTTCTGGCTGACTGATTCATCCTGGGATGATGCATAAATGTCCTATGGTCTGGACCTGGACATGGTCTCAGTTCTCTGTCATGGTGGCTGGAACTTGTTTGGTTCAGGCCTGTGGTTTTCACCAAAGACAGACGCCTGGGCTATGATAGCCAAGAGCAAACTAAGATAGTGATGTCCTTTGACGTAAGGATGCTCAAGTGAGTCTGGAGAGGACAAGGATACCCCACTAATTCCACAGCGTTGCCTCAGCTATCCTGAAAAGGAAAACTTAGTGGAAAGACCTAGGGGCATCGACAGACTTCCTCAGCAAGAACCTTCCAAAACCTTCTGAGCCTATCTTTAATTTCTGGCAGGGGGTTTGTTGGTTGATGATGAAAATTCATATCTTCACATTTTTTATTAGAATATCATCAGAAATAAAAGAAACTTGCCAGGCACAGTGGTGCATGCCTGTAATATCAGAGGTTTGGGAGGCTGAGGAAGGAGAATTGTAAGTTCAAAGCCAGTCTCAGCAATTTAGGGAAGCCAGCAATTTAGTGAGACACTGTCTCAAAATAAAAAGGGCTATGATGTGGGGATGTGGTTCAGTGATTAAACGCCCCTGGGTTCAATCCCTGGAACAAAAATGGAAGGAAGGAAGGAAGGAAGGAAGGGAGGAGGGGAGGGAGGGAGGGA